>NC_025994.2:75637213-75811389 GCF_000442705.2 Elaeis guineensis
ATGTAAGATAGCTTTCCTGAATGAGAGCTGACTGAAGAGGTGTATATGATACAACCTGAAGGGTTTACATCCACAGATGAGTCCAAGGTGTGCAAGCTTCAGAGATCCATTTATGGACTGAAGCAAGCTTCTCGGAGTTGGAACATGCGTTTTGATAAGGTGATCAAAACGTATGGCTTCATTAAGAATGGAGAAGAGCCCTGCATCTATAAATGGGCAAATGGTCCAGTTGTGGTATTCCTTGTCTTGTACGTGATGAAATTCTCTTAATCGGGAATGACATCCCCGCACTACAGGAAATAAAAGTTTGGTTGTCATCACAGTTCTCCATGAAGGACTTGGGTGAAGCATCCTACATCCTAGGGATGAAGATCTATAGGGATAGATCTAAAAGGATGCTTAGGTTATCCCAGTCCATGTACATAGACACTGTACTGAAGAGATTCAGCATGGAGAATTCCAAGAAGGGCCATCTACCGATAGGCCATGGAATTTCTCTCTCTAAGAAGGATTGTCCGACAACTCCTGAAGAGAGAGAGTATATGAGTAAAGTCCCATATCTTCAGTCGTGGGATCTATCATGTACGCCATGACATGTACAAGACCAGATGTGGCATACTCACTAGGGTAGTGAGTAGATACCAATCTGATCCTGGAAAAAATCACTGGAAAGTGTTTAAAGCCATCCTTAAGTATTTGAGAAATACTAAGGACCAATGGTTGGTTTATGGCAAGTCAGATCTGAAACTTGTGGGGTTCACAGACTCTAGCTTCAATCTGACCATGATGACAGCAGGAGCATGTCGGGGTTATATCTTTACTCTGAATGGTGGAGCCATCTGCTGGAAGAGTTTCAAGCAGCATACTGTGGCAGACTCTGTTTGTGAAGTGGAGTATATCGCAGCATCGGATGCCTGCAAAGGAAGCTGTGTGGCTGAGAAAATCCATCACTGAGCTCGAAGTAGCACCCTCCCTCGATGGTCCAGTCCTGCTCTACTGCGACAGCACTGGTGCCATAGCTCAGGTGAAGGAACCCAAAGCACATCAGCGGACGAAGCACATCTTGCACCGCTTCCACCTGGTCCGAGAGATCGTGGATCGAGGTGACGTCGACCTTCAGAAGATCGACGGAAAGGAGAACCTAGCCGACCCCTTCACTAAAGCCCTGGCAATAAAGGAGTTCGACAACCACAAGTCGAAGATCGGTATTAGATACTGTGCCGAGTGGCTTTAGGACAAGTGGGAGTTGTTGGGAAATGTGTCCCAAAAAGCCAATCGTCAAGCTGTTGACGGTTGAGCAACCAAGTATTGTAATTGATTTGTTAATAAATAAAATATATTTGGCATCTTCATCATAAGCTTTCATCTTCTAATGAACTCCGTTGTTATGATGAAGTCCTTAGGACTATTTAGGTTCGATAAAGAGAGGATTTATCGATTAGTCCTTAAAACTGTTTACGACCAAATGATAGGCTGTTAATAAGGACGACAGCTTCTATCGAGCATAGGTCGCTGTAGGCCATATGGGTTGGTTGTCCTCTTAATCAAGGAGTATGGAGACACTGGTATGGCATACAGGTGAGATGTTAGGGTACATCATCATTGAACGTGACCAACTCCAGAGTATTCTACTGTCGAGAATATCTCTGATGGGATATAGGTATAAGTGTCCCTTAGACCTGAGATCGCCTCAGTGACTTGCAAGCAACTCACTGTGCTTTGGTACTGGACTAACTGAATTTCTAATTCAGGAACGGAAGGCTTCTGGGCACAGTCAAGTACTTGCGAAGTCAGAGTGTGATCGAGATGGGATTGACCACTCCAAGAGTTGGAGAAGAATGAGTCGCTGTATTTCAATTTAGCAAAACCTTGGCCAGGGTAATCCATCAGATGGATTTGATATTTTGAAATACAATGTGGACAACCTGATCAGAGTTGACAGTTAAACTCTGGGGTGTCCTATGATCATTTTGGTCAAGGGGATGAATTATATGAAAACTATATCCGCATGGGTTCTGAGGATGTTGTTCTACACATTCGACCTATCCGGTCGTCGGGTACCATTGCTAGATGGTCACTTCGATTGGTATAAGAATTTATTCCTATACTACCGGCTTAGGTTCGGTCCTATGAGGTCACACATATTAGAGTTCATGATCCGATCAGATGGTTGATCAACGATTAAGAATCGTTCTAGGGTTAAATGATCAATACGATTGACATTTAACCCAGTGCAAGTGTTGCAGGAGGAACTATTAGCAATTCGATTGCTGATTGGCTTAATTTAATTAAGCTAATGGGCTGAGATTAAGTCTAATTAAATATAATTTAATTAAATTTATTTTGAACTTGATTGGATCAAGTCCAATTGGTTTATTGGATAAGCCAAGTGCAAGGAAAAACTAGTCCTAGTTCAACTAGGACTTGGGTCAATCTAATTTCTAATTTGATTAGAAAATTAAATCAGATTTAAATCTAATTTAATCTGATTAAATTAGGTTCTTAATTAGGTTAAGACCTTTTTTAATTGGGTTGATCTAATTTTGATTTGATTTGATTTGGAAAACCAAATTAAAACAAGTCATAAGACAGAATCCTAGTAAGACTAGGATTTTACCTTGCGCCACATAAGCCTTCTCCACGCCCTCTCTCTTATTCAACGCCAATCTCCACTTATTTTGTGCGACAAAAGCCCTCTTTCAGATCTCTACCACGTTCACAAAAGGTCTCCTCTCTTCTTTCTTACATGGAAGGTGGTTTGGATCAAATCTAAAAGGAATAAGTTTGGATTTCGAATTCTATGAGATAGAGTTTTAGAAATCCAAAACTCTTTCAATTTTGCACCGAATTTATCCAAATTTTTTTTGGAATTTTTGTGGCTTTTAGGGTATACATTGTGCACCCTTTTCTATTAATCTATATATGAAAATATGAAGGAGGTGCTCAAGAGTTGGGCGTCCCTTAACTTGCCATGTTCGGATAAGCCTTGACTAGGTGTTTGACCTAGACAAGGACTCTATCATATCTCTCTATATAAGATGAGTTTCTTTATGAAATTTTAGGAGAAATTAGAAATTTGAGAGATCTTTGTTCCATCCAAAAATCAGAGAGAAATACCTTTGGGTTATGGAGATATAAAAGATGCAAGTTTGGATGTCTAGAGAGAAAAACGTGAAGAAGAAGAGGGTCTTCTTCTTGGGTTTTTATTTTCATATCTTTCCTCCCTCCATCTTGAGTTTCCTGAGAGTGTCTCAGATCTGAAACTCCTTCTTCTACTTTCCATCTTTGGAAGAGTCCAAATCAAGAAGAAGGAGGCACCTGATCAACCATCAAAGAAGGATCAGCGCAGTACTAGCATACTGTGCTGATTTCCTGAAGCAGGACTTCTGATCGAGATTCGTGAGCTCGTGTGGACGACTCCTAGAGGCCGGATGCATGTGCGGCTTGGAACATCATCCTCAAGTCCAGATCAACAAGGTTAGAATATCTAACTTGCAAGGTAATAGATCTGATCTATTGTTTAATACATACATTAGATGTAGCTAGTATAGAAACATGTTGATATGATCAACATGTAGTTCATACTATATTTATATATATTTTAATTTTTGATTTAATGCTATGTAATAATCATGTAATAGGATCTTAGATCTAGAGATTTTCTGATCTTAAAAAATAAATTTTGATTTATTTTAGTCTTCCGCTGTATGATCTTGAAAAAGTTTCAAGATCTAACCCTGAAACCCTAGATCTGGTTCCTACAGGCTGTGGGGGCACATATGGGCGCTGTTTGACCTCTCTCCACATCTGGTCTAAAGAGAACTGGGCCTTCGACTTTGCTCAAGTTAGGGCGAGGTTCTCCTCCTGTCCCTAACATGGCTGTGGGGGCGCATGTGGGCGTTGCTTGGCCTCTCCCCCCATCCGGTCTAAGGAGAATCGGGCCTTCGATTTTATCGAGATGAAGTTCTTCTCCTGCTTCCGACACGATTTGTTTTGACTGTCTTGTCGATATAGACTTGTGCCAAGAGAGGAGACAAGTAGATATGCAACTTTTATTTAAAATAAAGTTATCGGTAATACATTCGTAAGTTTTTCGAGCTCCATGGTCGCGGGAGGTCTGCTCCTCCGAGCTCTTTGAGGTAATAAGTTTTGGGCCAGACTGCTTCTTTGACTTCGTACGGGCCTTCCCAATTTGGGGCGAGCTTTCCTAGATCTTGAGGTTGCAAGACAGCGGCTCGTCGAAGCACTAGATCTCCTGCTCTAAAGACTTTATTCTTGATCCAAAAATTGTAATAGCGGGCGACTTTCTGTCTGTAGGCTGCCATCCGAACTTGAGCTACCTTCCGCTTTTCTTCCAGTAAGTTGAGGTTGGTTTTAAGACCTTGCGAATTGTGATGTTCGTTGAATGCTACGACTCGTGCCGATGGGAGTTTAAGCTCAATTGGGATAACAGCCTCCGTTTCGAAGGCTAGAGCGAAGGGGGTCTCCTCCGTGGGCAGTCTTTGGGTAGTTCGGTACGCCCACAGCACATGATAGAGTTCGTCTACCCAAGTTCCCTTCGCCTTTTCGAGCCTTGTCTTGATCTCTTGCAGCAGGGTTCTGTTGGTCACTTTAGCTTCGTCGTTCGCCTGAGGATGGGCTACTGATGTGAAGTTGTGGGAGATGTTTAGATCTTCACAGAATTCGGTGAATCTTGCTCCCACGAACTGCCACCCATTATCAGTGATTAAGATTCTTAACAGGCCGAACCTACAAACGATTGACTTCCAGACAAAATCTTGCACTTTAGCTTCTGTGATTTTCGCCAGTGGTTCGGCTTCGACCCACTTGGTGAAGTAGTCAATCGCTACCAGGAGGAACTTTCTCTGCCCCGATGCCATGGGAAAGGGTCCAAGGATATCCATCCCCCATTGCGCAAAAGGTCATGGGGCACTCAAGGGTGTAAGCTCGGTGGCGGGCTGTCTCTGCATGTTGGCATATCTCTGACATCGTCACACTTTCTGACGTATTCAATCGAGTCATGATGCATTGTCAGCCAGTAATATCCTTGGCGGAGCAACTTGTGGGATAAAGATCTAGCCCCCAGATGGCTTCCGCAGATTCCTTCATGCACCTCCCACAAGGCGTATTCAGCTTCCGAAGGCCGGAGGCATTTTAGAAGGGGCAAAGAGTATGATCTCTTGTACAACTTGCCCTCATAAAGGATGTATCGAGAGGCTTGATTTCTGAGCTTCCGAGCTTCTTTTGCATCATGAGGGAGAACTTCATCCCTGAGATATGCCATCAGTGGGTCGATCCAACTGCGCTCGTGATTAATTTCCATCATGAGCCACGATTCTTCCGTACTTGGGCACTTCAGAACTTCAAAGAGAACACCCTTGGGCAATTCAGCCAAAGCCAGCGTAGCCAGCTTGGAGAGAAGATCGGCCCGGGTATTTTCCATTCTTGGAATCTGCCTGATGTGGAAGCTACTAAAGGTGGGGACGAGCTCCTTTACCTTTTCAAGATACTTAGCCATGCTGTCCTCCCGCACTTCGTAGTTTCCTTTGACTTGTCCCACTACCAATTGGGAGTCGCTGTGAACTTGGAGCCGATCTACTCCCAACTCTTTGGCGATCTTCAATCCTGCGATCAGAGCTTCATATTCTGCTCCATTGTTTGTCGTGGGAAACTCGAAGCGTAGAGCGTACTCCACGATGATTCCCTCTGGACTGATCAAGATCAGGCCCGTGCCTGCTCCCGACATGTTGGAAGACCCATCCACGCAGAGGGCCCAAAAGCAACCAGAGGGTCTGCTTCTTCTTTGGGGGAGTTCGGTCGGGGCTCCAGGCTGTCAATTTTGCCCTGTTCAGATTCGGCCTCCTCCGGATAGTGCACTCCACTATAAAATCTGCCAATATCTGGGCTTTCACTGCTGGTCTAGGTCGATAGTTGATATCGAATTCTGTGAGCTTGATCGCCCATTTTGCCATCCTCCCGGAGGCATCCGCTCGGTGCAGAATCATCTTGATCAGCTGGTCGGTGAGCAGCGTTACGGTGTGCCTTTGAAAGTAGGATCGAAGCCTCCGAGCTGCAATCAACATGGCGTAAGTTAGTTTCTCTAATTTAGTATACGTAGTTTCAGCGTCTCTCAATGCGCGACTGACGTAGTAGATCGACCATTGAATTTTTGCCTCTTCCTTAACAGGGACTGCTGCGAGAGCCATAGGGGAGACCGCCAGGTACAAAAATAGCTCCTCTCCAGGCTCGGGCTTCGCCAAAAATGGAGGTGAGCCAAGGTAGCTTCTTAGCTCTTTGAATGTCTGTTGGCACTCAGGGGTCCAACAGAAGTTCTTCGGCCGCTTGAGGGTTTGGAAGAAGGGTAAGCACCGTTCGGCCGACCTCGCGATGAAGCGATTCAGGGCTGCTACCCTCCCTGTAAGGCATTGAACCTCTTTTATTGACTTCGGGGCGGTCATTTTCTGGATGGCGTAAATTTTTTCTGGATTGGCTTCAATCCCGTGCCCCGACACCATGAAGCCCAGGAACTTTTCTGAGGTCACTCTGAAAGCACATTTAGTCGGGTTCAGCTACATCTTATATTTTCGGAGGGCGTCGAAGGTCTCCTCGAGGTCGGCGACGTGGTTCATGGAAGATTTGCTTTTCACGAGCATGTCGTCCACGTAGACCTTCATGTTGCGGCCGATCTGCTCCTTGAAGATTTTGTTCACCAGCCGTTGATAGGTCGCACCTACATTTTTGAGGCCAAAAGGCATGACCCTGTAACAGTAAAGGCCACGGTTAGTAATGAAAGCGGTCTTTTCTTCATCTTCCGATGCCATCCTGATTTGGTTATAGCCGAAGAATGCATCCATGAAGGTGAGAAGCTCATGGCCCGAGGTCGCATCCACCAGTTGATCAATTCTGGGCAGAGGGTAGCTGTCCTTTGGGCAGGCTTTATTCAACTTTTTGAAGTCTATACACATCCTCCACTTGCCATTTGCCTTTTTGACTAGGACAACGTTGGAAATCCAGTCAGGATAATTGACTTCCCTAATGAACCCGGCTTTCAGGAGTTTGTCCACTTCCTCGGCTATCGCTTTCTGCCTCTCCGGTGTATGACCTCGAATTTTTTCTTTCGTCGGTCGATGCTTTGGATCGACGGCCAGACGGTGCTCCATGATTTCCGTGTCAATCCCCGACATGTCTGCTGGGACCCAAGCAAAAACATCTGCATTCTTTCATAGAAATTGATGAGATGCGCCCGCACCTCTTCCCCCAGGTTGGAGCCGATCTTCACCACATGCTTCGCATTCCCGTCGTTCAAAGGGATCGAAGCCAGATCTTCGATTGGGCCATCCCTCTCCTCAGTGAGGTCATCGCGGGCGTCCAGCCCATCAACTGGGTAGAGGTCGGATTGGTCACTTCTTTGCTAGGCTATGTTGTAGCAGTGTCTGGCCAGGGCCTGGTTTTCCCTGACCTCTCCGACCCCCTGGTTGGTAGGAAATTTCAATTTCAAATGGTAGGTTGACACAACGGCCCAGAGAGCGTTGAGGCCAGGTCAGTCGAGGATCGCGTTGTAGGCCGACGGTGCCTTCACCACCAAAAAATTCACCAGAGCCCTGGATTGTCTTGGATATCGACCCGCAGCTACAGTCAAAGTTATTACTCCCTCCACCAAGACAGCATCGTCGGTGAATCCTACTAGAGGAGAGCTAATCGGCTCCAAATGGCCGTCAAGGGTGGACATTCTTGAGAAGGCATCGTAAAACAAAATGTCGGCCGAACTTTCATTGTCGACAAGAATGCGGCGGACGTCGTAATTAGCTATATTCAAGGAAACTACAACCGCATCGTTATGAGGAAATTGAACTCTCCGAGCATCTTCTTCAGTGAAAGTTATGGATTCCTCAATCTTTTGCCGCTTGGGAGGTCCGGCCAATACGTCGGTCGCTCCCCACCGGGATTCTTCCGAGATAGTGTTGGCGAAATCCGTCGGAGGCTGATTATTCGACCGCTCCATGCCGGCGGCCGTTGTCGGAGGATGAGGGGCCTGGAAAATTGGAGGCAAGGCCAGAGCCTGAGATCTGGCCGCGGAGGCCGTGGGTCGCCATGTGGATGCTTCGCGAGAAGGCATCGGGCGAAGATCTAGTGGGGGAAGGAGGAGAGGACACCGAAAAAGATGACCGGAGGCGATCCCGTTGAGCGCTCCTTTAAGAACAAGGGTACTACGAAGACACGCCGGCCCTCCTTCTAGTGCCAAAGTCTATGTAGAACAACCCTCAGGTTTTGAAAATCATGCTTTTCCCAATCATGTCTTTAAATTAAATAAAGCTCTATATGGTTTGAAACAAGCACCCAGGCTTGGTATGAAAGGCTAAGCAAATTTCTACTTAATAATGACTTTTGAAGAGGAAATGTAGACACAACACTATTCATCAAAAGAAATCAAGATGATATATTAGTTATACAAATATATGTTGATGACATTATTTTGGGTCTATTGATGAAACTCTTTGTCAAGATTTTGCAAAGCTCATGCAGGGGGAGTTCGAGATAAGCATGATGGGAGAACTTACATTCTTCTTCGGACTTCAAATCAAACAAACAAAGAAAAAAATCTCCATCACCCAAAGCAAGTACACAAGAGAATTACTTAAGAGATTTGGAATGGAGAATTCCAAACCAATTGGCACTCCCATGAGCTCAACATGTAAGCTTGACAAGGATGAAGAAGGTAAGAGTGTAGACTTAAAATTTTATAGAGGCATGATTGGTTCTCTATTATATTTAACTGCTAGTAGACCTGATATCATGTTTAGTGTTTGCTTGTATGCTCGATTTCAATCAAATCCAAAAGAATCACACGTGAATGCTGTTAAAAGAATCTTTAGATATTTAAATGGTACACAAACTCTAAGATTATGGTATTCTAAGGACTCATTAATTGACTTAATATAATATTCAGATGTCGATTTTGCTGGATGTAAATTAGATAGAAAAAGTACTAGTGAAACTTGCCAATTTCTTGGAGTAAACCTAATCTCTTGGTTTAGCAAGAAATAAAATTCGGGTAGCACTGTCTACGGCCGAGGTGAATACATTGCAACCGAAAGTTGTTGTGCTCAAATCTTATGGATTAAGCAAACTCGAAAACTTTGGTATCAAACTTAATGAAACTCCCATAAGATGTGATAACACTAGTGCTATAAATCTCACTAAAAATTCAATTCAACATTCTAGGTCAAAACATATTGAAATCAGGCATCACTTCATAAGAGAACATGTCCAAAATAAAGACATAATTCTTGACTATGTTTGTACCGAAAAATAATTAGCTGACATCTTTATCAAGGCCTTAAATAAAGATAGATTTTTGAAATTAGGAGAGAACTAGGAATCCTTGATCCATCTGCTTAGGTGTCTCTCTGATTCCAAGATATCATCACCAAAAAATTCTTTTAGCTTAATTCTCATATCTTAACCTCAATCGTCCAAAATAATCATTCTCATAATCAATTTTTGGGTATACATCCTTCCATAATATTTCAAATTTTTCAAAATTGATTCATCATTTTTCTGAATTTCTCTGTGCCATGAGTCGACCCCCAGGGTCGACCCTAGGGCAAACTTGTAATTTTTGGCTAAAACCCACGGGCACTCTCCTTTTGTTGGAAATCACTCCTTAAGCCGATCCATCTTCCATCTTCTTTCCTTCCACCAAGCCAAAAGACCCTCTATCTTCTTCCTCAAACCCAAGTTCTTCCCCAAAAAACTCTTCTCCCACCATCTCTCATTCTCAAAATCACCTCTCTTGGAACCAAGCTCCTCCCTTTTCTTCTTCGTCATTTGGAGCGAGTAGAGCTTGCCCTAGACTCTACCCGTCTTCTCCAAATCGGCACTCCTCCTCTCCAAAATCTTTCCTTCCCTAAAAACCTTCTATCTTCCACACATTGATCTCCTAAGATCCTTGCTAGCTTCTGGTTGTGGAAATGCTCTGAAAATGAAGCTTCCTCAAAGGAGAAAATCAGTCCGCGGATTGGAAGAGGGTGTGCGCCGGAAAAGACAGGCAACCGAGACCTTGTCAGCTTCAATCCCTGCTCCGGCATCTGCTCCAGCTACATCTCGGTCTCCAATAAGCCCCAGTAAGATACCCCTCTCCAATAGGAAGGTAGAGCCCGCAAAAACATAGATTTTATATTTTTTGAAAAGGAAAGGTTTTCTATCGGATCAAAAATTAAGGATCAAGGTTGGAAATTCTACTGCTCACACTTAAAGAAAATACCTATGTGGATCTTGTTAGAGAATTTTATCTGAATTGGGATATGGCAATGAAACAGTAAATCCACTGTAAAGGGTATAGAAATTATCTTGATCCTATGCTTTTGGGGAAATTCTTCATTTACCCTGTGAGGGATACACAAACATGGAACTCCCAGTTAAGGAGGAGGGAATTAATGTAATTCTAGGAAGAACCTTCACGGGAAGCCTAAACAAATTAGAGGCCAAGATCCTTTCCATTGAGATGAGGCTACTACATCAAATGGTAACTAAGTTATTCTTCCCTAGAAGTGGTAGACATGATCTCCTCTCTGGCCGAGACATCTGCATTATGTATCATGTTGTTACTCAAACCCCCCTGAACCTCCCGGCATTAATGATTGAAGCTATGAGAGAGACCTTGAATAGGTCCAAGGCACATTTGCCTTTCGGTATGGCCTCACTTTAGTATTCAGGAGGTTTGGAGTTAGCTTTGAGGGGGAGGCAGTAGCTAGGCTTTCTCACTCTGACACTATCAACCCATACTCTGCACCGCATGGATTTTTCAAGACTGATGGTGGTTGGTCAAAGGGTGTGGAAGAGAGAGCTGAGGGCAGAGCAGAGGAGGAAGGACCTTCATCACCTCTCCATGATCACAGGGCTGTATCTCCAGACATTCAGTTTATTTCTGACCATGAGGCTGGGCCGTCAGAGTCTATGAGGAGGCACACTTCAGTCCAGCAGCCGGACAGCAGAGCACATCCCTCAGAGATCAGATTGGCTGATGACCAGATAGAGATGATATCTCAGCGTAGCTTCTATACTATCTCGTCAGATGGGTACTTCAGCTTTGCTCAGGGATCGACATTTCACATATATCTGATCAGCACTGATCCCCCACATCTCCACTGTGTTCCAGATGATTTCTGATCAGTCAGTTCGCATCGAGCAGCTTGAGGGTTGTGTAGTGAGACTGACTGGCAGAGTATTCGACTTGCAGAGGCAAGTACTAGCTCTACCCATCCACAGCCACATGGGACATCACTGAGGTCTCAGACCTATCTACGGAGGCAGCCAGACTGCGAGGAGTCTTGGAGAGTGGGTTTGATTTTCTGAGGAGAGAGATCAGGGCTCAGTGAGCATGCTTCCACTCAGTTCACTGCACTGCTACAATCTGTTTCGAGAGCTTAAACCTTCTGGACACTATCAGACTATCACTTGTAGCACAGTCCTTTGCTTCACAGCCTTCAGGATCTCTCACCCTCCACTCGTGCTGGCACCTCTACCCGTGGCAGAGGCAGACGGTCGAGGTCGACCGATCGTGATCCTTCATCTCCTCCATCTCCGATTCATCTGACTCTGATCCATCCAGTCATGATCTCTACTAGATCCTATGTAGTCAGTCTTTTCTTTATTTTTTCTAGGATATGTAATGCAATGTTGACTGTTTGACTTTTGGATAGTTTCTATCCATGTCTTTTGTACTCTAAGTCAACACTTATGTATTAAAACATCTTTGTACTCAAAGATCTTTTTATATATATATATCCTTTGTCTTTCAATAAATATCTCTGAATGTGATCAACTTGAATTACTTTTAAATTGTGAAATACTTGAATAGCAATATCTTTTCAATGAAATATCTTTTACGATTGCTATATTAAGGGGGAGTAAAGCAATAAGCAATACAAAACAAGCAATTAAGAAGGAAGCTAAAGAACTAAAATTGATCCCATCAAAAGGAAGGAATAGAAATATATTCAAAAGGGGAGTAGAGAATCCAATGGATGCGTCAAAAAGGGGAGTAGAGAATCAAGATTGATGAGATTGAGCAAAGCAATAAGAAGCAGTAAAGATTGATCATTAAGATTGAGATTGAGCAATAAAAGCAATACAGATTGAATATAAGCAAATTTCAAATTTATAACCAAGTTCAAATTTTAGCAAATTTCAAACTGTCTTAAAACTGCTTATGATGCATTTTATTCCAATACTTGGCTATGATATTTAAGTAATGCATCTTTATAAATTTGAAATTCATGTTCAATGCTTTATATAGCTTTTGCTCAAGTGTTTTGTCATCATCAAAAGGGGAGATTGTTGCTCTTGAATTGATTTTGATGATTACAAGCATTTGAGGGGATTACTAATGATCTTGGCTTGGAAAAAAGACTTTTGCATTCAGGGGCAAAATATAATTTCATCAATACCTGATTCAGAAGCCTCAAGAACAAGAACAAAAGACGTGAGTCTACTGGAGAAAATTTCAATATTTTGGAAGTATATTTTCAAGAAAATCAATTTTTATTTTGAGTCGACCCCATGAGTCGACTCATGGCTAAAGAGCTGAACGGCACGCTGATTTTTTGGCTGTCACAGTCTGTGAGTCGACCCCCAGGCATGAGTTGACTCCATGAGTCGACCTCTGCTGTTTTTAGGCCAAAATTACAGAACCATTATTTTCTGCTGTTTTCTACAGAGGTCGACCCCACGAGTCAACCCATGAGCATGAGTCGACCCTATGAGTCAACCCCTGTGATGGAAAAGTTCTGCAATGGCTAGTTTTTTTACCCATTTTATTTGTATTTAATACTCATTTAATATGCTCTAACGGCTCTATTTCAACCCAAATTACTCTCCACCATTATTTGAAGATATATAAAGGGACTAAAAGGAGGGAATCAAAAATAGAGAGAAAAAGGAAAGAGTTTTAAAAGAGGATTTCAAGCATACTTCTCAGCCCTAAGCAAGAGCCCACTCAAAGCATTCAAGAAGCTTTTAATTCAAGTTTACCAACTCCTCAAGTGCTCATTCAAGTCTCCAACCACCTTGAGAAAATCAGAAAGAGCTTTCTTCTATTTGAGTAAAGTATATTTAAAGCTTCATTCGCTCATTAAAGGAGCTTCTTTTATATTTTCTGTGCTGTTAATTGCAATACTCATTTTGAGTTATTGTTTTTATTTTGGAAGGGTTCCAAAATGTGGAAAGGTTGATCCGAACCTTGAATCGGATTGTATTGGATTGGCTTGTACCCGAGAATAAGTGGACTAGCTTGGGATAGCTAGAGTCGGAGTTTCCGACAAGTGTATTCAGGTTGAATACAAGTTAGTAGATTGGAATTCTCAAGTAGGAGCTTGGGGAGTGAATGTAGGTACAAGGTTGGCACCGAACTACTATAAACCCTCTTGTTTGTGTTGTGCCTAATCGCTCTTCTTTAGAACTTCTTTATTCTCTTGCATTCTTGCATTCAACCATTAGCCTTGAATTAATTATACTCTTCTTACTTATCTTGCTATTGTTAAATAATCTTCATAAATTGAAAGTTAAGTTTAAAATTTTTAGAAATCCAATTCACCCCCCCCTCTTGGGTTGCATAGCTGGGCAACAGCTGGGCCGGTGGGGATGTGGCCAGGCCGGGCCGGTGGCGACTGTGACCAGGCCGGCGAGGATGGGGTCTGGGGTTGGGGAGGGTGTCGGCGATGGGGAGGGAGGAAGGGAAGAGAGAAAGGGGGGGAAGAGAAAAAAAGAAAAGAAAAGAAAGAAAAAAAAAGAAAAAAAAAAGAAAAAAAAGAGGAAAAAAAGAAAAAGAGAAGATCGGGCCAGGGAGGGGGTGGCCAGTGGCGACAGAGATGGGGCCAGGGAGGTGTCGGTCGGTGGAGATAGGGTCAGGGAGGGGGCGACCGAAGGAGATGGGGTCGGGGAGGGTGTCGACCGACGAAGATGGGGTCGGAGAGGGGGCGACCGGGGGAGATGGGGTTGGGGAGGGTGTCGACCGATGGAGATGGGGTCGGAGAGGGGGTGACCGGGGGAGATGGGGTCGGGGAGGGGGCCTATCGGCAGCCAAAGGAGATGGAGCCTGAGACAGGGCCGCTAGCGGTCGGGAGAGATGGGGTCGGGGGGTGTCGGCCGATAGAGATGGGATTGAAAAAATTATTTAATTAATTATTTAATTAATTATTTGATTAATTTTATTTATTGCATAATTTTTTAATATTATTGCTAAATTTATTTAATTATTTGATTAATTATTTTTTTACTAACACAATGCGTATTGCTGTTACTTATTATAATTTAATTATTTTATGTGCTATTTTATATAGTTTTATTTATTATAATTAAATATAAAAAATATTTTTGTTTTAGAAAAAACTCTATTAAAATTTTTGAAGAAAAAATTTCAATACGAAATTATTCTTTTTTGATAAATTAGAAATTCATCTTCGAATACATGTTCAAGATGGTAGTTAAATTGCATTGAGCTGTAGATTCTCGTTCAAGAGTCGATCTTCGTCGAGATCGACTCTTGAATATTTCGTATTCAAGTTTTTTGAAAAAATAATAATCTTATTATTGTTAATAATTGATATTTTATTTCATTATATGGTATTCAGTAGTTATCTGTCCATTATTTTTCGGGTATATGGTGGATAGAGTGGGTAGGCACCATATTCACATCGTATACTTAGAGAACCATGGTAAGATGCTATGAAATTTCTATAAAAATGAGACAAAATATTCACTAATAACAATAATAAGATTATTACTTTTTTGAAAGAGATAGGGCCACACCTGTTAGTAATGATTTGAAATGGATAGGATTATGCATTTTTACTTTATTAAATTGATGGAAGAATATTTTTCTATGCTACTATTCAGTCTGTATTTTTAATATATTTTGTTTTGTATAAAGTGATCTGTGTCTGGATCCGCATCGAAATTTTGACTGAAATTCGGATCCTGATTCAGTCCAAAAATTCAGATCGAGATCCAAATACCATGAACCTTTTTTTGGTTGTTAATGATTTTGTGTTTGTTGTTAGATGGATATCAACAAAAATTAGATGAATGCTAGAGGTATTTTTTTTACCTGAATATCGAAAAAAAGTTTGAGATTTTATTGAGTTTGTATGGCATAAGGCTGACAATGCTAGTTGGATAAAGTGTCCATGCAAGAGATGTGTCAATATGAATATATCATCACATAATACTTATTGAGGAGCATCTGCTACATATGGTATGGATAAGAAGTATACTTGTTGGATATGGCATGGAGAGGGTGATCCAAATGAAGTGGTGTGCGACGATAACGATACTGAAGATGATAGTGATGCTGTTGGACCTGTCGAACATAGTGGTATAGAAGAATTATTAGATGATTTACATCAGGATGCTTGTTCAAATAACACATGAGTACTACTACATCTGAAAGTAATTCTGATTATGAACATAATATCCAGCTTGAGGTAGAAAGAACTTTTGAATAGTGTGCAAAGCTTGTAAGGGATGCACGAGAGCCACTCTATCCAAATTGTACAAAGTTTTTCAAGTTAGAGTTTTTGATAAAATTGCTTCATATTAAAATCGTGAATCGATAGAGTCAGAGGTCATTTGATCAAATTTTGACATTGATTAAAGCAGCTCTTTCCAATGGAGAGAGACTTTCGAAATCATATTTTGAAGCAAAACTATATATGCGGGAAGAGTATATTATGTAGAGAGAATAATACAGATGCTGATGATCAACATAGGAGAAAATTTACAAAATAGTTTGGTGATCTGTAAGTTGCATCAGTAATGCATTATTTATTTTATTATAAATAATATTATTTGAACCAACATAATTTTTTATGTTATGTGTAGATGAAACATAAGTATTTCAATACAGAAGTGGGTGCGACCGATGAGTTGTATGATTTAGCATGTGGTTTCGATCGAAGGTTAATCACTATGCATCCTGTATCATTGGAGGAATGAGATTTCACATAAGGAGCTTGAGATGCAACAACGGACCCAGAATAGTGGGATTGCTACAATAGGATATGAAGGAGAAGAAGAGATTGAATATTATGGTGTACTGGTGGATATCATAAAACTGAAGTATGGATCCAGTAATTCTATATTCTTGTTTCAGTGTGAATGATGGGATATTAGTAATAAAAAGATCGATATTCATATCGATTCACACTTTATCAGTGTTAATTTTGTATGAACATGGTACCAAAATGAGCCGTATATATTAGCAACTCAAGCAAAATAAATAATATATTTAAAAGATCTAAAGTATCGAAGTAATTGGCATATTGTACAAAAAATAACATCTAGAGGCATATATGACATACCAACCCGATTAGAGATGGATGAAAATTCAGATTTACATGAAGAGGAAGCTTTTCAGCAAGAAGAACAAACATTAGCCAAGCTTTTTTATTGATGAAGAACTTATAATGGCACCTTTGAAGAGGACTGATCTATCATCCAACGAAGTTGAAGCTGATTTTATTTTAATCTTGATGAATCGGAGGGCAACGATCCGTTCATAAATGATGATGAGATAGAAGATGACACATATATCGATTATTGTGACTCAGAGTAGGATCTACACATCGAGGAAGATACGAATATTGATGAGTAGATCTATATTCTTCGTTCAATCTTCTCTTGCAATAATGGTATGCGATATAATTGTATTCATTAGAATATAATTTATTTTATTATTATTATTATTCAATATTATATTCATTTATATGTCAATTATTGCAGATATGGCACTAGGAGACAAACGATGATATTTGCGTTCATAGTCTATCCTAGAAGTTGAGGCACCTTCACTGATCTTCATTGCTGTACCGACTCCATTGTCAGAGGGTCCTGCACTGGCAGGTCCCAGTGAGGCGGGTCCTAGTGAGATGGATCCCAGTGAGGCAGATCTGAGTAAGGTGGGTCTGAGTGGTATTATTATATTTTTTTATATAATAAAATTTAATTTTTTTTATTTGGATAGCTATCATAATAATGATTTATTTATTATTGTTTCAGGCCAGTCTTCATCGGTAATGAGGTGAGGATGAGGTCCATCGAAGAACCTCACTCTAGAGCATTAGAGATGCGAGCACTCGGGATAGCATCTCCAGATTGAGATACCAGCCGCTACACCAGGCCATTAGGGGATGGTGCGAGCCGTGGCAGACCTGAGCTGGGCATCATATGCCGCAGCTATGCCCCGGTGATGCTCTTCGATTGGCATCACATTCTACCACTTAGAGAGAGATTTTGTACACCCACTTACAGATAAAATAAATTATATTATGAATATTTAATTTGCATAGTAGTCTTCTAATATTTGTTATTGGCAGGGTATATTCGACATCATTGATTTTGAGGAGGATCGTGTGAGGCAAGCCGTAGACACTCATTTATCATTGCATTCAGGGATTATCACCATCACATACATCAGCATTAGTACTATGTGGTGCAGGATCATAGGGAGGAGACAGCAACGGCAGCAGCCCTATGACAGCATCACTATAGATGACTGGACTGTCATATGCCGGCATTACGAGGATCCAGCATATCAGGTTACACATCCAAATTTTTTCTTTTTTTTAGAGTTTAATGATTGAATCATTTATTTTTATATTAAATTTGTTATCTACTATTTGACTGGTAACTGTATAGAGAAGATGTGTTCAGAACACCATGAATCGGGCGAGACAGACCATACTGTATTGTGGAGGTTCGAGATCATTCATGTTGTGAAATTCAGTGTAGGGGTAAAATAATAATTTTAAATTTTTTTCAAAATTATAATTTTACAGTGAAAATTATTAATTAATCTAATTAATTAACATTATTAACCTACACAAGGATCTAAATATGATATATATAGCATGCATTTTAAATTTAAAATTTAAATTCTACAGTAAATATTTACTGTTATGTGTTCAAACAGATTACCTTTTGCGGGTAGTCGATCATCGTAATCTGATCACGTCGGAGAGGGTCTGATCATCACAATATAGCCACACAGTATGTCTGGCCTCTACGGATCATCCACATGAAGCTTCCGGTCTGATCGGCTCCTCATGAATGCTAGTTCGTTGCAGAATCTTTTCGACAGTCAATGCTGATCGAACTCCTTCGATCGATATCTGTGACTCTTCAGATACTAGAATCATCAACAAATGTGAGGGTTGATGAAGATCTTCCTAAAATTTGGTGGGCTCACGACACTCGTAGCTCACTTTCTCACTTCCCGAACCCCAGGCAGAAACTCTAGGGTACTCACTGAAAACCCTGCACCCACTTTTGTTTCTTTTCTTTTCTTTTCTCTCGAAGTTTTTAACTTCCAACTCATGCCACAAGGCTTCCTCACGCCCACTATTCTCTCTCAAAAAATTCTACGCACACCCACCTTCTCTTCTCTTTTAAAATAGTGCAAGACGTGTCTTATCCGTGTGAGAGGATAAAGATGGTGGTTGCTCACTTGAATTCAAATCGAATTTGAATTCAAATGCAAACCAACCCATCCTTATCCACTCTAGGCGAGAGAAGAGAGGAGGTGTGGGTTCTTTGTGCGTGGAGAATTTAATGAGAAACTCTTTCTCATGTAGATTAATGGCGCACAAGATAAGGTGGGTGGCGCATGGATTGTTGCCCATTCAAATTCAAACATCCTTTGAATTTGAATGGCCAACAACCAATCTTTATCCAGATAATGGTGCACAAGGGAGGGTGTGGGAAGGCTTTGCATGGGAGAAAATTCATGAGAAGTTTTTCTCATGAATTCAAATGGGCACAGATAAGTGAGGTGGCCAGGGAGATGAGGTCAAAGTGGTTTCAACCTAATTGAGCCAACCTAATCAAAATAGGTTAGGCATAATTAGACTAAGTTAAATCTAACTTAATTAGACTTAATTAGCTCAATAAAATTTTAATCAAATCAAGAATTGACTAAGCCCAACCTCTGATCAGATCAGGGACCAAACCACCTTGGCGATTAGGTCAACACTTAACCTAATCGGGTCAAACCCAACTGAATCCAATTCAATTGGACTTGATCAAAAAATAATTACTCAATAAAATTGAGTTAATTAGTGATCAAATTACTAATTAAACCTCTCATAAATATTGAGTCCAAATTCGATGGCAATCGGCATCAGAGTCCATCGATATGAAACCCTGATCAAAAGTCCCAAACCAGTGGGACTCTTGACCCCGGTACCCAAATGTGTGGAACTCATGATTAGAGAATCTTGATTCTCGATCATAGAGTTTCCAGACATGTAGGACTCAAAGTCCACGAGCATTAGGACTCTTCACCAGCCATCAGATCAGATAGGAACCTCTAATGTGTGTGACCCCGCAGGTTCGAACCTAAGCCGGTAGCACAGGAACCAATTCCTGTACTAATCGAAGTGACCATCTAGGCAATGGTACCCAACATTCGGATAGGTCGAATAGTCACAATCGAACCATTCAGAACCTACGTGAATATGGTTACTGTATAATTCATCCTTTTGACCCCTGTGTTATAGGATGACTCAGGGTTAAACTATCAACCCTGATCAGATCATCCGAATCGTGCTCAACTCAAATCAGTCCTGTGACTCCTCACTAGGACTATCCTGACCAATTTTGCTAAATTAAAATACGACTGTACACAGCTCCTGAACTGGAGTGGTCAATCTCATCTTGACACACGCACCGAGAAGTCAAGTACTTGACTACACCCAGCAGCCTTCCATCACTGAATTAGAAATTCAGGTAGTCCAGTGCCTAAGTACAGTGAGTTGCTTGCAAGTCACCGTGGCGGTCTCAGGTCGGAGGGATATTTATATCCATATCCATCGAGCAAATCTTGACAACAGAAATAGCTCCAGAGTCGGTCACGTTCAGTGCAGATGTACCCTTACATCTCACCTGTATGCCATACCATGTCTCCACACTCCTTGGTTAAGAGGACAACCAACCCATATGGCATACAACGACCTATGCTTGATAAATGTTGTTGTCCTTGATAACAACGTATCATTTGGTCGTGAACAGGTTTAAGGACTAAACGACAAATCCTCCTTTGTCGAATCTAAATAGTCCAAGGACTTCACCACAATACAGGAGTTCATTAGAAGATGAAATAATTTATGATGAAAAATATCAAAATAACTTTTATTTATTTATAATTCATATACTAATACAAGAAAGAGCACAACCGTCAATAGGCTGATAATTGGCTTTGGGATACTATTCTCAATAATCTCCACTTGGTCTAAAGCCAATCGGTACAGTATCTAATACCCATCTTTGACTTGAAGTCATCGAACTCCTTCACCGCAATGGCTTTAGTGAATGGATCGGCCAGGTTCTCCTTTCCATCAATCTTCGAAAGGTCGACGTCACCTCGATCTATGATTTTTCGGATGAGATGGCAGCGGCACAGAATATGCTTCGTCCACTGGTGTGCCTTTGGTTCCTTCACCTGAGCAATGGCTCCAAAGCTGTCACAATAGAGCAGAACTGGACCAATAAGGGAGGGTGCTACTCCGAGCTCGATGATAAATTTTCTCAGCCACATCGCTTCTTTGGCAGCATCTGATGTAGTGACATACTCTGCCTCGCAAACTGAATCAGCCACTGTGTGCTGCTTGAAACTCTTTCAGCAGACAGCCCCACCATTAAGGGTAAAAATAAATTCCGACACATCTTGCTGTCATCGTGATCATACTGGAAACTAGAGTCTGTAAACCCTATAAGTCTCAAGTCCGATTCACCATAAACAAGCCACTGGTCCTTAGTATTTCTTAAATACTTCAGGATGGTTTTAACAACCTTCCAGTGATTCTCCCCTGGATCAGATTGGTATCTACTCACTACCCCTAGTGAGTATGCCACATCTGGTCGTGTACATGTCATGGCGTACATGATAGATCCCACTACCGAAGCATATGAAATTCTACCCATACGCTCTCTCTCTTGAGGTATTGTCGGACAATCCCTCTTCGAGAGAGAAATTTCATGGCCTATCGATAGATAGCCTTTCTTGAAATTCTCCATACTGAACCTCTTCAGCATAGTATCAATGTACGTAGATTGGAATAAGCCAAGCAACCTTTTAGATCTATCCCTAAGATCCTCATCCATAGGATGTAGGAAGCTTCTCCTAGATCCTTCATGGAGAACTGTGACGACAGCCAAATCTTTATTCCCTGTACTGCAAGGACATCATTTCTGATTAAGAGAATGTCATCCACATACAATACAAGAAATACCACTACTGAACCATTAGCCCACTTATAAATGCAGGGCTCTTCTTCGTTCTTAATGAAGCCATACGTTTTGATCGTCCTATCAAAATGTATGTTCCAACTCCGGGATGTCTGCTTAAGTCCATAAATGGATCTCTGTAGCCTGCACACCTTAGACTCATCTGTGGATGTGAACCCTTCAAGTTATATCATATACACCTCTTCTTCCAGCTCTCCATTAAGGAAAGCTGTCTTCACATCCATTTGCCAGATTTTATAGTCCAGATGGGCAGCTATCGCAAGCATAATCTGAATGAATTTGAGCATTGCCATAGGAGAAAATGTCTCATCATAGTTTATACCATAACATTGACAATATCCCTTGGCAACCAGATGGGCTTTATAGGTCTCCACCTTTCCATCTGCGCCCTCTTCCTCTTGAAGATCCACTTACACCCTATGGATTTTACTCCTTCGGATGGGTCAACCAATGTCCACACATCATTGATCTTCGTGGACTCCATTTGGATTTCATGGCTTCTAGCCATTTCTTAGAGTCAGGTCTCTGCATTGCATCCATGTAGGTGATCGGATCCTCATCATTTTCATCAAGTTCGACAGGATCGCCGTTCTGGACCAAGAAACCATAGTATCTATCCGGTTGACGTGGTACTCTACCAAATCACCTTAAGGGTGCAGGAACAATGGGCTCCAGATCTGATCTAACCAAATTCGATTCAGGTTCAGCAACTTGTGTCGATTTTTTCACCTGCCAAACTTCCTCAAGTTCGATCTTAGAGGCAACAGTCCCTTCACCAAGGAACTCTTTTGCCAAAAAGATTGCTTTAAGACTGACAAACACCTTTTGCTCATCAGCTAGGTAGAAATAATACCCTTTGATCTCTTTTGGGTACCCTATGAAATAACACTTGTCAACCTAGGTCCAAGCTTATCTGTAATTAAACATTTAACATAAGCCGGACACCCCCAAACCCTAAGGTGCGAGAGTATTGACTTACGTCCTATCTTATCTCATATGGCATTTTGGTTACAGACTTACTCAGAACCCTATTTAGAAGGTAACAAGCCAATTCGAGTGCATATCCCCAGAGGAAGATCGACAGACCAGCAAACCCCATCATGGATCGAACCATGTCCAACAAGGTCCAATTCCTCCTTTCAGACACACCATTATACTATGGTGTTCCAGGAGGAGTCCACTGAGAGAGAATCCTATTCTCCCCAAGATATGTCAGAAACTCATTGGAAAGGTATTCACCTCCTCGATCAGATCGAAGAGTTTTAATACACTTTTCAGTTTATTTTCTACCTCATTTCGAAATAGTTTGAACATTTCAAACGACTCCGACTTATGCTTCATTAAGTAGACATACCCATACCTCGATAGGTCGTTTGTGAAGGTTATGAAGTAGAAATATCCATCTCTTGCACTTGAGCTTATGGGTCTACATACATCAGAATGTACCAGACCCAAGAGTTCACTGGCTCACTCACCTTTTTCAGTAAAAGGTGACTTGATCATCTTCCCAAGAAGATAGGATTCAGATTGGAAGTGATTCATAATCACCAACTTCAAGAATTCCTTCTTGAGCCAACCTGTTTATCCTGTTCTTATTGATATGACCTAGCCTACAGTGCCAAAGGTAGACTTCTGATATATTCTCAACTCTAGGGCGTTTACCAGAGGTTTGAACCACATTAACAGGCTGTGATAGTAAGTAAATTCTATTATTTAGTTGTCCAACAAATATTGTAACACCATTCAAAATGATATTGGAAATATTTTTTTTATTAAAAATTCATAACTGTACATGGCCAAAAGGCCTACAGAAATAATATTTAATAAAAAACTTGGACAATAGTGACATTCACTCAGAATTACATTACAAGAATTGATTATAAGGTTCATGATTTCTAAAGCTAGAACTGAAACTTTGCTTCCATCTCCAACATTCAGGAACCTCTCGCCTTTATCAAATCTCCTACTGACCTACAGACCCTGCATCGAATTACAGATATGATAAGGCTTTCGGTATCCAATACCCAGGCAGTAGTATCACAAATGAAAAAGTTGCAAGGTGTTATTATATAATTACTTCCTTCTTCTTCGACCTGTTCGGATCCAGGGAGGCAATGTATAGAGGACAGTTCCTCTTTCAGTGCCCCTGCTTTTTACAAAAGAAGCACTCTGCCTGGCTCTGGTCAAGCTTGTGCTTCTTAGTCTGACCCTGTGCAGACATCCCTGCATGCGGCTGCACCTTCTTATTCTTCTTCTTCTTGTTCTTCTTCCCTTTCTTAAAGGATCGACGACCAGAAGAAGACCCTCCCACAACATTCACCGACTTCTTATGGAGCTGGTGGTCCTTCTCAAAGTTCTGCAGCAACCCCAACAAGTCGTGGTAATTCACTGTAGGCTTTGTCATCCGAAAATGAGTAAAGAAGGGGAGGAAGGACTTGGGCAAAGAATTAAGGATCGCATCCTTACCGAGTTGCTCGTGCAAGAGAAAGCCCAGTTTAGTTAGGCGCTCAATCATTTCGATCATGTACAGTACATGATTGGTGACTGAGGCCCCATCCCTCATCCGAGCATTGAAAATGGCACAACTAGTTTTGTGCCTTTCAACATCGTCAGGCATGCCAAAGGAGTCGTTCAACATTTGAAGCATCTCCTGCGGCTGGGCGTTCTCTAACCTACGGTTGAACTCATCATTCATTGCCGCCAGCATTATGCACCGAACGGTGGTGCGGTCGTTGAGCCACTTCTGATAAGTATCTCGGACCGTCCCTTTGGCGTTCGGGGCTGGCTCCTCAGGTGCCGGATCCGTTACTACATAAAGGATCCGTTCATGCTCAAGGATGATTTTCAATTTTCGATACCAGCTATCGAAATTAGATCCCATGAGCTTGTCATTATCTAATAATGATCGGAGCGATTGGGTAGTGGCCATAGCTACATAAAGAAAAATCATACCTTTATTAGTATATAAATTATTAATACTAAAGATTTGGACTTTAGTCTAAAATTTCTTCCAGTATTTTTATGAACTGGTAGCCTCAACCTCCAATTCGAGGAATTACTTTAATTCCTTAGTGGGTACTAGAATCCACACAGACTACACGCGAGCCCAATTTTGGTTGGTCAACCCATGTGCATCTATGGGTAGGTTCATAACCAGTTGTTTCTCTAAACAACTTCTAGTAATTAATTTTGCCCCAGAACCTAATCAGTAGGCTTTGGCCTCCACTGAAAAGATCTGGTTAGGTCCAACCATTAACATGATTAGATTTGATGAATTAGACCAATAAATGATCAGGCCCGATTTTGACCGGCCAACCTGACCACCATCAGAAAGACTCAACCAAATTATCATATTATGAATGATAATTCCATTAGTCAATAAGCACCAGGCCTTTGGGCCTCCAATGATTATTAAACTAATGGACTCATTATCACTCACTTAATGGGAGGCTATGACTTAGTTATCACTATAACTTAATCATTTTAGGGACCTAATAATTTTTGAGAATTTTTATTAAAGGATAGAAGAGAAGAAATTAACCAGCCAATTTCAATCCTCCCACTGACTTCACCAAGTCAAATTAAAAAGGATTTAATTAAAGCCGGTATTAGGAGCACCTAAATCAATCACACTGATTTACCTAATGACATGGGTGAGCCCTAATCATCAAGTGATCTAATCAAAACCTAACTCACCAGGTTGGCTAGGTAAGTGAGATCAATGGTGAAGATAAGCCATTAACTCGTCAGAGATCGAATCAACGTGAGTAGCTCCCACTTAAAAATCACTGGTCAGACTGTCAAACTTATCTTAGACACCAACCGGTTCATTAGTTTTAATTTGATCAACTTAGTAAATAGAGTTCCACCGCGTAGCCATGCATTAAGTCCATCTTGGTCTAGTTAAAGATATGGACCCATTCAACTACAACTATTGAAGTTGAGTCTAGAGTGTCCTTGACCTAATCTAATTCAACTTTTGATTAGATTTAATCAATTACTCTAATTTAGTCTATTTCTTTAAGCTAACCTTAGGTCTAACCCAATTATGGACCTAATCCATCTAACCCATTGACCTACAAGTTTATGCAATTGTCTTAGGTCTTAATTCACAATTCTAGACCAACTAGACAACACTTAATTCTTTTAATTAAGTATTTGGGCTGATGGGTCAAGGTTTGATATTTCGAAAATAATTTTTAAATTTGAAAGATTTTATTTTTTATTTACCAAATGTGTTGACTCATTTCACAAACGGATCAGCACATTTCATAAACAGCAATCCTATTGCTAATTACATAACAGAAAATAACTCAATCAAAATAAATCATAAATATTCCTTTAGATCTAATCTAACACATTCATGATAAATTTTATAATTGAACCTTTATAAATTAAGTCATTTCGCTGCTTCGTCTGCATGGGATATAATCGCATCGACATCTCTACCGCCATAGGAGAACCCCATCGAATGGGAAGAAAGAACCTTTAAACCCTACTTTTCTCCTATGACCGGACGACCATGGCAACCAACCCAATTAGACTACTTGCTACTTGGATCAAGTATATCTAAATATACCAATTTTAAAATTTAAATTTCAAATTTTAAATTTCAAATTTTGAATTTCAAATTTTGAATTTCAAATTTTGAATTTCAAATTTTAAATAAATTTTAAATTTTAAATTTTTGAATTTAAAATTTTGAATTTTAAATTTTGAATTTCAAATTTAAAATTTTAAACAAATTTCAAATTTTAAATTTTTGAAATTCAAATTTTTGAATTTTGAATTTCAAATTTCAAAATTCAAATTTTGAATTTTGAATTTCAAATTCAAATTTTAAATTTAAACTTTTAGATTACTACTTAATCTATGCATGTAAATATATATCATATTTTAGAACCTGCTCTGATACCATTTGTTATGAAATTCAGTGTAGGGGTAAAATGGTAATTTTGAAACTTTTTCAAAATTATAATTTTACAGCAAAAATTGTTAATTAATCCAATTAACTAACATGTATTAACCCTACACAAGGATCTAAATATGAATATATAGCATACATTTAAATTTAAAATTTAAACTTCTACAGTAAATATTTTACTGTTATGTATTCAGAACACATTACCTTCATGCGGATAGTCGATCGCCGTAATCTGATCACCATCAGGAGGATCTGATTATTGTAATACAGCCACACAGTATGTCTAACCTCTGTGGATCGTCCACATGAAGCTCCCGATCTGATCGGCTCCTCACGAATGCTAGTTCGTCGTAGAACCCTTTCGACGGTCGATGCTGATCGAACTCCTTCGATCAATATCTATCGACTCTTTGAATACTCTGAATCATTAGTAAAGGTGCTTGAGAGGTTGATGAAGCTCTCTCTGAAGTTTGGTGGGCTCACGACACTCGTAGCTCACCTTTCTCACTTTCCGAACCCCAGGTTGAAACCCTAGGGTACTCACTGAAAACCCTGTGCCCACTATTGTTTCTTTTCTTTTCTTTTCTCTTGAAAGTTTTTGAACTTTCAACTTGCGCATAAGGCTTCCTCACGCCCACTATTCTCTCTCAGAAAAATTCTATGCATGCCCCATCTTCTCTTCTCTTTTAAAATAGTGCAAGACGCATCTTATCCGCGTGAGAGGATAAAGATCGATGGTTGCTCACTTGAATTCAAATCGAATTTGAATTCAAATGCAAACCAACCCATCCTTATCCACTTTGGATGAGAGAAGAGAAAAGGCGTGGGTTCTTTGTGTGTGGAGAATTTACACGAGAAACTCTTTCTCGTGTAGATTAAATGGCGCACAAGATAAGGTGGGTGGCGCATGGATTAGTTGCCCATTCAAATTCAAACATCCTTTGAATTTGAATGGCCAACAAACCAATCTTTATCCAGATAATTAGTGCATAAGGGAGAGCATGGGAAGGCTTCTGCATGGGAGAAAATTCATGAGAAGTTGTTTCTCATGAATTCAAATGGGCACAGATAAGTGAGGTGGCGCAGAAAGATGAGGTCAAAGTGGTTTCAACCTAATTGAGCCAACCTAATCAAAATAGGTTAGGCACAATTAGACTAAGTTAAACTCAACTTAATTAGGCTTAATTAGACTCAATAAAATCTTAATCAAATTAAGAATTGACTAAGCCCAACCCCTGATCAGATCAGGGATCAAACCACCTTAGCGATTAGGTCAATACTTAACCTAATCGGGTTAAACCCAACTGAATCCAATTCAATTGGACTTGATCCAAAAATAATTACTCAATCAAATTGAGTTAATTAGCAATCAAATCACTAATTAAATCTCTCATAAATACTGAATCCAAATCTGATGGGCAATCGGGCATTAGAGTCCATCGATATGAAATCCTGATCAAAAAGTCCCAAACCAGTAGGACTCTTGACCCCAGTACCTAAAATGTGTGGAACTCATGATTAGAGAATCCTGATTCTCGATCACAGAGTTTCAGACACGTAGGACTCAAAGTTCATGAGCATTAGGACTCTTCACCAGCCATCAGATCAGATAGGAACCTCTAATGTGTGTGACCTCGCAGGTTCGAACCTAAGTCGATAGCACAGGAACCAATTCCTGTACTAATTGAAGTGACCATCTAGCAATGGTACCCGATATTCAGATAGGTCGAATAGTCACAATCGCAACATTCAGAACCTACGTGAATATGGTTACTGTATAATTCATCCCTTTTGACCCCTGTGTATAGGACGACTCCGGATTAAACTGTCAACCCTTATCAGATTATCCGAATCGTGCTCAACTCAATCAGTCCTATGACTCCTCACTAAGACTACCCTGATCAAGATTTTGCTAAATTGAAACACGACTGTACATAGCTCCTGAACTGGAGTGGTCAATCTCATCTTGACACACACACCGACAAGTCAAGTACTTGACTATACCCAGAAGCCTTCCGTCACTGAATTAAAAATTCAGGTAGTCCAGTGCCTAAGTGCAATAAGTTGCTTGCAAGTCACCGTGGCGGTCTCAGGTCGAAGGGACATTTATACCCATATCCCATCGGAGCAAATCTTGACAGCAGAAATAGCTCCAGAATCGATCACGTTCAGTGTAGATGTACCTTTACATCTTACCTGTATGCCATACCAATATCTTCACACTTTTTGGTTAAGAGGACAACCAACCCATATGGCATACAACGACTTATGCTTGATAAATATTGTTGTCTTTGGTAACAATATATCATTTGGTCGCAAACAAGTTTAAGGACTAAACGACAAATCTTCTTTTGTCGAGTCTAAATAGTCCTGAGGACTTCACCACAACACAAGAGTTCATTAGAAGATGAAATAATTTGTGATGAAAAATATCAAAATAACTTTTATTTATTTATAATTCATATACTAATGCAAGAAAGAGCACAACCGTCAACAGGCTGACGATTGCTTTGGGACACTATTTTCAATAGTTTGCTCATCACATAGAGCACATGGTAGGTAATTTTTAATTAGCATATAATTCTCTAGTTATTTAAAAAAAATTAACTAATTCTCAAATTACAGAAAGATGCTGAAAGTGGCGAGCTTTTTGGTAGGATCAATATCTAACAGCGAACCCACCAGCAACGGTTAGGGGAGTGGACGACGGAGAGTTAGGAGCTCTTTGTAAATTTTTTTAATTATTTTTTTATTCACAATCTAATTTTTATTATAAAATTAAAATAGCTATAACTTTAATTTTCAGGATCGTATGACAGATATGAGATCCCAGCCTACCCCTAGTGGTTCGACCGCACCTACAGATGATGAGATCTGTGATTAGGAGCTTGGTACAAGATCCGATTATGTTAGGAGTCTAGGGTATGGGATCACTACTCCCTCATTCTCATGCTCATCTAGGGCTGACATCTATTTTACGTGCAAGGCTCGACTGACAGAGGTATAGAGGATTGACAGCAGGCTAAGTAGCGAGCTCAGGAGTTGGCTACATGTGTTGATGAGTATCAGCAGCTCAGATCCAGATGATAGAATTGATGGCATAGATGAAGCAGACGATATAGCTGATGAGGCAGTAGCAGGCCGATTCGAGTTCTTTCGAGCACTCTCCTTTTCCAGCTCGTTCTCCAGATGCCGACACTTGACAGCTTCTTTATATATTTTTTTATTTTTATTTCAAATTTTTTATAATTTTAATTTAATATAATAAAATAATAAAATTTATTTATTTATTTATTATATAAATTTTTTATTTTAATTTTTTTAATTTATAAAAAGTATTATAGATATAAATTAAAAATATATATTAATAAATTATTTTTTAAAAAATATGTTTAAATTATTAGAGATGGAATTATTCTCAATGAAATATTGGTCACCAAAAATATTTTAGTATGATAATTTAATTTTTTAATAAATATAAAATTATTAAAATTTTATATATAATTAATAGTGATGAAACATTTTTATCATAAATAATTATTAGTGATGAATATTTTTATCAAAAATTATCATATTTATGATGTAAGTTTTTTATCTCTAATATTATTTAAATTTAATTTTTAAAAAATTTATTATTTAATTAATAGTGATAAAAAATTTTGTTGCAAAAAATGTTATTTATGACGTAAATTTTTTGTCACTAAAAGTTTTTAAAAATTTTATTTTAGAAAAAAATTTAATTAAATTAATAATTATGAAAAATTTTTCATCGCTATTAATTTTTTATTTATTAGCGATGTTATAATTACGTAAATATTTTTTTTGTACGATTAAAATTTTTCATCAAAAATATTTAGCGACTAAAATTATTCATCATAAATAAATATTATTAGTGATGAAATATTTTTTTCATCATAAAATATTATCAATGATGCGATTATTTACAAGAAAAATTAGCGACAAAAATTTCATCGCTAATAACTATTAGCGACAAAAATAGGTTATTAGCAACGAAAATTTATCGTCACTAATAACCTGTTTTGTTGTTGTGTTAAGCTCTCAAAATCTGAAGGGACCAACTCACACTGCGACAACTCACACAAAGTCCCATATGCTTAAGGCAAAAATCCAATCGAAACCTAAGAAACCCCTACAATCTCCCTCGGGTGCTCTCCTTCCCCGTAGATCTCCACAAAAGAGAATAAAATGAAAAGAAAAGAGAAGCAAAAACTAAAAGAAAATGATCAATCTATGCATGGGAGGTCTTACGTACCTCTGACCTTTTCCATCTTTCTTTTGTTTTTGTTGATTTTCCTATGGTGTCCCTTGATTTTTCTCTATTTTTTCCATCCTCAGGAGGCTCAATCGGGTGGGAGGCTTGGAGTGGCCAAATGGGGAAGCTTAGACTAAGATTTTGTGTTAGGTATCTATGGAGACAAGGCGGACAAGAATATATTTTTTTTTTTTATTCGAGAGGAAGGGAGAATTGTAATTTTTTTCTTGATTTGAAAGGAAGTTTAAATCATGGATTCATGGGTCCCTAGATTCAATATGACCTTTTCAGCAACAGTCCTATATTGAATCAAAAAAATGTGCATGGAAATTGATTTTTCAAAGAAAAAGAATTTTTTTCTTTATTTTCATTTGATTTTCTTATGTTTTCCCTCGATTTTTCCTTCAGTTTTTTACATTCTCTGTAGTCTCTATTTGTGGGAGGCTTGGAGTTTTACGTTGGCTAGGATTTTGTGGTGTCTATATATAAGAGTTTGAATGGTATAAATATAGATATCCATCAACTTAAAAACATGTGTGAATCGGGGCTTATTGACTAGTCTAATGATTAGACCATTTAAAGGCTTCAAATTCAAATCCTCATATCTACTTATTGTGTTTATTTTTTTAATAAAAATTTATACACACATTCGGATTCATATAGGGTATCGTTAAACGGATCTTAACGATTGAAAATTTTCTTCCATACTTGAGGGAACATATTTAAGTGATGACTTCTTTTTTGTGAGAATTAATAAGAATCCCAACATTAAAGGAAACTCATTTTGAAGGGAACTTGAGAATAGAGATGCAATTGGATCATATCATATTAGATACGGATTGGGTTGGATATAGATCAGATAGAAAATTCATTACTCGAAATCGATCCATTTATTAAACATATCAAAAATTTATATTTGAACCCAATCTATTTAATAAATACTAAAGCTAACCCGACCCATATAATTCATTTATTAAAAGATCGAGTCATATTAAATGAGTTAAATAAGTCAAGCAAATCGGATTAAATAGGCCACAAATATATTAAATAGATTTTAAATAGATTAAATGGGTTAAGTCATAATCCAACCTAATTATTAAATAGATCAAAATAGATTAAATAGGTTAAAGATTGATACTCGAATCCAACCCATTTAATAAATAGATCTAAATGAGTTGACTTGATTAAGACCTAAACCCAACCTCAAACCTGTTTAAAGTGGACAGTCATGGTTTGAAAGTATTTATTAATTACTTAATCAAAAGAATGTTAATTAATTACTCAATGGTTTATAATCTATTGTGGCCTCCAATTAATGTGATTAGGGAGAAAGTGATCCACATCAAATTTGGTGATTCTCCTGATTGATTGATCACTAATTTAATATGTGTACATCGTTTGGAGATAATTTAAAGAAATCAGTACTAATTCATCCAAACTCTCCAAATAGGAACTAATTTTCTTGAATTTTTTAGTATTTTTATAAATTTCTTTTGAGAGAATTTGAGTTAAATGGATTGAAAAAATTTTTTCTTCTTTCTGATTAGATCACATCAAAACCATCAAATTAATATCACTATATAAAATAATAAATGAGGCCATTACTACAAAGCATCACCTACCGTAAGAGTTACATAAGTTGTCACCTAAAAGTATTGTATTATACAATGACTTTACATTTTGCTATCAATAAATATTACTTTATGCAATAATTTATCATGTACCACAAAAAAGCATCACTTGATGCAACGATAAATGAGATTGTTGCTAAAAACTATCACTTTAGGCCATATTTTAGAAATCATTGCTAAACGTCAATAATTTAGACAATGCTTAAAGATATTGCTATTAAAAATTATCACTTTAGTCAAAAGTTTTATAAGCCATTGCTTAAAAGCATTACTTTTATGCAACGATTCTAAACTTTGCTATAAAAGAGCATCATTTCTGCAATAATCATGTTATCTGCTGCTATAATGAATTACTTTATACCATGATTATTATAGCCGTGGCTATAGACCATGACTAAAAATAATAGTTGTATAAATTATTGTATAAAAGTGTTATTTTAGACTACGACTATGAAACCGCTATTTAAAATTATACCTTTATACAACAATTATTTTTGCCACTGCAAAAAATACTAATTTTAGGCAAAACTATAACTAACAGTTATATATATACAGATGTATAGAATATAATAGCAAAAAATATTGTTAAAATATAAACTTTTACACAATAGTATTTGAAAATCATTGCATGGCCATCACGTAATGTATCCTATGACAATAGTTTAAAACGGCTATTCTAAAATCACTGTTTAAAATTTGATTTATGCTAATAATTAAAAAACTTATTTCCACAGAACTACTTTGGATTCTTTTAGCCATTGCTTCTCGATCGTTGTCTAAAATCATTATTTGATTTAAATGCATGCTACTAAAATCTATTTTTAGATTAATAATTTATCTTAATTTAAATGCATTAATCAAGAATATCAATTACTTAGTCATAAAGGTATATTAATTAGTACATTAGAAGAATATTAATTAGCTAAATGGTTATATGACTTAAAGCAAGTGTTATATAAGTCGTTGCCCAAAGATATTACATTATGCAACGGCTATACATTCTACTACTAATGAACATCATTTTATGCAATAGTTCCATCATATGTTGCAAAAATAAATTGCTTTATAATACTTTAGGCAATGGTCAGGAAATAATAGCTAAAACAATCACTACAGAAGTAGTTCTATAGCAAAAGTTTTTTTAACAATTGGCTTAAATCTAATTATATGCAGTAATTTTAGAGCAACAATTTTAAATGGTTGCTATATGGTATATGATACGACAGCTATACAACGATTTTCAAATATAATTGCATAAAAAAATTATATTTTAGAAATAGTTTTTGCTACTCTTGCCTATGCATTTGTCTATATGCAATAATTAGTTATAGTTGTTGCTTAAAATTAGCATTTTCTGTAGTGGCTAAATTAACCATTATATAAAAATATAATTCTAAATAACGATTTTTATAGTCTAGCCTAAAATGATACTTTTAAAAAATAATTTATATAATTATTGTCTTTAATCCCTTAACCCCCTGATTTGCAATCAACTGGAGACCTTGTTTGGCTCTATTCTCTGACAACTGCTGTCATAGCTCGTAATTGTCACAAACTATAGCCATTGTCGTTGCTGAGTCTCTAACCTCATTATCATGCCTCGCTAGAGCATGATAAACCCCCTAGCCTCTCCTCTTCTCTCACTTCCTCTTTTCCCTCAATGTTCTTGTCATTCTCTCTTCATTTTCTTATTTTCTACTTCTATTTTTCTCCCTAGTTTTTTCCTCTTCATGAACTTTCTCTCTCCTCCACTTGATATTCTCTCATCACTTCCTTGACCTATGGACTAGATATTGGCCTCCTATAATTTCTTCTAGTTATTTGATCTGATTTGATCTGATTGAGTCACTTGCTCTTCTCTCTATTTTTTTCTACTGTTTCATTTTTGATTGAGGGCTAATAATGTTTGTTATTCTGATAAGAGTCACCGACTCCAAAGGGGTGTCAAATTTAGAGATTGAGTCACGCATCCAAAGTAACCACGATAAATCTTTTTTGCCTTTTTCTTCTAAAATTGAAAAATCCTATAGCTTTGAAACTAGAATTGATGGGGTTTGGAGTTTTAGAAAGGTGTCACAATTTTGAGATTTTAAAATAATAAGTAAGATTAAAGAAGTAGCCTAATAAACTAATATTTTTTTGTAGGCTGTGAATAGTTTTATCAGAAGGATTTTTGGATCTTGGTTGATAATAAGTTCCTCTACCTCTAGTAATTTGATCATATATATCATCATTTAAAAACTACAATACTTATCCAAAAAATTGGAAAAATAATTTTTTTTTTGGAAAATTATTCGTCTGTACATTTAAGCAATTATTTAGTCTTCGCCGGTGAATGATTTAAAAATTATTCATGCATATACTTAAGTAATTATTGCTGTAAAAGGGATTCAAGAATCGCCTGTAGCTTTAACCTGGACTGTTGTTGTGTCGTCTAGCATCAGAGCTCCAAGACTCGGGGATCTGATCAAACAACCATATCTACAATATTCTTCATCTTTATAGGAACTATCAAATGAATGAACATGGCAATATATTTATCATAAAAGAGACAAACCTTTATTTAGCCTTCTACGTCTTTTGCCCCAACAAAAGAAGCAAACGATTTAGATTGTACATAAAAGCGTTTTAGATAAACTTTATTACATCAAAAAAAAAAAAAAATCCCCACGACAGGTCTCCTGTGCGGGCACTGCCTCGAGGGAGTGGTAGTATCAATCATAAAATAAATCTACTACACAAGACGAAATACGTATCACTTGACTACAAATTGAAGATCCAGTCTTCTGGGCTACAGATCCAATCACATAAAAACGCAAATCCCAATGACTCAAAGTCCTGAAAGAACATGAACCATGGCACGGCGTGGACGATACATTGCTTCCAGTGGAACGGCCTTGGGCATGGTCAGCCCCGAGCCTTCAGTCATGTCCACCGGTTCTTCTCCCATCCTCTTCCAGTCAAAGCATTGGATCAAGGTCCCAAGTGTCAGCCCAACCTCTGTCATCGCCAGGCCTTCCCCTGGACACCTCCTCCTTCCCATCCCAAATGGAATCATCAGCTTCCCTTCATCCTTGCCATCCTCAAATCTCTCAGGCTTGAACTTTGTAGGTTCCTCCCATATCTTAGGGTCCCTATGAATGTAGTATGCATTAACCAATAGCATTGTCCCACGTGGAACATCGAAGCCCCCAACGACACAGTCATTTGTTGATTCGTGAGGCACCAGGAGTGGGGCAGGGGAGCAAATCCGAAGTGTTTCCCTGATGATACACTGGAGGTATGGAAGATCAGAAAGATCCGATTCTTTTAGCAGGCGCTCATTTCCGACACGCTCATCAATCTCTGTCTGAGCCTTCTGCAATTTCTCTGGATTGTTGAGTAGGAGTGACATTGCCCATTCAATAGTACTAGATGAAGTATCTGTTCCTGCTAGTAATAAACTCTGGAGGCAGAAATGCCATAAGTCATCAAAACAGTTTTACATATCGAGACAGAGAAATCAAGTATGGACAAACAAAATAAAGCAACTCTTATGTAAACCCTCACTTCCCACCTTCGGTTGGACCCTTAAGATTGTCCCCTTTAGAGAGCTTTCTTGCATATAATACATTTTTCTAAATGCAATTAGACTTAGTTAAGCATTTTTGAAGAAAAAATCAATATAGTAAATGGAGGTGGGAATGCATTTATCTATTGTAAATTTTAAAAAACTTTTACTTGTATGTCTCCAAATATGATTTTTTATATATTTATCTTTTAACAATCACTATTTACAGGTATATCTACTTCCTTTTATAGCAATACGTGTTCTATAAAAATTTTGACAATCAAAAGCTGTAAATAAAAAAATATTGAGCATAGAATGAAAATTACCATTTTTGGATAAATAAACTTGAAAATATTTAGTCTTAAAATTGTACCATAGATAGCTATATTTTTATATAACTTGTTCAAGGATAATAAGGTAGAGGGTAATAGACATAAAGACTCACTGCTTATTCACAATGACTGCAAAAATGCTAATGAGAGGAGCAGCATTTCAGAAAACATTAAGAAATGAAGGATATATGCAAATAATGGTTTGGAGGAACATAAACCAATAATCTATATGCAATGATATATATACGAAAAATTTATTTAAAAATTTTATCTCTTTTCTCTTGTTAAAATATAATGTTTATTTTTTTAATTTTTAAATTATGTAAATTTTGATTTAGTTGTATGTTGGGTTCATATATGGGCTCATATATAGTTGGGCTCATGTTGTCGTAATGATTTATGTATTGATGTATGAATTTTGTAGGATATGATAGCCTCATATATAAAAGGCCTTATGTACTAAGAAAAAAAAAAAATTCTAAATCTATATTCTTTTCTAATTTTCATCTTATTCTCCACTTCAATCTCCTTCCAAATTTTATCGAGTTGACAAACAAAGAATACCTCCGCAAGATGGTCGTACAGATCGCCATCTACACACACAACTAGAGAGAGATAGATTTTTCTCATGTCTACTTACCGTGATAAGCCCTTTTATTGTCTCGTCAGTGTAGTTCTCAGGATCCGTCTTTTGCAACGACAACAGATGAGCAATCATATTTGTTTTTTTGTTCCTCTCTCCTCCTTCCTCCTTGCTCTCCTTTCTTTCGGCATCTATCAGTCTCTGCATGAACTCACTCCTCCCCTTCTCCAACCTCACCAACTTCTTCTTCATTTGGTAATCGAACCACCTTAACACCGGCAAGAAATCCCGTAGATTCGTCGCACCACCCACCATGAAGGTTTCCTCCACTGTCTCCCTAAACTGCCTCGCCTCCTCCACAACCTCCACCTCATCGATGTAGTACCTCTTCCCAGCAATCATCATCATTATCACGTTCAGCGCCAACTCGAAAAGCTTTGACTTCAACTCCACCTTCTCAAATCCCTCCGCTCCGGCCTTGCACTTTTGGAAGAGTTGGCGGGCCAGGAGTCGTACCTCCGCAGTCCGAACATCGGAGGAGGAGAGAAGGCGGTGGTTGGAGAGGACGTCAATGGTGGCGATGCGGCGGAGGTTGCGCCAATAGGGTCCGTAGTCAGAAGAACCAAGATTAGTGTTACTATTGTTGATGTATTTTGATGAAGGGAGGTGGGTGCGGTTGGCGAAAGTAATGTCGTTGATTGTGAAGCACTCATGGGCGACAGAAAGAGAGGAGACGACGAGGACTGGGCGGGAGCCAAAATGAAGGAAGAGGATGGAGCCATAACGGTCGGCAACGCGAGCGAGGGCGCGATGGAGGGGATTCTTGAATAGATAGAGATGACCTATGAAGGGAAGCGATGGAGGGCTTGGAGGGAGGGTTTTCCGATTCTTGGAGAACAACAAAAATTTGATGAAGAGGAGGAGAACAAGGGTGAGGGAGATGTAGGACAGGGTTCCCATGGAGATGAACAAAGGTTAAGCGGGACTAGAATTATAAACGATTTTTCTCGTATGAAAACAAAGAAATGTGATTGTTGTGATTGAGGCGTAGGTGAACCTGATGACATGATCCTATATTTATAGCAGTGTGCTTGCAAGGGATAAAATTCCCAGGGGCTGGTCCGGTCACATGAAAATTATGCTATCTTCTATCGGCAAACGTAAGCACGTACGCAGACCTACAGTAACTCAGCGTGATTAAAATGGGCAATTTATTATTTCATCTGATGTTAAAAAATTGAAGCTATTTTGTCTTGCTATATTATCTATAATATTTTTTTAAAAAAATATTCACATATTTCAAGATGTAAGATTTAGTGTCCTATTGATTTTTCTAAAAGTTATCTTAGGTTCAAGAGTTTCATCGGTTGGCTCCAGGATAACAGGAAAAATTTATGATTTTTTTATATTTTTTATATCTTTGAAATTAATATATATTTTTAAAAACTATTATTTTTTTAATTAAAATTAATTTTGATGACGGAATTAAGATGATTTCGTTGTGCTCACGAGGTGTCGCCAGGGGTGACGGGAGCATTTAAAGCGGTCTACCTTGAAGGCCTCGAGGCCGAGAGATGTCACGCGCCCACGTAACCGGCACAGTTTGTCGGCTTCTTTCTTTGGTTCTCGGTTTACCAGAAGATGAGCAGTCGAAGAGGCGGGGTGGCTATGAACCACAAGCATTGATCTGGAACCACACAATCACAAGCTGGCTCCAGAAGAACCATGCGAAGCTTGACCCGACTCTGGATTTCCATTCCAACTACAGTTCCGCTCTCTCGCAGCTTTGATTTTTGGCGCGGTTAACGCAAACAGTTTCTCTTTTAACACGAGACGAGTCAACGATTTTAAGATCCCTGCGTGAAAGATGATCTCATTTTTATGTCTTGAGGTAGCCTGCTTGCATCGTCTAGTGATCGTGACTTTTGACCCCTTGATAGCTCATTTATTAAAGCAAAAAACATATACGTTTAGCATGGTTTACGTGTAAAACACAAGGAAATAGTAGATGCATGCTTTGATTAAGAATCTGGTGATCTAACTTGAAAAGTATCCGATCCGGATCTGATCAGTCAGATTCCCAATCAAATGATCATGGGATTGTTAACTTCCAGGCAGGGCCGGTCCTGACATTCTTTAGGCTTGGGGCCAAATAAAAAAAATAAGACTTTTTTATTAAAAATTAATATATTTTAAATATTAATTATCATTAAAAAATTAATCTACATGTATTTTGTAATGCAAAATTTCTTATAATTTTTTTGTAATCAATATTTGACAATAATTTTTCTTCAATAGATAGTATAGCTAAACCATTTAATCTTTCTTGTAACATCGTTGATCGTAAATATGATTTTAATAATTTTAATTTTGAAAAACTTCTTTCAGTAGAGGCAACGATGACAGGTATGGTCAATAATATTCTATATGCAATTGATACATTTGGATAACAATTCATTTCATTAATATAATTAAATATATTCATAGCAATATTTTTTTTTTGGCATAATTGCTTTTAGAACTTTTAATTCTGAAAATAAATCAATCCCATCAAGATCATAATGATTATCATTTGTTAAAATACTTTGAAGATTAAGATAAAATTTTTTCAAACTTTCTTCGTCCAATGAAATTAATGTTTTGAAATCAAACAAAAATTCAAAATTATTTTCATATAATTGAAATTGTTCAAACCTATGTTTCAATGAAAAGATAGCTTGATTTACTAAATATAAAAAATAATTAACTCTAAATGATTCTTCTGGTGATTGTTCAATATCCACATTAACATCTTCATCAAATTATTTTTTCTTTGTGTTGCGAGGCGATGAGAGGGGATGAGAATTAAGAAATTACGAGAGAAATCGAGATGACGAGAGCTAAAAAGCTCTTGCTAGGAGCTGTTGGGGAGTCGGGACTCCGGAGAGGAAGAATGACGTTTGGTTTACCCAAAAAAAGAATAGGAGAAAGGCGTTGTGAGGTGATGAGAAATTATGGGAGAAATCGAGATGACGAGACCTAAAAAGCTCTTGCTGGGGCTTGGGAGCCATTGGGAGTCGGGATTCGGGAGAGGAAGAATGGCGTTTTGTTTGGGGAGTCGGGAAGGAAGAATGACATTTAGTTTACCCAAAAAAAGAACAGGGAGAAAGGCATTGCAAGGTGATGAGAAATTACGGGAGAAATCGAGATGATGAGAGCTAAAAAGCTTTTGCTGGGGCTTGGGAGCCATTGGGAGTCAGGACTCGGAAAAGGAAAAATGGCGTTTCGTTTACCCAAAATAAAAAAAAAAAAATTGGGGCCTGGGGCGGTCGCCCAATTTGACCCGCCCCAGGGCGACTCTGCTTCCAGGTCTCATCTATTGCAAGCTTAAACTTAAACGACGGATATTCTTGAAAAAAGTACTAGTTATCCAACTCATAATAGCATTTAACTTTTGCTCTGCATTTGTGCTAGAACTGCATTATGTACATGTATTAATGGTGTATGATTATTGCTAAAACTTTCTTTACCCTACAAACTTGTTTAGCGTTTCAACATTGTGTTGTTGATATATACCTTTGCTATTTAATTGTCTTTATATTAATTATCATGTGCGTTGACCCCATTTAAGTTATATGTTTAAATCTCGAGGAATATGATTTTTTGAAAATCTTAATTGGACACTGCTCTTCCTGGTCATTGCAGAAAGTACCATTTTAAGCAAGCATTTGGTAGAGGAGATAAGTGGGGTATTGAACCCAAATGGGAGATTATATCACTATTGCCATCCTTTCCTTCTCATTCCGAGCGAGCTAGGGAATTTGGGATCCCCAAAAAACTTGCTTAATCAAGACATAGGGCAGATCATCAACTTGCTCGGAAGAGATTTGAATGCATGCACGAGTGTGCCACCGACATTGATCTAGCAAAACCAAAAGCATTAGAAGGACATTGATCTGGATAGGGATGTAGTGTTGAGCTATAATAGAAGAGTGGATATAAAGGTAAGCATTAGGCTACGGTAAGGGTGCAACATAATATTAGGTTGTAGTAGAAAATCTAAGTTATACCTACTTCTACGATAAAATATAAAGATAAAAATAAAAAATAAAATAAAATATGATTGAATTGATTGTCTAAAGATCCACATATAAAGTACATTTCTACTATTTATATAAGTACATAATAGTAACCCCTCAAATATATATAATAATTATCTACTTCAATGGTTGCTACTGATATTTGGCCTCCCTTTCTGTCAATTCTAGAATCTGATGATGGATGTTCTTGCCATTGCATGTCATATGGGTCACTATTCTCAAGAATGACAAGTAGTGTAACCATTCAACTCCTGCATTCGATAGTGGTAAGACAAGTGCCATTAATTAGTTCTGCTACTTGTCCTTGCTAGTATGTTATATGGCCTACTATTTTATATATGAGATGTAGTGCTATCCCTCCTCTTATAACTTAAGTAACGGGAAAATAGGTTCCATGAGTCACTATTGTTGCTTCTTGTTGCTTTTACCAGCTTGTTATTCATAACAAGTAGTTTGATCACTTATTCCATGTATGTGTATTGGTAACTACTAGCTAACCACTATGCTTGGACTTCGCTCTACTAAGGCCTCATCCTATGAAAATAGCTCTGGCCTTTCTTGGTTTACTCGGCCTACATCTTTGATATTTCTATCTGCACTTGTCATGATTTGGTCAAAATCCTTTGTATTTTGGCTAGCACCTTCCTTAGTGTATTGGCCAGAAACCTTAGTATTTTAGCCAGAAACCTTTGTGTTTCAATCAAAAAAACTTAGTATTTCAACTTAAACGTTCTATTTCAATTAGAAATCTTTATATTTTGGTCTGCATCTTCCTTGGTATATCAGTTAGAATCTATGGTGTTTTGTCTAGATATCTTGATGTTTTGGCCTAACCCTTCTTAGTATATCGATCAGGAACTTAGTGTTATAGCTAGAAGCCTTAGTATTTTGGTTTGAAACTTGGTATTTTGACATGGAAGCTTAGTGTTTTGACCTAGTTTGACATGTGGTAGGAAGCAACTTGACTTGGTGGCTAAGTACAGCTTTAACTAATTAGCTAAGCACTTCGTCCGAAGATTTTCAGTTTATACCTTGGGACTTAAAGGTTGACATCCTTTTATTCAACTCGCCTGAGATGTCCTCTTTGAAAACTTGCAAATTTTCGGAATATGTTGGCTCACCTTCTTACACTTGTTGTTGACTGATTTTTGAATCATAGATATTTGCCTGGACGTGGTGTGAATAGCCACCAAACATCCCAAAATTCGGCATAAAATGACCTTATTTAGATAAGTTCCAAAAGTGAATTTACTCTAATACTTCTTGTAATGCCTGGCCTTTTAGCCTAGTCCTGTAGCTAAGTGAGGCCCCAAGGCCTGCTCACCCATCCAAATAGGCCACAAAGCATTACTCAAACATAGCAAAAGAAGGAAGACTCCTCCTCCTCCTCCTTGGGCTCTATTGAAGGCAAGGATATCCTAGCCTCCGTTCTATTTAAGAGACCTCAGTCCTAGTTCATCCTCATCATTGAGCCACCGCCAATAGCCCTCTTCTCCCTTGAAGTCTGCCATCTAGGTTTATTATGCTTGCTAGAAGCCCTCACAAAACATAAGGCAAGTCACCTCAACCTCTTTCTTGTTTCTATTCTTGTATAAAGCCTTCATTGCCAACCGAGATTTCAATGGAATAATCCAAATGAAAAATTTTCTATTTTAACCACTATTTTTAGATCTGATTATCAATGTACTAGAGGGATCTCTAGTCTTGATGTAGACCACTTTAACTTCTAGAAGTAAGATCCACGATATCACGAAACCAAGTCAATTGATTGCAAGCTAAACTTTCAGAAGCTATAGCAGGGTCATACAGTGTATGATTAAGATGATCTTTTTCTTTGGAAATCTATTATTTTTTTAAGATCCATAACTTTAGTTTAAACTCTAAAGGATTAAATCAGGCTAAAATTTCATTATTTGGATCCCAAAATAGGCTAGGATCAAATTGAAACTTTTCATTCACTACAAGAAATACTTTTTACCGATGGCTATTAGCGTTTGCCATCGCTAATAACATTTTTTACCGCTGGCAAATAGTGACCAATAAATTTGCGGTCGCAAAAAAAAAATATTGACGATGGTAATTTTAACTTTTAGCGACGGCAAGTTACGTCTCTAATAAAAAAATTATTTTTTTAAATTTGGTTCTAGGATTGTTAGCGACGAAGTTATCTTATTAGCAATGACAATTTACCATCGCTAATAACCAAGTAATTTTATATATTTTTAATATGGTTCTAAAATTATTAGTAATGAGATTATCTTATTAGTGATGGTATTTTATCGTCTCTCATAACCAAATAATTTTATTTTTTTAATTTATTTCTAAGATTATTAGCGATGGATTTACCTTAGTAGCGATGACAGTTTGCCGTTGCTAATAAGCCTAAATTTTCTCTCCAAATTTTTTCTCCCGTCTTGCAGACTTATTAGCAATGGTGTTTTATGTTATTAACAATAAAAATCTATCGCTATAAAATTAAATTATTATTAGCGACAGTTTTAGTGACATAACTTAGTCGTTGCTAATAATGATGCCCTAAATATCCCCAAGTCTGCGATGGGCTCGATTCCATCGGCCGCCGCCTCTCCTCTCCTCCCCCACCTTCGATCCCCTTTTTGCCCCACCCCGCCATCGGAGCCCCCTCCCTCCAGCCCCCACGCTGTCGGAGCCACCTCGGATCTAGCATCTCCTTGCTTTTTCGAGCTCAACCCTTCTTCTAGTCTGCCTCTCAGAGCCGCCTCCCCCTTCTCTCCCTACCGCTGCCTCCCCCTTCTTTCCATCCACCTCTCGGCCCCCTTCTCCCCCTTCTTCCCATCCACCACCTCCCCCTTCCCCTACACCTCTCCCTTTGCTGGATCGGACCTCTTGCCATCTCCCCGTTCTCCCCCCACCCCTCCTCTTGCCAGATTGGACCCCCGCCACCTCCCCCTTCTCCCATCGTCGCTCTCCTTGTCAGATCAGACCACCTGCCGCCTCCCCCTTCTCTCCTTGCCCCTTCCCTTGCCGGATCGAACCTGTGGTGGCCTCCCCCTTCTCCTCCTGCCCCTCCTCTTGCTGGGTCAGACCCCCCGCCATCTCCCCCTTCTCCTCCTGCCTCTCTCCTAATCGAACCGAACCTGCGGCCCCACCTCCCTCCTTTGGAGCACCACACTATTGGAGCACCGCACCATCGAACCCGCACCACCATCGCATTGTAGTATTAGCGATGGCAACAGCGACGACTTCGTTGCCATCGACACACCCCATTCCTATCTTTATAAATTTAAAATATTTAAATTTAAAATTAATTTAATATTATTATTAATTTTAATAATATTAAAAAATATTATTATTAATTTTAATAATATTATTAATATATTATTAATTTTAATAATATTATTAATATTATTATTTAAACTAATATTATTTTGGAGAGGTGAAACCACTCAGGGAAGCTCTCCAGTGAGCCTGGGCCAGGACATGGTTCAGATCTAATTTTTTCTAAAATTATCGGGCCTAAGCCCGTTCGAAAAGAATTTTGGATTGGGCTTGGGGAGGCTATAATGACTGCTTGTACAAGACACACCTAAAGAGTCTAAAGAGAGATCGATAGAGGTGATGTATTTTTATTCTTGTTGTTGTAGTTGTAAGGCAAGCTTGGATGGTCTGTTACATCACAAACAACTGCTTGCAGCCACCTCATGGTTAAAGATGCAGTGGAACTTGGTTTACAATAAGTAATCTCTCTTTTCCTCTTCTTCGATTAGTTCTTTTATCTTTGGCTTGATTAAAAGCTTCACATAGTCAGGCTTGAATCAAAAGAAGGAGATCTGGGGGTCAAAAGTCAATCTTTCTATTTGATGGATGGGATGGAGGTGTAGATACATTCGTATCATCGAATGGAACGTGTAGGAACAATCCATTCAAGAATCAAAAGAGTATATCAAAATACTCCTCCATGCTGATTTAAACTTAAGGATGAAGAGATGGGTATAAGGGGATCAAAATTCAATCAACTATTTAATGGATGAACCGGAGGTATCTATAGCTCCGTATCATCGAATGAAATATATAGGAATAATCCATTTCAAAATCGAAGTAGTATATTAAAATATATCTCTCCGTACTAGTTTTGTCTTAAGGCATATTAAATATAATAATTTTTTAGTTTCAATTAACTTAGTTACAAACCATTAGGTTATTGACACCCATAATTATATAATTAATTCATGAATCTATTTATTTTTATTTAAAAATTATAGATCATATCTTTTCGAGGTCAGAGCTATCACAGTCGATGAGAAAGATCTGAAGGAGAGAGCTCTCATGCAGTCAGATCGCATGGTTTTGCAGCACACATATCATGAGGTAAACTCTGATACTTTAGATATTCTTTTTTATATTATTTTATTTTTTATTATCTAATATAATATTTTTTATGATATCTTGATACTCTCAGATTCGGATGACGTGGGGTCACTAATGACCCCACACTCACATGGAGCAACGTCCGACTCTCAAATTTAGCAACATGGTAGAGAACCCGTCAAGCTTGCGACACCTCCAACTCGATCGGAGGAAAGAGAGCTTATCTATATTCAGAGCCACTCGTAAGTACTATATCTTCACTAAATATATTTAAAATTTAACCATTTTAGATACTAACATTTATTGATCAAAATTAATTTTGCAACACATTTACAGAGCCTGAGATGCCTTGTACAGTTATTAGAATCATCTGATGATTGCTGCCAGGGTTGATGAATGAGTTCTCCAATTGGCCATCGGGAGCTTATAATGCAGCCTGAGAGATATTCTTGGTAAGTCAAAAATATTTAATTTTTAAATTCATGATAGATTTGTATTCTATTTATTAATACATGATTGCTTTTACTTGTAGGGTACTATCGATTCGAGACTCCTCTAGATGAGGAAGCTGACCATCGGACCTTCGAGGAGGTGGCCACGCAGAGGTTCTGGGATGGGCTGTACAGCCTTCGATAGTCCACCATAGAGCATTGCAGTTTTGAGTCACCATCGGACTGGAAGTCTTACATAGATGGTCACTTTGATTGGTATAGGAAGATTGTTCCTATGCTACCGGCTTAGGTTTGAATCTATGGGGTCACACTCAAAAAAGTCTTTAACTGATCATGTGGTTGATCGATGATTGAAAATCATCAATTTGATTGATGATTAATATTGTGCAAAAGTTATAATAAATAAATTTGCTAATAGTTGATGAATTATAGGAGGATTGATTAGTGATTAGATTGCTAATTAGCTCAATTTGATTAAGCATTGAGGTTTGGATCAAATCTAATTAAATTAGATTCAACTAGATTTGATCCGATTAGGTTATAAGATGACCTAATCGTTAAAGGATGTTTGATTCCTGATTTGATCAGAACTTGTGTTTGATTAATTTTTAATTTAATTAAGATTTAATCGAGGCTATTATTACCTAATTGGATTAGGTTCAATAGACTAATTGGGTCCAACCTAATTTACTTAGATTAAAAACCTAATTGGATAAGAATTTAAATTCGAATTTGAATTGAGCCAACCCTACAGCACCTCTTCTCTGCTCCATTTTTTTCCTCAATGCGAGAGTTGTTCTCACATGAATATTTTCCATGCCCAGAAGTGCTTTGTCGTCTCTTCTTTAGTTCCTTTTGGATGAGGATACGATTGGTTTTTTGTTCAAATTCAAATCGTTTGAATTTGACTTGAAACCACTTTGACCTTATCCTTATCTTTACATGTTGCCTACACCCTTGGGAAGGCTGAGTTTTGTGCGATATTTTGTGAAGGGAATGGCATGAGAAATGTCTCATGCCTCAGCTCTTCTAGCACCCCACTTGGATAAGGATTAGTGGCTGAGTTTTGAATTCAAATTGATTTGAATTTGAACTATATCTAACCACTTTATCCTTATCCCTTCACCTCTCCATGCCTTATTTAATTCTTTTCATTTTTGTGTGACAAAAGAGTTTGAATTCACTATGAAAAATTACTTTTGAGATAGTGTGGGCATGAAACAGAGAGGGGGCAGGCTTCTGTGCATGAGAAATAGAGGAAGAATCCTTTCTCTTTGGGCGTGAGGTCTAGGATGGGTTCTAGGGTTTTGACTTTAGGTTTTTATGTGAGAAGAAATACAAGAGTGTCTTATTCTAATCTCCCACACCACTACCTCCTCGTGTAGCTCCATCCTCTGATCCGAAAAAGTCTAGGTGATCCAAATGAAAGAGTTTATTCCAGCCATCCAGTGCCTTCTGTGCGAGCTAGTACTCCGGAAAAGGACGATCCAATCCGGACTTCGAGTGGACTACCTGTAGAGGTTGGATGAGCTGTGCGGCTACTCGACATCAGAAAGAATCTCATACTATATCTATCAGCAGTAGTGATCATCGATCCATACAAAGATAATGAGTTCTGAACTCATTTGATTAGATTTAATAGTTAGATCTGATCTAAGGTATTGATGTGATCGATGTAGTTTTTTCTTTATATCAGATTTATTGTATAAAAAAATTATATCATAGATCCTTAGTAAGTAGTTTAGATCTGATCTAAAGCATGCGTAGGAGATTAAAATATTTAATCTATTATTTTTCGTTGTGAAAAATTTTTAAAATGCATAATTTGAACTATTAGTTTTTCTTCAAAACTAAAGAAAAATGCTGTTCAAAATTTTTTTCGAACTCTCAGCATACCATTTGATTACCGTAATGGCATATAGAATTACTTATATTTTTCAAACCATCCATACAGGATAATCAATTGATCAATGTATATAATTCTTCTACCCATATAAAAATATATAAATATACGAATATAGTAGAATATGTACATTAATAAAAAGATGGATTTATGATTCTATGCAATATTAATTTTTTTAAAATTAATACTTAATTAATTACTTAAATTAACATCCAATTATGGGATGCCATAGAATATGCACTCAGCCCTTGTGCGAGGACTGGCTACCTTGAACATCGATTGGGACTCGAGGCTCGAGCGCACAGGGCATGCCCGACTCCATGTTTGCAATGCTACCCGACACCTTCCATCGGCCTGAGCGCGCTGAGCACATGAGGGCTAGATGCTTTGGACACCAGCTAAGACCCGAGGCCTAAGCACGCAGGGACATCCTAGCTCCATGTTCGCAATACTGACTGGCACCTTCCCTCGACCTGAGCGCATAGGGCGCATGGGGGCTGGATATCTTAGATGCCAGCTGAGATCCAAGGTCTGAGCGCACAGGACACGTCTCGACCTTATGTTTGTAATGCTGCCCGACACCTTCTCTTGGTTTGAGCACTCTGCATGTCGAGACCCGTCCCGTCACTACAACAAATTATGATATTAGTGATGAAAAAAATTCATTACTAATAATAGATTTTCGTCGCTAATAGTTATTAGCAACGAAATTATCATCGCTAATATTTGATCACAAATAATGACGTCGTTGATAATTTTTAATGATGAAAAAAATTTTCATCACCAATAATCAATATTATCGATGAAAAATTTTTGTCATCAAAAAAATTATTTTTTCGAAATCTATTTATAGAAAAAATTTTAGTTAAAAAAAAGATAATTTACGATGAACTATTATGTCGCTAATAAAAAAAATAATTATTTATGATAAATATTATTCATTGCTATTAATTTAATTAAAAATTTTATAAAAATCAAATTTAAAAAAAAATATTAGCAATGTAAATTTTTCATCGCAAATATGATAATTTTTTATGCAAATTTTTATCACTAATAAATTATCAATTAATTATGATAAAAATCTTTTCATCATTATTAATTTAATTAAAAATTTTTATAAAAATTAAATTTTAAAAAATATTAGCAACTTAAATTTTTCATCACAAATAAGATAATTTTTGACATAAATTTTTATCGCTAATAATTATTTATGATGAAAATATTTTTATCTCTGTTAATTTAATTAAAATTTTTATAAAAATCAAATTTAAAAAAATATTAGTGATTTATATTTTATGTCATAAATATAGCAATTATTTACATAAATTTTTATTGATAATAAATTTTTAATTATTTATGATGAAAACTTTTTCATCACTATTAATTTAATATAAAATTTTCATATTTTTAAATTTATTAAAAAATTATTTATGATCAATTTTTCATTGTTAATATATTTTTTGGTGACCAATATTTTGTTGAAAATAATTTTATCGCTAATAATTTACACATATTTTTTTTAAAAAATAATTTATAAATATATATATTTAATTTATATTTATAATATATTTTATAAATTAAAAATAATAAATAAAAATAATAAATTTATAAATAGATTTTATTATTTTATTATATTAAATTAAAATTATAAAAAAATTAAAATAAAAGTAAAAAGCTACATAAATAGGTCGTCAAGTATCGGCATCTGCAGAAGAGGAACGAGCTGGGGAAGAGGAGCACTCGGACTGGCCTACTGCTGCCTCATCAGCTGCATCATCTACTCCATCTCCGCTATCTGCTTCATCATCTGGATCTGAAGCTACTGGTACTCGTCGACGCGTGCAGTCAACTCATCAGCTCACTACTTAGTCTGCCTCTGCACCTCCGTCAATCGAGCATTGCAGGCAGCATGGATGTCAGTCCTGGACGAGCATGAGGATAAGAGAGCAGTGATCCCATGTCTTAGACCACTAATATAACAGGATCTCATACCAAGCATTTGATCTTAGATCTCGTCATCTGTGGGTGCAGTCAAGCCCATAGAGGTATGTTGGGATCTGATGTCTATCATACGATCCTAAAAATTAATATTATAGCTATTTTAATTTTATACTAAAAATCAAGCTATGAATGAAAAAATAATTAAAAAACTTACAAAAAACTCCTGACTCCCCATCGTCCACTCCCCTGACCATCGCTTGTGGGTCCACTGGTAGATATCGATCCTACCAGGAAGCTCGTCAATCTCTGCATCTCTCTATAATTTGAGAATAATTAATTAAATTTTTTTTAAATAGTTAGAGAGTTAAAATATATTAATTAGAAATTACTTACCATCTGCTCCATGTGACAAGCGAACGACCTCGAACCCCCATAATGCGATATGGTCTGTCTCACCCGATTCGCAGCATTCTGGACACATCTTCTCTGTACAGTTAGCAGTCAAATTAGTAGGTAACAAACTAAATTTAAGAATAAATGATTCAATCATTAAATTTAAAAAAAAAAGAAGTTTGGATGTGTAACCTGATATGTTGGATCCTCGTAATGCCGGTATATGAGAGCCTAATCATCCATATTGATGCTGTTATAGGGCTGCTGCCACGTTGCCTGTACCCCATGATCCTGATTATATGGTACCAATGCTGATGGATGCGATGGTGATACTCCTTGAAATGCAAAGATAAATGAGCGTCCATAGCTCGCCGCATGCGATCCTCCTCAAAATCAATAATATCAATACACTATGTCAATGAGAAATATTAGAAGAATATCGTGCTAATTAAATATTCATAGTATAATTTATTTTACCTGTAACTAGATGTAGAAAATTTTTTTTGAGCCGGTACAACATAACGCCAATCGAAAAACATCACGGAGGCATAGCTATGGCATATGATGCCTAGCTCGATCTGTCACGGTTCGCACCATCTCCTAATGAGCCTAGTGTAGTCGAATAGCATCTCAATATGGAGATGCTGTCCTGAGTGCTCGCATCTCCAATGCTCTAGAGTGAGGTTCTTCGATGGACCTCGCCCTCCCTTCACTACTGGTGGAGACTGGCCTGAAACAACAATAAATAAATTATTAGTATAATAGCTATCCAAATAAAAAAAATTAAATTTTATTATATAAAAAGTATAATAATATCACTCGGATCTGCCTCACTCAGACCCACCTCACTGGGACCTATCAGTGCAGGATCCTCTAGCGATGGAGCTGATGCGACAGTGAAAATCGATGAAGGTGCCTTAGCCTTCAGGATAGACTGTGAATGTGAACGTCATTGTCTGTCTCCTGATGCCATACTTACAATTCTTGATATATAAATGAATATAATATTGAACAATAATAATAAAAAATAAATTACATTCTAATAAATAGAATTATATCGCATACCATTATTGCAAGAGAAGATTGAACAAAAAATATAGACCTACTTATCAATATTCGTATCTTCCTCAATGTGTAGATCCTCCTCCGAATCATAATAATCGATATATGTATCATCTTCTATCTCATCATCATTTATGAACTGATCGTCATCCTTTGACTCATCAAGATTAAATACAAAATCAGCTTTAATTTTATTGGACGACAGATCAGCCCTATTTAAAGAAGCTGTTACAAGTTCTTTATCAACAAAAAGCTTGGCTAATATTTATTCTTCCTCTGAAAAAGCTTCCTCTTCATGTAAATCTGAATTTTCATCCATCTCTAATCGGATTAGTATGTCATATACGCCTCTAGATGTTATTTTTTATACGACATGCCAATTACCTCGATACTTTAGATCCTTCAAATATATTACTTGTTTCGCTTAAGTTATTAATATATACGGCTCATTCTAGTACCATGTTCGTACAAAATTTATACTGATAAAGTGTGGATCGATATGAATATCGATCTTTTTATTGCTAATATCCCATCATTCACACTAAAATAAGAATACAGAATTACTGGACCCATACTTCAGTTCTATGATATCTATCAGTATATTATAATATTCAATCTTTTTTTCTCCTTCATATCCTATCGTAGCAATTCTACTATTTTGGATCCGTCATTACATCTCAAGCTTCTTTGTATGAAATCTCATTTTTCTAATGATACAGGATGCATAGTGATTAACCCTTCGATTGGGAGCACATGCTAAATTATACAACTCATCGATCGTATCCTCTTCTTTATTGAAATACTTATATTTCATCTACACCATAACATAAAAAATTATATTGGATCAAATAATTATTTTTATAATTATTAAAAATAACGTATTACTAGTATAGCTTACAAGATCACTAAATTATTTTATATTTTTTTTATATCGATCATCAGCATCTGTATTATTCTTTCTACACAGTATACTCATGTGCTCACTACAACAAGTCATGATTTTTAATTTTATATCGATAAAAAAAAATTACTTAGAATATTAAATAGTATGCTAAGATGGTACTTACTTAATGAAATCTTCAATTTCTTTATAATTATTTAGAACGTAGAAGTATACTTTGGATAGCTTATTCATATCCATAAATTCATATCTCCTTCCACTAATGGGTCGAACTATTTATTTAAATATAGACAATGTCAGTTCATTGTCACCCCATTCATGGTCTGCGTTATGATCTATACGATTGAAGCTTATTTCGATATCATCAAGATACATCAAACAGAATGTGATACACTCCGTAGCTATATATGCTTCCGCTATAGATTCTTCAGGCCATGCTTTATTATGCACATACTTTTTTAGGATATACAAGAATCTATACATAAAAATAAATTTAAATTTTAAAAATATATTTATATTTTATAACTGATATGATAAAGTGTGTATAATTTTTTTACCTTTCAATAGGATACATCCATCGATAATATACCGGTTCGGTCAAAAGAGCTTCCTTTGGAAGATAAATAGCTAGATACACCATAACATCAAAAAATAATGGTGAAATTTTTTTTCTAACTTACAAGGAATAAGTACAATATTCTTATAAAAACTCTAACTTGGATAACTTTATACAATTTGGATAGAGCGGCTCTCATGCATCCCTTACAAGCTTTACAAACTGTTCAGAAGTCTCTTCTACCTCAAGCCGGATATTGTGTTCATGATCAAAATTGCCTTCAGATGCACTAGTACTCATACATACATTTGAACAAATACTCTAATATAAATCATCCAATAGTTCTCCTATACCATCATATTCGACAAGTTCAGCAGCATCACTATCATCTTCAGTATCGTAATCGTCGCACACAACTTCATTCGGATCACCCTTCCCATGCCATATCCAGCAAGTATACTTCTTATCCATACCATAATGTAGTAGATACTCCTCAACAAGTGTTATGTGATGATATACCATATTGACACATCTCTTGCATGGACACTTTATCTGACTAGCACTGTCAGTCTTATGCCGTGCAAAGTCAATAAAATCTCAAATACCTTTTCGATATTCAGGCAAAAAAATACCTCTAGTATTCATCTAACTTTTGTTGATATCCATCTAACAACAAACATGAAAACCATTAACAATAAAAAATTTTAGTGGTATTCATCCGAACTGGATCTCGATCTGGATTTCGGATCAAATTTTGATTCGAATTTCGGATCGAATCCTGATCCAAATCCAGACATGAATCATTTTATGCAAAACAGCACGTATTAAAGAAACTGAATAGTAATATAGAAAATCTTCTTCCACCAATTTAATGAAGCAAAAATACATGATCCTATCCATTTCAAATCATCACTAACAGATGTGGCCCTATTCCTTTAAGAAAAGTAATAATCTTATTATTATTATTAGTCGATATTTTATTTTATTATTGTAAAAATTTCAACAGTATCTCTCCATGGTTCTCCAAGTATATGACATGAATATGGTACCTACGCATCCTATCCACCATATATCCAGAGAATAGTGGATAGATAACTACTGAGTGCCACATAATGAAATAAAATATCAACTATTAATAATAATAAGATTATTACTTTTTCAAAAAGCTCGAATACGAGACATTCAAGAGTCGATCTCGATCAAGATCGACTCTTGAATGAGAATCTATGGCTCAATGCAATTTAACTACCATCTCTGAACATACATTCAAAGATGGATTTGTAAATCATCAAAAATGAGTAACTTTGCATTGAAAATTTTTATCAAAAGTTTCAATAGAGTTTTCTCTAAAATAAAAATATTTTTTATATTTAATTATAATAAGCAAAAGTATATAAAATAGCACACAAAATAATTAAATTGTAATAAGCAACAACAATGTGCATTGTGCTAGTGGAATAAAAAAAATTATAAATTTTAGCAATAACACTAAAAAATTTATGCAATAAATATAAAATAAACTATAAGTAGTTAAGCATGCAAAATAATATTAACGTAAAATAATAACATGAAACCTAATCTCAAGGGTCCGATGGTATTTTATTTTTTTCTAAAATATTTTTTACATAAAAATAATAAATAAATTTTTATTTTTTTAAAATATTTTTTATCTAAAAATATTTTTTTTCTAAATATTTTTTCTTCTAAACGAGCTTCGGACATGGCCGCCCACGGCCCCTGCTCCCACGACACCGGCGCCGTCACCCAACCCGTGCCATTCAGTCTCAGCCCCTGCGACCTCCACTTCCGCGGCATCGCCACCGTCATCCACCCCTCGCGACCCACCTATCGCGGTGCCGCCACCCTCTCTAACCCCCCATGACCCGGATCCCAACTCGGATCCTGATTAGATCCCGATCTAGATCCCAATCTGAATCGAAATCTCGACCCGAATCCCGACCTCGATCCAATTTGGATCGTGATCCAAATTTTATTTTTATTAATCAAATAATAAAATATTTGATTAATATTTTATTTTTTTTATTTTTATTCTTTTTTCTTTTTTCCCCCTCATTTCTCTCCTCCCTTCCTCCCTCCCAGCTGTCACCCACCCCTCCCCGACTGACACCCTCCCCGCCATCACCCACCCCTCCTAGGCCGACCCCCACCCCGACCGACCCCCTCCGCCGGCTTACCCCCTCCTTGGCCCTGTGGCATCACTGGCCGCCCACGGCCCCCTCCCCGCCCCCATGTTGCCCCCCACCCCCGTGTCCCCCCTGACCGACCCCCTCCACCGACCGACCCCCTCCCTAGCCCTATGGCGCCAACGGCCGCCCACGACCCCCTCCCTAACCCAGTGTCGCCTTTGGTTGCCCCCCGACCCCATCCCCGCCCCCGTGTCACCCTCGACCGACCCCCTACATCGGCTAACCCCCTCCCCAGCCTCGTGGCGCCGCCAGCCACCCACGGCCCCCTCCCCAACCCCATCCCTGCCCCCGTGTCGCCCTCCGACCCCATCCCCACCTCCGTGTCGCCTCCGACTGCCCACCCGCACTCTGCAACCCCCTCCATCAGCCGACCCCCTCCCCGACCTCATGGCACCATTGGCTGCCCTCCGCCCCCACCCCCGCCCCCGCAACCCCCTCCGACCCCGATGGCCTGATCAACCCCCCCCCAAAAAAAAAGAGGGTTGGAAGAACCCTTACCTCCGACAGACGGCAAATGGCAATGGTGGTGCGATAATGGTACGGATGGCGAATGGCAGCGACGACGGTGGAGATGGGCTCGTCAGCAACAAGAGGGGGAGAGAGAGGAGAGGGAGAGGGGAGAGGGAGAGAAGAGAGGGGAGAGGAGAGAGCTTAGGGAGAGAGGAGAGGAGAGGGCAGAGGGGGGAAGGAGAGGGGTTTCACACGAAGAAACATTGAGTTGATATGCATTGAATGCAAAACTATTAACGACGAAAATTTTCATTGCTAATATCATTATTAGTGACAGAAAATTATTTTCATCATCAATAATTTTTACCAAAAAATTTTTTCACTAAAATAATTTTTGCTCTTAAAAAAATTATTTACGATGAAAAAAATTTATTATTAACAAATTTATTAGCAATAAAAATTTAATTTTCATCATCAACAATTTTTGTCAAAAAAATTTCTCCACTAAAAAATTTTTCCACTAAAAATTTTTTTTTTTAAATTATTGATGATGAAAAAAATCATCATTAATAAATTTATTAGCAACAAAAATATGATTTTCATCACCAATAACTTTCGTCAAAAAAATTTCTCCACTAAAAAAATTTTTAGCTAAAAAAATTTTTTCTTTTAAAAAATTATTGACAATAAAAAAAAATTCATTGTTAATAAATTTATTAGCAACAAAAATTTGATTTTCGTCATCAATAATTTCCACCAAAAAAATTTTCCCACTAAAAAAAAATTCTTCTAAAAAAGTTTCATCCAAAAATAAATTATTAATGATGGAAAAAAAAATTATTATTAAAAATATTATTAGCAATGGAAATTCAATTTTTGTCACTAATAATTATCGCCAAAAATTTTTTTCTTTAGCAATTTTCTCTACAAAGAAATTGAAAAAAATAGTTTTAAAATAGTTTTTTGGATGAAAATACTTTTTATCACTAATAATTTTTTTAATTAACAAATTTTTTATTCATAAAAATTGATTAAAATAATATTTTTAAAATATGATTTCTAATGAAAACTAAATTTATGTAGCAAATATATTTTCATAAAAAAATTTATAAAAATATTTAAAGACTATTTATGATGAAAATTGGTTTTATGTCACTAATAATTAAATATCTTTCCAATAATAATTTTATAAAAAAATAATTTTAGATTTTTCCACCAAAAGAATTTTTTATCTAAAATATTTAACAAAAAAATGACATTAGAAAGTATTCATGATGAAAAATAAAATAAATATTCTTTAATCTAAAAAATTTTTGGTCTAAAAAAATTTTCCAAAATAATTTCATCAAAAAAATAATTTTTTATTCATCAACAAAAATTTATATAAATAGTTAATTTATAATTTTTTTTAAAATTTTTTTTTTAAAAATTACATACATAAAAAATATAATTACGATAAAATATTCAATTTATGTCACTAATAATTGTTATAAAAATAGCTCTTCGATTTTCACAATGGAATGGGCACTATAAAAAATTAATAGCTTTAAGATCTTCGATCCCCAAAGAGCTCATCTTCTTCTTAGAGTCCTCATTCTGAAAGTCAAAGTCTTCATTCCAGAAGCTCGTATATTGCATCCATGTAAGAATCGAGATTGAAAAATTCGTCAAGAATTGTGTGAGCATCAAAGATCTAGCAATTAATCAGAATCAAAGTAGACCTGTGGGTAATACAAGTTGTGTTATAAAGTACAAACTCATATTTATGCTTTGCATTACAAGAAAAATGAGTACTCATATTATTTATCTTTTTATAATTAAAACTCTTATAGAGGTACATTTGAGCATCGATCGATGTAGGAAGCGTGATACCTTTCGAGATCGCAAAAGTCATGCTAGAATGTGCTGCTTAACTATATGATTTTTATATGAAAGAAGGCTCTTTTCATTCAGTTTAAGGCAGACACTCTGTTGCCCAGCTATGCAACCCAAGAGGGGGGGGGGTGAATTGGGTTTTAAAAAATTTTAAGCTTAACTAATAACTTATGAAAAGTGTTTGTCAAAAGCTAAATGAATGAGGAGAAAGACTTTAGTTCAAGATTAATTACCTAAAGCAAGAATGCAAGGAAATAATGAAGAGTTAAAGAGAAGCAATAATGCACACCACAAACACAAAGATTTATAGTGGTTCGGTGCCAACCTTGCACCTACATCCACTCCCCAAGCTCCTACTTGGGAATTCCAATCCACTATACTTGTATTCAACCCGAATACAAACGTTGAAAACTCCGATACTAGCTATCCCAAGCTAGTCCACTTATTTCCCGGGTACAAGCCAACCCAATACACTCCGATTTCAGGTTCGGATCAACCTTCCCTTATTTTGGAACCCCTCCAAAACAAAAATAATTACTCACAAAGAGTAAAACAGTTTATAGCACAAATAAGTACAAGAAAAGCTCCTTTAATGAGCGAATATAACTTTAAATACACTTTACTCAAGTGAAGAAGCCCCTTTTGGATTTTCTCAAAGTGGATGAAGAATTGAATGAACGCTTGAGGAGTTGGTGAGCTTTGATTGAAGGCTTCTTGAAGGCTTTAAATGAGCTCTTGATTAGGACTGAAAAGTTAGCTGGAGAAACCCTCTCTTTTGAATGCTCTTGAAAGCTCTCTTGAATGCTCTTCAAATCTCTTTCTTTCTCTTCTTAATGTCTTGCTTATCTCTTATCAATCTCTTGCTTGTTTTCCACCTTTTGAAACCTTTTATAGCTTTAAGAAATAGAGAAAAATATTCTAGGCAGAAAAGAGCCATTAGAGCATATTAAATAAGCATTAAAAGCACCTAAAACGGGTTAAAAACTAGCCGTTGCGGACAAATCCCGTCGCAGGGGTCGACTCATGAGTCGACTCATGCCTCAGGGGTCGACTCATGAGTCGACCTCTGTTGCAACAACCAGAAATTGGGTTTCTAGAATTTTTTGGCCCAAACATGCAGAAGTCGACTCATGAGTCGACTCATGCCTTGTGGGTCGACTCATGAGTCGACTCACAGGTCGTGCCAAGCCAAAAATCCAGCGTGCCAAGCTGCTCATTGTGCCATGAGCTGACTCATGAGTCGACTCATGGAATTCAAACATGCATAACTTCAAAAATACAAGTCCAAAAATAATAAAATTTTCACCAATAGATCACAAATCTTTTGTTCTACCAAATGATACTATTAAATCAGGGTTTTGGTAAAATTATGATTTTGCCCCTGAAGAGCACAAAGACTTTTTCAAATAAAAAATATTGGTGCCCCTTCAATCTGTTTTGTAATCATCAAAATCAATCTTGGAGCAACAATCTCCCTCTTTTTGATGATGATAAAACACTTGAACAAAAGCATTTATGTGAATCATGAATTTCAAAAGGATGCATTATAAGTGCATATACTTGAAAAGAGTATTGATTCTTTTGGCATGTGATACAAATGGTCATATGCATAAATAGTTTGCCCATTTGCTTAAAGATTTAAAAATTTGCTCATTGGATTATGTGATTTTGGTGTTAGAGCAGAAAATTCATTTTTGTTATCAGAGCAAGCTGTATTTTGAAAAATTTTAATTTTAGTATCAGAGCAAAAAATAATTAGGTGTGCCAATGCATGTCTAAGAGTTAATCTGAAAAGTGTATCAGAGCATTTTAAACTTAAGATTTATCAGAGCAAGTAAGAATTTTACAATGTATCAGAGCAAGTTAAGAATTTTAAGATGTATCAGAGCAAGTTAAATTTCTTAAGATGTATCAGAGCAAGTTGGAATTTTAAGGCATATCAGAGCATATTTAAATTTTTAAAGCAAATCAGAGCATATGTAAAGAAGTAATTTAAAAGGTTGCTCATTTGCATTGTACTTAGCATTTTACTTTTGATATTGTTCTTTAAATTCTCCAAGTCATTCATTAATTTCTCATAATTTGTAGTTTTGCTTTTGATGGGTTGCTTTTTCTTTAATTTCTCATAATTTATGGTTTTGCTTTTGATGGATTTTTTTTTCTTTAATTTCTCTCCCTTTTTGACATCATCAAACATGGTTAACTCCCCTCTTTTTCTGAATATGAAATCTCTTTAATACTTTTAGTGCTAATCATTAATGTTTGCTCCCCCTTAATAACAGCAATCATTAACAGCAATCATCAACAAAGAGAAGCAGTTTCAACAAGAAAATATATATAACCAAAAGATGATCATTACAAAGAGTGGATATATAAGTGAAAGATAATTAAAACCATAATTGTTTCAATACATATTTCATAATATAAAAGTCAACTAGCTAATGTCAATATATGGCCCCAAAATATAGATCCTAGACAGAACAAGACACTGACACCTAGGATCTAGTAAAGATCATGACTAGAAGGATCGGAGTCGTCAGATATGGGATGAGGAGCTGATGGATCTCGACCAGAAGTGCGTCCTCTACCCCGTCTGCCTCTGGCACGAGCAGGAGAGCGAGAAGAACTAGGAGGCTGAGAACGCTGCGAGGCCAAGGACTGGACAGAAAGAGTGAGTCTGATGGAATCAAGTACGTTCAGTGCTCTGAAAACAGACTGAAGTAGAGCAGTGAACTGAGTGGATGCATGCTCACTCGATCCTCGGATCTCTCTCCTCAGTAACTCATATCCTCCCTCCAGTGCACCTCTGAGCCTGCCAGCCTCTGCAGTAAGGTCTGTGACCTCAATAGTGGACTCCTGTGGCTGAGGATGGGCCAAAGCAAGGACTTGCCCCTGCAAGTTAAGAACTCTCCCAGTCAGTCTCCAAACGGTGTCCTCAAGCTGTTGAATCCGGATAGACTGATCTGTGATCATCTGAAACACAGTGGAGATATGGGGAGTCATGGTCTGATCAGATGAAGTGGCCCCTGGGGCAAATGTAGTACTGCTCCACTGACTAGATAGCAAAGAAGCCACACGCTGTGATATCTGCTCGATCTGATCATCAGCCAGTCTGAACTCTGATGGAGGTGCTCTGCTCTCTGGCTGATGTACTGGTGTGGGCATCCTGGTGAACTCTGAAGGGCCAGCCTCTGGATCTGGAATGAACTAGATATCTGGTGATGCTGCCCTGAAGTCATGGATAGGAGATGATGGACCTTCTTCTTCAGCTCTGTCTTCAGCTCTGTCCTCAGCTCTCTCCTCAGCTCTCTCCTCAGAACCCTTGATCCAACCACCATCAGTCTTTGTAAAACCCATTCGGTGCAGGGTGTGTTGGTTGAAGGTGTCTACATGAGAGAGCTTAGTAGATGCCTCCCCCTCACAGCTAACTCCAAACCTCCTAAAAACTCGAGTAAGGGCCATACCAAAAGGCAAGTGTGCCTTGGATCTGTTCAAAGTCTCTCTCATGGCCTCTATCATTAGTGCAGGGAGGTTCAGGGGGGTTTGAGTGATAACATGAAACATAATACAAATATCTCTGCTGGAAAGTAGATCATGCCTACCACTCCTAGGGAAGAAGAGCTTCGTCACCAACTGATGTAGGATCCTCATCTCAATAGACAAAATCTTTGCTTCCAATTTATTTAAACTCCCTGAGTAGGCTCCCCCTAGAATAACACTGATCCTCTCTTCCTTTACTGGGAGTTCCATATAAGAGTAACCCTCACTTGGCAAATGTAGTATTTCTCCCAATATACTTGGATCCAAACAAATATCAACACCCTTGACTGTTGAAGTCACTGACCCATTCCCATAATGCAAATTCTGATAAAATTCTCTGACTAGGTCTACATAAGTGACTTCCTTAAGGGAGCAGTAGAAACCCCATCCTTGGTTTTTAATTTTAGTTCCAAAAGTAAAACCCTCTTTTTCAAAGAACCGAAAATCCACATTCTTTCCGGTTTCAACTTTCCTATCAGATAGAGGATTCTTACTGGGGCTAAGGGATGATTGAGAAGGACCTTGAGCTGACACAGAAGCCGGAGTGGGAGCAGTGGAGGACTGAGCAGCTTGCTTTTTCCTTCGGACATTTTCTTCTAGCTCATGGACCGACTTTCTTCTTTGTGGAAGCTTCATCTTCGGAGCCATATTCACCACAGTAGCAGGCAGAGAGACTTGGAGGATCAAGTGGATGAGTGGAAGAAGGATTACAAAAGAATGGAGAGGGATTTTGGTGGAGAGAAGAGGCGGATTAGAGAAGAACGGAGGAGTGCTAGGGCACGCTTCAACTGTTTCAAACAAAGGGAGAAAGCACAAAATCTCTTTTCCCAGGTGGCGATTTATGGTGGAGAGGAGAAGGGAGAAGAATCTTGAGCTAGATCCTCGGTTTTGGAGAGAATGGAAATGGGGAAGTCAGTTTTTGGAAGGAGGAAGACGAAAGGATGAGTCGGCTCACGAACAGGATCCCAAATAAAAAGGAGCCCGTGGGAAGTTGGAAAAAATTACAAGTTTGCCATGGGGTCGACTCAAGGGGGTCGACTCATGAAGCTCAGAAATTCAGAAAAAATACGAATAAATTCCAGAAAAATTTGAAATTTTGGGAGAAAGAATTTTGCTCAAAGATAAGTTTTGAGAATGATAAACTTGAGCTTTTGGGACCAAGATAGATGTTGAAAATTGAGCTCTAAAAATTTTTGACATCAATTCTTTGAAAATTGAGAAATATTTAGGCATATGGATCAAGAATTCCTAGATTTCTCCTAATTTCACAGAATCTGTCCTCACTAAGGGCCTTCGTAAAGATATCAGCTAATTGATTTTCAGTACAAACATATTCAAGAATTATATTTTTGTTTTGAACATGTTCTCTTATAAAGTGATGTCTTATTTCAATATGTTTGGATCTTGAATGTTGAATTGGATTTTTAGATAGATTTATGGCACTTGTGTTATCACATCTTATTGGTGTTTCATTAAGTTTGATTCCAAAGTCTTCGAGTTGTTGCTTAATCCACAAGATTTGAGCACAACAACTTCCGGCTGTAATATATTCGGCCTCAGCCGTAGACAGTGCTACCGAATTTTGTTTCTTGCTAAACCAGGAGATTAGGTTAACTCTAAGAAATTGGCAAGTTCCACTTGTGCTTTTTCTATCTAATTTACATCCAGCAAAATCAGCATCTGAATATCCTAATAAATCAATTTGTGAGTCCTTAGAGTACCATAACCCTAGAGTTTGAGTACCATTCAAGTATCTAAGGATTCTTTTAACAGCATTCAAATGAGATTCTTTAGGATTAGATTGCTATCTAGCACATAAACAAACACTAAACATGATATCAGGCCTACTTGTAGTTAAATATAATAATGATCCAATCATACCTCTATAGTATTTTAAGTCTACACATTTACCTTCATCATCCTTGTCAAGCTTACATGAGGGGCTCATGGGTGTGCCAATCGGTTTGGAGTTCTCCATTCCAAATCTTTTGAGTAATTCCTTGGTGTACTTGCTTTGGGTGATGGAGATTCTCTCTTTTGTTTGTTTGATTTGGAGTCCGAGGAAGAAGATAAGTTCTCCCATCATGCTCATCTCGAACTCCCCCTGCATGAGCTTAGCAAAGTCTTGACAAAGAGATTCATTAGTAGACCCAAAAATTATATCATCAACATAAATTTGTATTACTAACATATCATTTTGATTTCTTTTAATAAAGAGGGTTGTATCTATATTACCTCTTGAAAAACCATTGTTTAGTAAGAATTTGCTTAGCCTATCATACCAAGCCCTAGGTGCTTGTTTTAATCCATATAAAACTTTATTTAATTTAAAAATATGATCAGGAAAAGCATGATTTTCAAATCCCGAGGGTTGTTCTACATAGACTTCTTCAGCAATATATCCATTTAAAAATGTACTTTTGACATCCATTTGAAATAATTTGAATTTCATAAAGTAAGCATACGCAAGTAGAAGTCTAATGGCTTCTAATCTAGCAACAGGTGCAAAGATTTCATCAAAATCAATTCTTTCTTCTTGATTATATCCTTTAGCAACCAGTCTTGCTTTATTTCTAATTACATTACCATGCTCATCTAATTTGTTTCTAAAGACCCATTTTGTGCCAATTATTGAATAATTTTTAGGTCTTGATACTAAGGTCCAAACATTATTTCTTTCAAATTGATTAAGTTCCTCTTGCATTGCATTAATCCAATTATGATCATTTTCAGCTTCTTCAATAGTTTTTGGTTCAAGTTGAAATACAAAAGCACAATGATTAAATACATCTCTAAGTGAAGAACGAGTTTTCACCCCATGCATAGGATCACCAATAATTAACTCCTTAGGGTGGTTGTGAACATACCTCCATTCCTTGGGTAGGTCATTTGTACCTTGAGGTTGTTCTTGAATTTCTTCACCTCTCTCATCTTGTTTGTCTTCTTGATCCTCGTCCTCTGGAGTTGTTGAATCTTTCAAAGTGATCTCCTTCATACCTTCTATTAGTGGATCTGCATCATCAACACCCTCATTCTTCCTTGAAGGAAGATCGTTAGATTCATCAAAAACAACATGTATGGACTCCTCAACTACTAAAGTTCTTTTGTTAAAAACTCTAAAAGCTTTACTAGTGGAGGAGTAACCCAGAAAGATTGCTTCATCTGATTTTGCATCAAATTTATCAAGTCTTTCTTTACCATTATTTAATACAAAACATCGGCAACCAAAAATATGAAAATATGTAATATTTGATTTTCTTCCTTTCCAAAGTTCATAGGGGGTTTTCTTTAAAATTTGTCTAATCAAAGCACGATTTAAAATGTAACATGCTGTGTTAATTGCTTCCGCCCAAAAATATCTTGGAAGGTTGCTTTCACAAAGCATGGTACGGGCCATTTCTTCTAAGGTTCTGTTTTTCCTTTCAACTACCCCATTTTGTTGGGGTGTCCTAGGAGCAGAGAAGTTATGGCCAATTTCATTTTCATCATAAAAATTTTCAAAGTCTTGATTTTCAAATTCAGTTCCATGATCACTTCTAATATTTTGAATTGAAAATCCTTTTTCATTAGTGACTTTTCGATGAAATTTAGTGAAAATATGAAAAGTTTCATCTTTGTGTGCCAAAAAGAAAATCCAAGTAAAACGAGAGTAATCATCTATAATTACAAAATCATATCGTTTTCCTCCTAGACTAGTGATTCTAGTTGGTCCAAATAAGTCCATATGCAAAAGCTCTAAAGGTCTAGAAGTTGAAACAATATTTTTGGATTTAAATGAAACTCTAGTTTGTTTACCTAGTTGGCATGCATCACAAATTCTATCTTTTTCAAAATTCAGTTTAGGCAAGCCAAGAACTAATTCTTTCTTAATTAATTTTGAAAGAGAATGCATGCTAATGTGTGCAAGTCTACGATGCCAAAGCCAACTAGTCTCATTAACTTTAGCATTCAAGGATACTAGGCATTGCATGTCTATTTTGGCTAAATCATTTAAATCTACCATATAAACATTGCCATGTCTATGTCCTATAAATTTAATGCCATCGTTAATAGGACTAGTCACAATGCAAACAGATGATTCAAAAACAACTTTATACCCTTTATCACAAAATTGACTAATGCTAAGTAAGTTATGCTTTAAACCTTTAACTAATAAAATATTTTCAATGTATTTGGAGAGAGTGATACCAATGTTACCTATCCCGATGATCTTTCCTTTGCCATTATCTCCAAAGGTGACCATCCCTCCATCCTTAGCATCAAGCGTGATGAATTGTGATTCATCACCAGTCATGTGTCTCGAGCATCCACTGTCAAGATACCATTTCCTGTTTCCTCCTTGGGATGCTAGACACACCTGCAAGCAAAAGTCAAGTTTTTGTTTTAGGTACCCAAGCTTTCTTGGGTCCTTTTTGGTTAGTCAAAATGGTTCCTTTTGGAACCCATATTTTCTTTATAGTTGTGTTTGCAGATTTGTTAAAGAGGCAAGTGTATGATTTATGTCCTACTCTACCACATTTGAAACAAGTAATATTGGTAGACTTGTTACTTGAATAGTTTACATAAATATTTTTCAGAAATTTTTGTTTCTTCAAGGGGTTATAGCCAAGTCCAGCCTTATCATATACGGCTTTTTGATTATCAAGAATCATATTTAGTTTGTTTGAACTTAAGGTGAACTATCTACTATAGGTTTCAGCTTGTTAATTTCATTCTTTAAGCTTTGATTTTCTTGAAGCAAGGTGGATCTTTCAATTGAAAGGCTTTCAGCTTGTTTACTAAGGACTGATTTTTCAATTTAGTTCTTTGTTTTTCATCCCTAGTTTCTTTAATTCATCAATTAAATCATAGAATGCTTCATGCAATTCTTCAAATGTAAATTCACTAGGGGTTTCAGAAATTACCTCATTTTCGTGTGCCATAAGGCACAGGTTGGCTTGTTCGGTTGAGGTTTCCTCATCAGAGCTTGAGTCATCACTCGCACTCCATGTGGCCATCATTGCCTTGTTCTTGAACTTTTTGGGACCTTTCTTCAGTTGTGGACATTCGGATTTGAAATATCCCGGCTTCTTGCACTCGTAGCAGATAAGGGGTTGATCTTTCTTTTTCTCTTTGCTTTGTTCCCCTTTTGTGAATGGCCTCTTTCTCATCTCCTGTTTCTTTTTTCTTAAAATTTCTTAATCTTCGGGTGATGAGTGCCATCTCTTCATCCTGTTCTTCATCTTCTGTGTCATCAGTTTCTTCATCAGGAGAAGCTGTGGATTTGAGGGCAATGGTTCTTTTCTTTTTGACTTCATCCTCTTGATGTTGCTTCATGCTTAGCTCATGAGTCATCAAAGATCCAAGAAGCTCTTCTAGAGGTAGAGTGTTCAAGTCCTTCGCTTCTTGGATAGCAGTCACCTTGGCTTCCCAAGTTCTTGGCAATGACCTGAGAATCTTTCTTACAAGCTCACTGTTAGTATAGGACTTGCCAAGACTCTTTAAACCATTAATTATATCAGTAAAGCAGTAAACATTACAGTTATGGACTCATCATGCTCCATTTTAAACAATTCATATTTATGCACAAGCATGTTTATTTTAGACTCTTTTACTTGATTTGTTCCCTCATGGGTTACTTCTAACCTATCCCATATTTCTTTAGCAGATGAACAAGTAGAAATGTGATTAAATTCGTTAGCATCAAGAGCATAATAAAGTACATTCATTGCTTTAGCATTTAATTGTGCCAATTTCTTATCAACCTCATCCCATTCTTTCTCGGGTTTGGTTGACTCCTCACCATCTATAATTTTAGTGGGTGTGTGAGGACCGTTCACTATGATACTCCACATATAGTCGAGTGCTTGTATGAATATCTTCATCCGAGCTTTCCAATAGGTGTAATTAGACCCATTGAAAAGTGGAGGTCGGTTGGTGGTTTGCCCCTCGGCTAGAGAAGTACTGACATGGGTTGCCATAGATCTTTGGCTCTTTGATTGTTTAGATCAAAGAAGGGCTAGAGCACCGGGCTCTGATACCACTTGTTGCCCAGCTATGCAACCCAAGAGGGGGGGTGAATTGGGTTTTAAAAAATTTTAAGCTTAACTAATAACTTATGAAAAGTGTTTGTCAAAAGCTAAATGAATGAGGAGAAAGACTTTAGTTCAAGATTAATTACCTAAAGCAAGAATGCAAGGAAATAATGAAGAGTTAAAGAGAAGCAATAATGCACACTACAAACACAAGAATTTATAGTGGTTCGGTGCCAACCTTGCACCTACATCCACTCCCCAAGCTCCTACTTGGGAATTTCAATCCACTATACTTGTATTCAACCCGAATACAAACATCGGAAACTCCGACACTAGCTATCCCAAGCTAGTCCACTTATTTTCCAGGTACAAGCCAACCTAATACACTCCGATTTCAGGTTCGGATCAATCTTCCTTGTTTTGGAACCCCTCCAAAATAAAAATAATTATTCACAAAGAGTAAAAAGTTTATAGCACAAATAAGTACAAGAAAAGCTCCTTTAATGAGCGAATATAACTTTAAATATACTTTACTCAAGTGAAGAAGCCCTTTTGGATTTCCTCAAAGTGGATGAAGAATTGAATGAATGCTTGAGGAGTTGGTGAGCTTTGATTGAAGGCTTCTTGAAGGCTTTAAATGAGCTCTTGATTAGGACTGAAAAGTTGGCTTGAGAAACCCTCTCTTTTGAATGCTCTTGAAAGCTCTCTTGAATGCTCTTCAAATCTCTTTCTCTTCTTAATGTCTTGCTTATCTCTTGTCAATCTCTTGCTTGTTTTCCACCTTTTGAAACCTTTTATAGCTTTAAGAAATAGAGGAAAACATTCTAGGCAGAAAAAGAGCCGTTAGAGCACATTAAATGAGCATTAAAAGCACCTAAAATAGGTTAAAAACTAGCCGTTGCGGACAAATCCCGTCGCAGGGGTCGACTCATGAGTCGACTCATGCCTCAGGGGTCGACTCATGAGTCGACCTCTGTTGCAACAACCAGAAATTGGGTTTTTGAAATTTTTTGGCCCAAACATGCAGAAGTCGACTCATGAGTCGACTCATGCCTTGTGGGTCGACTCATGAGTCGACTCACAGGTCGTGCCAAGCCAAAAATCCAGCGTGCCAAGCTGCTCATTGTGCCATGAGCTGACTCATGAGTCGACTCATGGAATTCAAACATGCATAACTTCAAAAATACAAGTCCAAAAATAATAAATTTTTACCAATAGATCACAAATCTTTTGTTCTACCAAATGATACTATTAAATCAGGATTTTGGTAAAATTATGATTTTGCCCCTGAAGAGCATAAAGACTTTTTCAAATAAAAAATATTGGTGCCCCTTCAATCTGCTTTGTAATCATCAAAATTAATCTTGGAGCAACACACTCCATCAAAAAGATTCATTGATATCACTAGTAATAGTGACAGTAATGAACAGATGAATTTTAAGTACAAATAAATGTATAGCTCATTTCATTCAAAAAGATCTATTCATTCTAATCCGCGAATATCACCCACTTTTATATGATTTTTTTATATAAAAAGTTTGATCTAGATCATAACACACATTTATTTTTTTATCATATAAAAGGACAAAAGATATATACAGCTGCTATAAAAAATAGATGCAATTACCTTATACAAAATTAGAAATTTAAATTTTATGATTTTTTTAAAGTTTTGATTTTTTTATATATTGATGATGAAAATATTTTCATCATAAATAAATATATTTACGATGAAAATAAATTTTTATTATAAATAATAATTATTTACAGTGAAAAATTTTATCATAAATAATAAGTAACTTTTGATTTTTATAATTTTTTTAATTATTTATGATGAAAATATTTTATCATTAATAATCAAGTATTTATGATAAAAATTTTATCATAAATAATAATCAATTTTTGATTTTTGTAATTTTTATTTTTTTAACTATTAGTGATGAAAATATTTTCATCGATAATAATCTTGTATTTACAATGAAAATTTATTTTTCATCATAAAAAGAGCTTATTTACGATGAAAAATTTTCATCACAAATAACAATCAATTTTTATTTTTTTTAAATTTTAATTTTTTAACTATTGATGATGAAAATATTTTTATCAGAAATAATCTCATATTTATGATGAAAATTTATTTTTTATCATAAAAATAGCTTATTTATGATGGAATATTTTCATCATAAATAATAATCAATTTTTATTTTTTTTTTTTTTTATTTTTTTAACTATTGGTGATAAAAATATTTTCATCAAAAATAATTCTGTATTTATGATGAAAATTGGTTTTTCATCATAAAAAGTTATTATTTTTGATAAAAAATTTTATCTCAAATAATGATTAACTTTTAATTTTTTTTTAAATTTTTTATTTTTTTAACTATTGACGATGAAAATATTTTAGTTTAAAAAAATCTCATATTTATGATGAAAATTTTTTTCATCATAAAAAGAGCTTATTTATGATGAAAAATTTTCATCATAAATAATGAGTAATTTTTTATTTTTTTAAATTTTTGATTATTTTTTTAGCTATTTACGATGAAAATATTTTCATCATAAATAACTTTATTTATGATAGAAACTTATTTTCATCATAAATACTCAATTATTTATGATGCAATGATTTCATCATAAATAATATATAATTTTTAAATTTTTTAAATTTTCATTTTTTTCAAATATTGGTGATGAAAATATTTTCATTGGAAATAAATTTATTATCGATGAAAAAATTATTTGCATCATAAATACTTAAATTATTTATGATGAAAATATTTTTATTAAAAATATTTTAAAATTTAAAATTAAAATAAATAATGAATTATTTATAATAAAAATTTTCATCATAAATAATTTGTATTTATGATGGAATATTTTTTCATTGCTAATATGCAATTATTCATGATGAAAAATTATTTTTATTATAAATATTTTATTATTTATGATTAATTTAATTTTTTATCATAAATACCATTATTGATGATAAAAATATTTATGTCGCAAATAATTACATCATAAAAATTCTCTTTTCTTATAGTACGTGCTTCTAATTAATTAATTAATTAAATATCTAACTAATTAATTAAATTAATATTTAATTAATTAATTTTTTAATATCTAATTATACTTAATTAATATAATTTGAATAAAAAAATAACTTTTAGTGATGGCATTAACCGTCGTTAATACTCATAATAGAAGGGGAGCTGCCGTGCAAGGGCTGAGGCATGGGCTGGTGTGCAGGGACTGAGGTGTGAGGGACAGCTCGAGGATGGGATATCGGCTCGAATATGAGGACATGGAGATGAGGGCATGGGGATGGGGCCATGAGAAGGCGGCATGGGTTGGGCCGTGGGTTCGGACCTACAGGGCAGGGGCTGCAGGGTCAGGACCTCGGGCTAGGGGCGGCATGGCAGGGGCCATGGGGTTGGGGTGGATGTGGGCATGGCTGAAGCATGGGCTCGGGGCCACGGGACACTGGAGCGCAGGGAGGGGGGATCCATTGAAAAGGAGGTGCTAGGGAGAGGAGAGAACCATCGGGAAGGAGCCACCGGCGAGGGAGAGAAAAGCCCTGCTAGCTCGAGGCCTTGGGATGCCGAAGTGCAGGGAGAGGAAAACCACTAGGAAGAAGGTACCAGGGAGGGGGGGAACCATCAGGAAGGAGGCATCGGTGAGGAGGGCAAAGCTAGGAAGGAGGAGGCACCGATGGGGGGGAGCTGGGAAGGAGGAGGCACCGGCAAGGGAGGAACACGAGAAGGGGAGGGGATGAGGTGCGAAAAAAAATTTTTTCTCCCATGGCTGGAGGGTGAACCACCGGGAAGGAGGCACCGAGGAAGGAGAAACCATCGGGAAGGAGGTGTCGGTGAGGGGGGAAAAGCAGTGCGGGCTCGAGGCTGCAGGATGTCGGAGCGCAGGGAGGGAGGAACCATCGGAAAGGAGGCACTGGAGAGGGGGAGAACCACCAGGAATGAGGCATCGTGGAGGGGAGGAACCGCCAGGAAGGAGGCACCAGCGAGGGGGAAAGTTGGAAAGGAGGAGGCACCGACGAGGGGGGAATCATGGGAAGGGGAGGGGATGAGGTGCGAAAATTTTTTTGCCCCTGTGGTGAAGGAAAAATCGTCTTTTTCCTTTATAGGATCTTCCAGATTTCATCAAATCTGGGATAGAATAATTTAAAAATTTTATCCTATGTTATTTTAGATCTAATGTCTGTTAGATTTAATTTTATTATCTGATATTTAAAATCTAAAATTAAATCTAAATGTATGAGAAGTATAGACATACCTCAAGGGTAATCTGATTATCCTGTAGATGATCTCAATACAGCCCGAGGTTCTGATGTAGCCATGCAAGCGTCTGGCCTCTACTGGTATCCACTCAGGTAGGACCTGGAATGTCTTCTCCTCACAAATCTATGCTCCAAAAATCAGATGTCTATCTAATTTGGAAGTACTTCAGAACTCCTTCTGAAGTTGGAGCAATAGCCTTTCGAAGATGTCCTGCAGCCTTCCTGTTCCAGGCGTCATCACGCCTTTTCCTTGCACCAGATGAATTTCCAACTCCTTGGATGAGAAGAGGAGAGATAGGAGAGCAGGGAGGATGCATAGAAGAAGGGAGGGGGTGGTAGCTATTGGGTTTGGTGCATAAAATAACTTCAGTCTAAAACCCTAGGTGCAGAAGGGTTTATATAGACCCTGTATACTGCGCAGTGCCACATCATTCAACCAATCAAAAAATTCTAATAAATTTTGAAAAAATTTTGATTGATTGCTTGATATCATCTGATCACATCAGATAAGAACCCAAGCCTCTATCTCAAAGTTAGCACCAACATTGGATAAGGACAAAGAGAGGTTGGCGCTAAAGAGTCCAATCTTATCAAGACTCTCCAACCTTATCCACTTGGGGCACCCACTTAATCCAATTAGGCTCGCACCATAATCTGATTATGGAATCCAATTTGATATGGTTTGGCTTCACAAAAATCTTCCAATAAGCTCTTGCTAAGTGGCCTTCAATTTAAGACCCATATGTCAACTTTTGACCAATGTCCTAAAATAAAATTGGCAGGTGACAGGAATTAGCAGGTGCTTGTCTTAAATTCATCTCATGAATTAAGACAAGCCTTTTCTGAGCTGGACAAGCTTCATTTAGACAGAGAGAAACCTTCCAAGGTTCTCTGGATGAGTCAAATTACATTTGGCACAGTAGAGACAGAAAAGCTTACACGAGAGAAAGTTAGGCTCAATCGTGTGCTAGCACGATTTTCTTGAACCTAATTGGATCTTATCCAAATCAATTGGGTTAGCCCAATTGATGACATCCAGACCCTAACCCTTTTTATGTGACCCAGTTAGGTTCAATTCTATATGGTAATGAGACATATCATGATCTCATCATCGACATCATCGAAACTCCTTTCGATGGATCAGAACTCTTCTGATTTAGACAATTAGAATGATCGATCATCAAGATCATTCTAATTGCTCCCAAAATCCATCAGTGACACCTAGTAGTATATAGTGGCTATCCATCAAAATTGAAGATGAACTTCTCAGTACAGCTACTGTGTGATTGAGTTTCTCTATCATGAGTCCCGACTGAATTAGGGTTAAGGTGAACTCGTCAAACCCAACATCAGTCATATGAATCAATCGATCGATCTGAGTCTGATGTGAAATCCCAATGAAAAACTCTTTTTCCATTATTTCACTCTGCCATGGATATGGGCTTAAGGACTCGATCTTTCGATCATCATAGGATTACTCCTCTCATCTACCAAGGTTGATAGATCCCATCTTGGTGCGACCTAGTTCCTACAATGAATATGCTATAGCCAATATATACCTTAGGGTTCGAATGGCTAGGAGACCAAGTTATGGTGTAGTCAAACTATAACACACTCAAGGTGAACTGTCGATGCACCTCAGGTCAAAGAACTAAACACACAATTATAGCATCGAGCTAGTCATTGACAAGAAGGTAGACTTCCTTATGACTGCTCGATATGATCACACTCAGTACTCTCATTCTCAACGAATATCTATACTCTCACTTCAATGTCTCCACACCGTAGACTCAAGACACATCTATCCTAAGAAAGTGATCGTACACCAACCTTCTAGATCAATCACCATCCTTGTGATGATCTTATGATCAGGAGCTGTTTATGAGTTAGTTATATAAATTCATGTCTTAAATTTCAACTCTTAAAAATATGAATTGACATTCCTACTAACTCAAAAGATGTATCACAGACACAATGTATACAATGTGATAGAAGAAACACCCATTTATTGATTTATAGTCAAAATTATAAATTTATCCTTAGATTTGTACAGGAATGTGTTAGCCAATCTGGCATCTAGGGCATACATCTAACAAACTCCCACTTAACCTAATGCCAATTGGCTACATATCTAAGTCCCATCTTCTTAAGGTGGGCTTCGATCTTTGCTTGGGCCAATGACTTAGTCAGCAGGTCTGCCACATTGTCTTTGGAGTCGACTCTCTTGACCTCGACATAACCCTTTTTGAGGTAATCACGGATCAAATGGAATCGCCGCTCGATGTGCTTAGACTTCTGGTGAGACCTTGGCTCCTTAGCTATGGCTATAGCATCATTATTATCGCAGTAAAGAGGTATGGCATCCGATGACATCACTCCAAGCTTTGTGGCAAACTTTTTGTACCAGAATGCCTCCTTCACAGCTTTCGATGTAGCAATATACTCTGTCTCCATGGTGGAATTAGCAATCACCATCTGCTTGAAACTCTTCCAGCTGACTGTACCATCATTGTAAATGAACAGACATCCAGATGTCGACTTTCGATCATCTATATCAGACATAAAGTCTGAGTCTGTATATCCCTGAATCTGGAGTTCTCCATTCTCAAAGACTAAAAACATATCCTTAGTCCTTCTCAAGTACTTAAGGATATATTTCACAGAAGTCCAGTGCTCTTCACCTGGATTCGATTGATATCTACTTGTGACACTCACAGTATGGGCTATATCAGGTCGTGTACATAGCATAGCATACATGAGGCTCCCTATTGCGAAGCATAAGGGATCTTGCTCATGCGTTCAATCTCCTCAGGTGTGCTAGGATACATCTTCTTGGAAAGATGAATGCCATGTCTAAAAAGTAATAAACCACTTTTGAATTTTTTCATGCTAAACAATTTTAGCACCTCCTCTATGTACATCTTCTGTGAAAGTCCGAGCATCTTATTTGATCTATCTCTATAGACCTTAATACCCAATATAAAGGATGCCTCTCTTAGATCTTTCATAGAGAACTCCTTAGACAACCATACTTTGACTGAGGTCAACATGAAAATGTTATTCTCAATTAGGAGGATGTCATCTACGTATAATACGAGAAAGACAATCGCACTCCCACTGACCTTTTTGAACACACATGGTTCCTCCTCATTCTTGATGAAACCAAACATTTTGATCACATCATTGAAATGAGTATTCCAGCTCCGAGATGCTTGCTTAAGTCCATAAATAGACCTTTGCAGCTTGCAGATCTTGTGATCATCATCACTAGATGTGAAACCAAGTGGCTGTTCCATATAGATATCTTCTTCAAGATGTCCATTTAAGAACGCTGTTTTCACATCCATCTACCATATTTCATAATCGAAATAGGCTGCAACAGCAAATAATGTGCGGATGAATTTTAGCATGGCTATGGGCAAGAAGGTATCCTGATAGTCAATGCCTTCGCACTGACTATAACCTTTCGCTACGAGCCTAGCCTTGAATGTCTCCACATTTCATCTGCACCTATCTTTCTCTTGAAGATCCATTTACACCCAATAGGTACAATACCTTCAGGTAGATCTACCAAGGTCCAGACTTGGTTTGAGTGCATCGAGTCAATTTTTGATCTCATTGTCTCTAACCATTTCTCAGAGTCGATATCTGATATTGCCTCGTCATAGGTCTTGGAATCATCACCATGAACCTCATTTCCCATGAGGAATATTTTCTCTACATCCTCTTCTATAGTACCTAAGTACCTTTCAGGAGGACGAAAATCTAGTCGATCTACGAGGTGGAAGAGGTTGTGTTAGAACTGGTTCTAATTGATTTGGTTCCTCAGGTTCTTTAGCTCGTTGCTCTTGGGAGACATTCTCCTTGAGCTTAATTATTCTTCCGATGCCACCATCTTGAATCAACTATTTTTCAAGAAAAATAGCATTTTGACTCACAATCACATTGTGGTCTTTTGAAATATAGAAATAGTATCCTAATGACTCTTTAGGATATCCTATGAATCGAGCTCTAAAAGATCTGAACTCTAACTTGTCCGCCTGCTGTCTCTTGACATGAGCCAGACAACCCCAAATTCTGAGATGATTCAGACTTGGCTTCTTACCATGCCATATCTCATATGGTATGGTAGGAACGGTTTTAGAGAAAATCTTATTCAATACATATATTGCTGTCATGAGACAATGTCCCCAAAAAAATTCAAGGAGGTCTGTGAAGCTCATCATGGAACGGACCATATCTAATAGGATCCGATTTCTCCGTTCTGAAACCCCATTGAGTTGAGGCATTCCAGGTGGAGTCCATTGAGAGACTATACCATTATCCTTAAGATAATCTAGAAACTTCCGACTAAAGTATTCACCTCCTCGATCTGATTGAAGAACCTTAATGGACTTTCCTGTTTATTTTTCTACCTCATGTCTGAATTCTTTGAACCTTTCAAAAGCTTCAGACTTGTGTTTCATTAGAAACACATACCCGTACCTAGACATATCATCAGTAAAGGTAATGAAGTAGACGTAGTTGCCTCTAGCCGGCATATCAAATGGGCCGCATACATCCGTATGTACTAGGGCAAGTAGGTCTGTGGCCCTTTCCCCATGTCCCACAAAAGAGAGTTTGGTCATTTTGCCTTGAAGGCATGATTCACAAACTGGATATGACTCGGAAGCCAACGGACTCAATAGTCCAAATTTCTTCAATTTGTTAACCCTGTCTTCTGCTATATGACCTAGCCTTAGGTGCCACGGATACCTATTATTTAGACTATCTCTGGGCCTTTTAATTTCTATGGCATTCATATTTTGCTCGATATTAAATACAGATACATCAACATGTAACTGATAGAGACCGTTAATGACAAAATCATTTGCAACTTTATTATTTTCATAAAAAATATTATAATGGTCCTTATGAAAGCTAATCACATAGCCTTCTTGTGCTAAACATGAAACAAAAATCAAATTTCTGCTTGTTGCAGGCACATAATAACAGTCTCTTAAAACTAAATCTAATCCTAACGGTAATCGCAGAGGGTAGGTTTCACGGCCACAGCAGCAACTCTTGCTCCATTCCCGACGTGTAGGATCATCTCCCCATCCTTCAGCTTTCTGCTCTCCTCAAGATCCTGCATAGAAGTGCACAAATGAGCACTAGAACCAGAGTCAAGCACCCAACTGGATGCAGAAGAAACTGTAAGGTTAGATTCTAAAATGAGCATACCTGCAGAAGAACCATCTTTCTTGTTCTTTAGGGTGGCCAGGTACTGAGGACAGTTCCGCTTCCAATGGCCGTCTGATTGACAGTGAAATATTTTTCCTTATCAACAGTTTTCTTCTTCGGTTCTATCTTCTTCTTCTTGCCATCCACCTTCTGCTTCTTCGCAAATTTTTTTTCTTTCCAAAAGACTTTCTCTTGAAAGAAGTCTGCTCCACAGTAAGAACTAAGCCTTTTGAACCCTTCATAGAAAGCTCAGCCGTAACCAGCATGTTCATTAACTCGGCCAAGGTACACTGCATCTTATGCATATGGAAGTTTATGATGAACTGACCATATGCATCGAACAAGGACTGAAGGATCACATCAATCTGAAAATCCTTGTCTAAGATGATATCGAGTTTTTCAAGCTCCTCAAGGTCCTTGATCATTGTCAAACAATGATCTTGGACTGACTGCCCATCACGCATCTTGATCTTAAAAAGTCTTTGACAGACTTGATACTTGACCGTGCGACTCTGTTCACCAAACAACTCTTGCAGGTGAGCTAATATTTGGTAGGTAGTCAAAATATTCTCATACTGGTGCTGCAAGTCATCAGACATTGTACCCAACATGTAGTACCTTGCTTTGTTATTATCATCTGTCCACTTTTTCAGAGATGCTCTCTGTTCAGCAGTCGGACGTGCTGGCATGGCAGGTGGGTCCTGGTCCAAGACATGAGTAATTTTTTAAAATCCAGAATAATTCTGTAGTTCCTCAATCAGTTCTTGAAATTGGGTCCAGTTAATCTGTGGGTGTCTAGTATTTTGGTCAGGGGGTTGGAGGTAGACATGTTTCCTATAGAGAGTCAAAAGTTTCTAGTTAGATTTTATAATCAGACTTAATCAATTTATTTAGGGTTTCATTTTTAAACAAATTAGGCTCTCAATATTTTCTCAGATCCCTACACTCCCTTGGTAGAGATGTGAAAATCTCCGTGATCAGTGATTTTTAGTAGGTGGTGCGGTCTCACCAACTGACTCATCACCTCACCTAACAGTTATTGGTGATGGGTCAATCGATGAGTGGACAACTCTTATCCAATGATTCTCTAATCATGATGCACCCAAAACTTGGTCTCTAATTCATGAAGCTCACCATATCCGGAATATTGCTCCAATCCTTAGTTAAGTCAGACCCACTATTTGCACGAACTAGATTCCTGATTGGGTCCCTCACCGTATCTGAAATATTGAGCCCAACCCATCCTCTAATTTATAGCATCCAATGCCTAATGGACATGGTTGCATCTTTCCGATGCAACTGAGCCACTATAACCAGCTGAGAACAATCAACCCTGAGAAGGGCCCGCACATCCACAATGGTGGAAGACCTAAACTTAATATTTTCTTAGAAAGATTTGATTTAGGTCTCATTAAACTTGACTTGACATAGTCATAAAATTATGACTAACCTAGTGGCATGGGTCAGCTCGAATTGTTAGCCACCTCAAATCAGAACTGGATCAACACATATGGCCAGATAAGTGAGACCGGTGGAAGGGATATGCCATTAACTCGATAAGAATGCATTCGAGTCGAGTAGCTCCCAATTAAAAATCAGTCAGTCACATCTGCCCAACTTACCTTAGATACCAAATTGTCGAATCAGAACCAATTGGGTTAGCCTACAATCCAGACTCTAACCACTGAGCCAAATTAGGTCTTAACTTGATCGAGTCATATCTAAATGTGATTCAACCTTGACCCAGACTTAATCCTATTAGGCTGGTTAATTATTAGCTTTCATGATCCCACCTAACTAACTCTTGTTTCAGTTTGATCAACCGCTAGACCTAATTGAGCTACCCAAGCCCGAACCCAATTTTATGAAAATATCTTAGATCTGAAATTTTTAATTTTAGATCAAATTGATTTTATAAACTTAATTCATTAATTATATTTGGGTTCATAAATAAAACATGTAAAATAAATCCTAGGATTTCAGGATCTAGAGTTTTGTAGAAAAGTAAGTTTTGATTTTTGATTAAGGATGAACGCACGGCACCCCTACACATCATAAGAACATCCCATTGAATGAAAAGAGAGGGTCTTAAAATCCTACTTCATTCTTATGACCGAACGACCATGAGGAACACCTTAATCAGAAATATAAATTTAACTACAAAATTAGTTAGATCTAAATTTACATATCTCATATACAATTTAAGATCTAACTAATACATATTTTGCATACATCTCATGTATCAAAAATTGATCTAATTAACATACTTTCAGATCTGATACATCACATATAATATCTAAAAAATAAGATTTAAATTAAACTATTCAAAATTAAATCTATTCTAGATAAGTTACTGGAACAATTCTACAACTAGTCTAGGCATGCAACAGATCAATTTTATAAAAAAATTAAAATTTTATTTTTTATTTTTTAATCTGATTATAATACTTATAATATTATAAAAATAGAAAATAAATTAGATTTAATTCATATTTTAATCTCATTAAAACATAAAACTTAAGACTGTTCATGGATTCAACTAATCCTAGTCTAGTCATGCATCTCATGCATGTTAGATCTTCTTAGATTTAATTTTAAATATTTTGATTTTAGATCTTATCATATCTGATGTGATACTAAAATTTTTTAAATATTAAATAAATAAATATAAAAAATTAGATCTAAATTAGATCTGAAATAGAGCCAAAAACCTGGCTCTGATACCAGTTGAAGGAAAAATCACCTTTTTCCTTTGTAGGATCTTCCAGATTTCATTAAATCTGGGATAGAATAATTTAAAAATTTTATCCTATGCTATTTCAGATCTAATGTCTGTTAGATCTAATTTTATTATCTGATATTTAAAATTTAAAATTAAATCTAAAAGTATGAGAAGTATAGACATACCTCAAGGGTAATCTGATTACCCTGTAGATGATCTCAGCACAGTCTGAGGTTCTGATGAGCCACGCAAGTGCCTGGCCTCTACTGGTATCCACTCAAGTAGGACCTAGAATATCTTCTCCTCATGAATCTATGCTCCAAAAATCAGATCTCTATCTGATTTGGAAGTACTTCAGAACTCCTTCTGAAGTTGGAGCAGCAGCCTTTCGAAGATGTCCTGCAGCCTTCCTGTTCCAGGCATCACCACGCCTTTTCTTGCACCAGATGAATGTCCAACTCCTTGGACATGAAGAAGGGAGGTAGAAGAGTAGGGAGATATGGAGAAGAAGGGAGGGGGTGGCAGCTATTGGGTTTGGTGCATAAAACAACTTCAGCCTAAAACCCTACGTGCAGAAGGGTTTATATAGACCATGTATGCTATGCAGTGCCACATCATTCAACCAATCAAAAAATTCTAATAAATTCTAAAAAAATTTTGATTGGTTGCTTGATATCATCTGATCACATCAAATAAGAACCCAAGCCTCTATCTCAAAGTTGGCGCCAACACTGGATAAGGACAAAGAGAGGTTGGCGCCAAAGAGTCCAATCTTATCAAGACTCTCCAACCTTATCCACTTGGGGTGCCCACTTAATCCAATTGGGCTCGCGCCATAATCTGATTATGGTACCCAATTTGATGTGGTTTGGCTTCACAAAAATCCTTCAATAAGCTCTTGCCAAGTGGCCTTCAATTTAAGATCCATATGTCAACTTTTGACAAATATCCTAAAATAAAATTGGCAGGTGACAGAAATTAGCAGGTGCTTGTCTTAAATTTATCTCATGAATTAAGACAAGCCTTTTCTGAGCTGGACAAGCTTCATTTAGACTAAGAGAAACCTTCTCAAGATTCTCTAGATGAGTCAAATCATATTTGGCTCAGTAGAGATAGAAAAGATTACATGAGGAGAAAGTTAGGCTCAATCGTGTGCTAGCACGATTTTCTTGAACATAATTGGATTTTATCCCAATCAATTGGGTTAGCCCAATTGATGACATCCAGACCCTAACCCTTGTTTGTGTGACCTAGTTAGGTTCAATTCTGTATGGTAATGAGATATGTCATGATCTCATCATCGACATCATTGAAACTTCTTTCGATGGATCAGAACTCTTCTGATTCAGACAATTAGAATGATCGATCATCAAGATCATTCTAATTGCTTCCAAAATTTACTAGTGACACCTAGCAGTATATGGTGGCAACCCATCAAAACTGAAGACAAACCTCTCGGTGCAGCTACCTGTGTGATTGAGTTCCTCTATCATGAGTCCCGACTGAATCAGGGTTAAGGTGAACTCATCAAACCCAACATCAGTCATATGAATCAATCAATCGATCCAAGTTCGATGTGAAATCTCAATAGAAAACTCTTTTTCCATTATTTCACTCTGCCATGGCCATGGGCTTAAGGACTCGATCTTTCGATCATCATAGGACTACTCCTCTCATCTACCGAGGTTGATAGATCTCATCTTGGTGCGACCTAGTTCCTACAATGAATATACTACAGCCAACATATACCTTAGGATTTCGAATGGCTAGGAGACCGAGTTATGGTGTAGTCAAATTATAACACACTCAAGGTGAACTGTCGATGCACCTCAAGTCAAAGAACTAGACACACAACTGCAGCATCGAGTTAGTCATCGACGAGAAGGTAGACTTCCTTATGACTGCTCGATATGGTCACGCTCAGTACTCTCGTTCTCAATGAATACCTGTACTCTCACTTCGGTATCTCTACACCGTAGACTCAAGACACATCTACCCTAAGGAAGCGATCGTATACCAACTTTTCAGATCGATCACCATCCTCGTGATGATCCTATGGTCAGGAGGTGTTTATGAGTTAGTTATGTAAATTCATGTCTTAAATTTTCAACTCTTAAAAATATGAATTGACATTCCTACTAACTCAAAGGATGTATCACAGACACAATGTGATAGAAGAAAAATTATTTATTGATTTATAGTCAAAATTATAAATTTATCTTTAGATCTGTACATGAATATGTCAGCCAATCTGACATCTAGGGCACACATCTAACATGTGGGTCGAGGGGGGTATTTTTGGCAGGCTACTAGCGATGGCAACCATGGCCGTCGCTAATGCCTTTTGGTATTAGGGATGGCAATCTTTCATTGCTAAAAATTAAACGCTATCGCTAATACTATTATCTAAAAAATATATATTTTTTATAATTTTTAAATAATTTTTTTTAAATTATTAGCGGTGGTAAATCTTTTCATCACTAATAACAGTCGGTAATTAGTTAATTTAATTATAATTATAATCAAATTTTTTTTAAAAAAAATTTAATTTATTAGCGATGATTTTTGCTATCGCTAATGGTCAGAATTTTGTTGCTAATAGTATTAGTGATGGCTAATTTTTTTGATCATTTTTTAGTAGTTAAAGACTATTATTAGCGATGGCTTGGTTTATCATCGCTAATACTGTTGCTAATATTACAAATTCTTGTAGCGTGGGAGAGTGAATTAGAAGCAAAATTGGATATTTTATTTAAGATTTAGATTTTATTAAAATTTGATAGAAAATTTTGAAATTTATTTTAGAAGATATTTATTTAGTTATTTCAATTAAAAGTAAAATATTATTTATCAAATTTTTGCTCCGCTGTTGCTTTATGAGATCGTGATAAGATGCTTTACATGTTTGTGGAGAGAGTTTTTTATAAGTATGCGGTGGTTGCCATAATCCGTAGCTCACGATCTCGAATCGGGGGTATGACACTAATGCAAGTCTCACACCAAGGGTTTGGTATCATATGCATATATTATCATAAGAACAGAACTCCATAAATTGAAAATTTAGGGGCCGAAGAAAAATTCTTTTGATCATCCACATAAGAGTTCAGAAAGATGAACTTAGCCTAGTGCAAGTCTCACACCATGGATTTGGTATCATATTCATATTATCATGAGATGTAAATTGAAAATTTAGGAGCTAAAGAAAAATCCTTTCGATCATCCACATAAGAGTTTAGAAAGGTGGAATTTAGCCTAATGCAAGTCCCATACTGTGGATTTCGTATCATATTCATATTATCATGAGAACAGAATGCCATAAATTGAAAATTTAGGAGCCAAAGAAAAATTCTTTCGATCAAAAATCCTCAAACCCTACAAATTATCATGCTTCTACCGAGGTTAAGCTTTCAAAACCTTAAGGGGACCAACTCACACCGCCACAACTCACACAAAGTCCCATATGCTTAAGGTAAAAACCCAATCAGAACCTAAGAAACCCCTGCGATCTCCCTCGGGTGCTCTCCTTCCCCATAGATCTCCACAAAAGAGAATAAAATGAAAAGAAAAAAGAAGCAAAAACTAAAGAAAAATGATCAATCTATGTGTGGGAGGTCTTACATACCTTTGACCTTTTCCATCTTTCTTTTGTTTTCGTTGATTTTCCTGTGGTGTCCCTTGATTTTTCCTCTATTTTTTCCATATCCTCAGGAGGCTCAATCGGGTGGGAGGCTTGGAGCAGCCAAATGGGGAAGCTTAAACTAAGATTTTGCATTAGGATCTATGGAGACAAGGTAGACAAGAATATGTTTCTGTTTTTGATTCGAGAGGAAGGGAGAATCGTAATTTTTTTCTTGATTTGAAAGGAAGTTTAATTATGGATTCATGGGTCTCTAGCTTCAATATGACCTTTTTAGCAAAAGTCCTATATTGAATCAAAAATATGCACATGGAAATTGATTTTTCAAAGAAAAAAATTTCCTTATTTTCATTTAATTTTCCTATGTTTTCCCTCAAATTTCCTTCAGTTTTTTACGTTCTCCATAGTCTCTATTTGTGGGAGGCTTGGAGTTTTACGTTGGCTAGGATTTTGTGTTGGGTGTCTATATATAAGAGTTTGAATGGTATAAATATAGATATCCATCAACTTAAAAACATGTGTGAATCGAGGCTTATTGACTAGTCAAATGATTAGCCATTTAGAGACTTCAGATTCAAATCCTCATATCCACTTATTGTGTTTATTTTTTAATAAAAATTTATACACACCCATTCGGATTCATATAGGGTATCGTTAAATGGATCTTAATGATAGAAAATTTTCTTCCGTACTTAAGGGAACATATATAAGTGATGACTTTTTTTTTTGTGAAAATTAATAAGAATCCCAACATTAAAGGAAACTCATTTTGAAGGGAACTTGAGAATAGAGATGGAATTGGGTCATATCATATCAGATGCGGATTGGGTTGCATATAGATCGGATCGAAAATTTTTTACTCAAAATTTGACCTATTTATTAAACATATCAAAAATTTATATTTGAACCCAACCTATTTAATAAATAGGAAAGCTAACACGACCCATATAATCCATTTATTAAATAGGTCAAGTCATATTAAATGAGTTAAATAAGTTAAGCAGGTCGGATTAAATAGCCCAAAAATATATTAAGTTGATTTTAAATAGATTAAAAGGGTCAAGTTATAATCCAATCTAATTATTAAATAGGCCAAAATGGATTAAATAGGTTACAAATCTATACTCGAATCCAACCCATTTAATAAATAGATCAAAATAGTTTACTTGATTTAGACCTAAACCCAACCTCAAACCTGTTTAAAGTGGATGTTCGTGGTTTGGAAGTATTTATTAATTACTTAATCAAAAGAATGTTAATTAATTACTAAATGATTTATTATCTATTGTGGCCTCCAATTGATGCGATTGGAGAGAAAGTGGTCCACATCGAATTTGGTGATTTTCCTGATGGACTGATCACTAATTTAATGTGTACATCTTTTGGAGGTAATTTAGAGAAATCAGTACTAATTCATCCAAACTCTCCAAATAGGGACTATTTTTTTTAAATTTTTTAATATTTTTATAAATTTTTTTTGATAGAATTTGAGTTGAATGGATTGAGAAAATTTTTCCTTCTTTCTGATTAGATCACATCAAAACCATCAAATTAATATCACTATATAAAACAATAAATGAGGCTATTACTACAAAGCATCACTTACTGTAAGAGTTATATAGGTTGTCACCTAAAAGTATTGTATTATACAACGACTTTACATTCTGCTATCAATAAATATTACTTTATGCAATAATTCATCATGTACCACAAAAAAGCATCACTTGATGCAACGATAAATGAGATCATTACTAAAAACTATCACTTTAGGCCATATTTTAGAATCATTGCTAAATGTCAATAATTTAGGCAATGGTTAAAGAGATTGCTATTAAAAATCATCACTTTAGTTAATAGTTTTATAAGTCATTGCTCAAAAGCATCACTTTTATGTAATGATTCTAAACTTCGCTATGAAAGAGCATCATTTTCTGCAATAATTATGTTATCTACTACTACAATGAATTACTTTATACCATGATTATTATAGCCGTGGCTATAGACCATGACTAAAAACAATAGTTGTATAAATTATTGTCTAAAAATGTTATTTTAGACTACGACTATGAAACCGCTATTTAAAATTATACCTTTATGCAACAATTATTTTTGCCACTGCAAAAAATACTAATTTTAGGCAAAACTATAACTAACAGTTATATATATACAGGTGTATAGAATATAATAGCAAAAATTATTGTTAAAATATAAACTTTTACACAATAGTATTTGAAAATCATTGCATGGCCATCACATAATGTATCCTACGATAACAGTTTAAAACTGCTATTCTAAAATCACTGCCTAAAATTTGATTTATGCTAATAATTAAAAAACTTAGTGCCATAGAACTACTTTCGATTTTTTTAGCTATTGCTTCTCGACCGTTGTCTAAAATCATTATTTGATTTAAATGCATGCTACTAAAATCTATTTTTAGATTAATAATTTATCTTAATTAAAATGCATTAATCAAGAATATCAATTACTTAGTCATAAAGGTATATTAATTAGTACATTAGAAGAATATTAATTAGCTAAATGGTTATATGGCTTAAAGCAAGGGTTGTACAAGTCGTTGCCCAAAGATATTACATTATGCAACAGCTATATGTTCTGCTACTAATGAACATCATTTTATGCAATAGTTCCGTTATGTTGCGAAAATGAATTGCTTTATAATACTTTAGGCAATGGTTGGGAAGTAACAGCTAAAACAATCACTACAGAAGTAGTTCTATGGCAAAAGTTTTTTTAACCATTGGCTTAAATCTAATTATATGCAGTGATTTTAGAGCTGCAATTTTAAATGGTTGCTGTATGGTACATGATACGACAGCTATGCAAGATTTTCAAATATCATTGCATAAAAAAAATTATATTTTAGAAATAGTTTTTGCTACTGTTGCCTATGCATTTGTCTATATGCAATAATTAGTTATGGTTGTTGCTTAAAATTAGCATTTTTTGTAGCGGCTAAATTAATCATTATATAAAAATATAATTCTAAATAACGATTTTTATAATCTAATCTAAAATGATACTTTTAAAAAATAATTTATACGATTATTGTCTTTAATCCCTTAACCCTTTGATTTGCAATCAACTTGAGATCTTATTTGGCTCTATTCTCTGACCACTGCTGTCTTAGCTCATAATTGTCACAAACTATAGCTATTGTCATTGCTAAGTCTCTAACCTCGTTATCATGCCTCACTGGAGCACGATAAACCCTCTAACCTCTCTTCTTCTCTCACTTCCTCTTTTCCCTCAATGTTCTTATCATTTTCTCTCTTCAACTTCTTATTTTCTACTTTTATTTTTCTCCCTAGTTTTCCCTCTTCACGGACTTTCTCTCTTCTCCACTTGATATTCTCTCGTCACTTCCTTGACCTATGGACTAGATATCGGCCTCCTGTATTTTCTTCCTGCTACTTGATCTAATTTGATCTGATTGAGTCACTTGCTCTTCTCTCTATTTTTTTCTACCTTTTTTCTTTTGATTGAGGGCTAATAATGTTTGTTATTCTGATAAGAGTCACCAACTCCAAAAGGGCATCAAATCTAGAGATTGAGTCATGCATCCAAGGTAACCATGATAAATCTTATTTTGCTTTTTTCTTCTAAAATTGAAAAATCCTATAGCTTTGAAACTAGAATTGATGGGGTTTGGAGTTTTAGAAAGGTGTCACAATTTTGAGATTTTAAAATAATAAGTAAGATTAAAGAAGTAGCCTAATAAACTAATATTTTTTTGTAGGCTGTGAATAGTTTTATCGGAAGGATTTTTGGATCTTGGTTGATAGTAAGTTCCTCTACCTCTAGTAATTTGATCATATACATCATCATTTAAAAACTACAATACCTATCCAAAAAATTGGAAAGTAATTTTTTTTTGGAAAATTATTCGTCTGTACATTTAAGCAATTATTTAGTCTTCGCCAGTGAATGATTTAAAAATTATTCATGCATATACTTAAGTAATTATTGCTGTAAGAGGGATTCAAGAACCGCTTGTAGCTTTAATCTGGACTGTTGTTGTGTCGTCTAGCATCAGAGCTTCAAGGCTCAGGGATCTCATCAAACAACCTTATTTACAATATTCTTCATCTTAATAAGAACTATCAAATGAAAGAACATGGCAATATATTTATTATAAAAAAGACAAACCTTTATTTAGCCTTCTACGTCTTTTGCCCCCCAACAAAAGAAGCAAACGATTAAGATAGTACATAGAAGCGTTTTAGAAAACCTTTATTACATCAAAAAAAAACATTAAAAAAAAAAATCCCCAGGACAGGCCTCCCGTGCCGGCACTGCCTTGAGGGAGTGGTAGTATCAAACATAAAATAAATCTACTACACAAGACGAAATACGTATCACTTGACTACAAATTGAAGATCCAGTCTTCTGGGCTACAGATCCAATCACATAAAAACGCAAATCCCAATGACTTAAAGTCCTGAAAGAACATGAACCATGGCACGGCGTGGACGATACATCGCTTCCAATGGAACGGCCTTAGGCATGGTCAGCCCCGAGCCTTCAGTCATGTCCACCGGTTCTTCTCCCATCCTCTTCCAGTCAAAGCATTGGATCAAGGTCCCAAGTGTCAGCCCAACCTCTGTCATCGCCAGGCCTTCCTCTGGGCACCTCCTCCTTCCCATCCCAAATGGAATCATCAGCTTCCCTTCATCCTTGCCATCCTCAAATCTGAGGCTTGAACTTTGTAGGTTCCTCCCATATCTTAGGGTCCCTATGAATGTAGTGTGCATTAACCAATAGCATTGTCCCACGTGGAACATCGAAGCCCCCAACGACAGTCATTTGTTGATTCGTGAGGCAGCAGGAGTGGGGCAGCGGAGCAAATCCGAAGTGTTTGCCTGATGATACACTGGAGGTATGGAAGATCGGAAAGATCCGATTCTTTTAGCAGGCGCTCATTTTGACACGCTCATCAATCTCTGTCTGAGCCTTCTGCAATTTCTCTGGATTGTTGAGTAGGAGTGACATTGCCCATTCAATAGTACTAGATTGTTGTGGGATGGAATCGGGGCATCGAGTCCGAAAGTCCCATACCAGATACAATCAAGAGAGCCTACTGCTTATTAGTGCGAGTTCTCCCTCTCTCACGTGAGACGCCTTTTGCGGGGCAAAACCGTGAGGGGCGGGGTATTGACCGGGTCAAAGGCCCGGGCTCCGCTCCAAAGCGGACAATATCTCACGATTGGGTGGAGGAGATGGTTCCGTACTATGGCAGTAGATTCAACAGTTGACACCGTTTGTGGGAATCCGTCCCCTACCTGCAGCAGTACGCTCCCTTGCTGGGGGGACTGTTGTGGGATGGGCATCGGGGACATCGAGCCCGAAAGTCCCATACCGGATACAATCAAAAGAGTCTACTGCTTATTAATGCGAGTTTCCTCTCTCCCATGTGAGGCGCCTTTTGCGGGGCAAAACCGTGAGGGGTGGGGTGTTGACCGGATCAAAGGTCTGGACTCCGCTCCAAATCGAACAATACCTCACGATTAGGTAGAGGAGATGGTTCCGTACTATGGACAGTAGATCTCAACATAGATAAAGTATCTTGCTAGTAATAAAGTCTGGAGACAGAAATGCAATAAGTAATCAAAACAGTTTACATATCGAGACAGAGAAATCAAGTATGGACAAACAAAATAAAGCAACTCTTAAGTAAACCCGCACTTCACACCTTCCGTTGGACCCTTGAGATTGTCCCCTTTAGAGAGCTTTCTTGCATATAATACATTTTTCTAAATGCAATTAGACTTAGTTAAGCATTTTTGAAGAAAAAATCAATGTAGTAAATGGAGGTGGGAATGCATTTATCTATTATAAATTAAAAAAAACTTTTACTTGTATGTCTACAAATATGATTTTTTATATATTTATCTTTTAACAATCACTATTTGCATGTATATCAGTTATTTTACTTCCTTTTATAGCAATACGTGTTCTATAAAAATTTTGACAATCAAAATCTGTAAATAAAATAATATTGAGCACAGAATGAAAATTACCATTTTTTGGACAAATAAACTTGAAAATATTTAGTCTTAAAATTGTACTATAAATAGCTATATTTTTATATAACTTGTTTAAGGATAATAAGGTAGAGGGTAATAGACATCAAGACTCGCTGCTTATTCACACTAACTGCAAAAATGCTAATGAGAGGAGCATTTCAGAAAACATTAAGAAAGAAGGATATATGCAAATAATGGTTTGAAGGAATATAAATCAATATGTAATGGTATGTATATGAAAAATTTATTTAAAAATTTTATTTTTTTTGTTAAAATATAATGTTTATTTTTTTTTAATTTTTAAGTTACGTAAGTTTTGGTTTAGTTGTATGTTGGGTTCATGTATGGGCTCATATATAGTTGGGCTCATGTTGCCATAGTATAGTGATTTATGTATTGATGTATAAATTTTTGTAGGATATGATAGCCTCACATATAAATAGTTTTATATATTAAAATAAAAAAAAAGAATCCTGTATCTATATTCTCTTCCAATTTTTCATCTTATTCTCTACTTCAATCTCCTCTCAAATTTCATCGATATGGTAAACAAAGCCAGCATCTCTTGCATGTATTCATACAGAATACCTCCATGAGATGGTCGTTCAGATCGCGATCTACACATACAACTAGAGAATGATAGATTTTTCTCATGCCTACTTACTGTGATAAACCCTTTTATCGTCTAGTCGGTGTAGTTCTCAGGATCCGTCTTTTGCAACGATAACAGATGAGCAATCATACTTATCTTTTTGATCCTCTCTCCTCCTTCCTCCTCGCTCTCCTTTCTTTCCGCATCTATCAATCTTTGCATGAACTCACTCCTTGCCTTCTTCAACCTCACCAACTTTTTCTTCATTTGGTAATCGAACCATCTTAACACCGGCAAGAAATCCCGTAGATTCGTCGCACCACCCACCATGAAGGTTTCCTCCACTGTCTCCCTAAACTGCCTCGCCTCCTCCGCGACCTCCACCTCATCGATGTAGTACCTCTTCTCAGCAATCATCATCATCATCACGTTCAGCGCCAACTCGAAAACCCTCGACTTCAACTCCACCTTCTCAAATCTCTCCGCTCCGGCCTTACAGTTTTGGAAGAGTTGGCGGGCCAGGAGTCGTACCTCCGCAGCCCGAACATCGGAGGAGGAGAGAAGGCGGCGGTTGGAGAGGACGTCAATGGTGGCGATGCGGTGGAGGTTGCGCCAATAGGGTCCGTAGTCAGAAGAACTAAGATTAGTGTTACCATGATACTTTGACGAGGGGAGGTGGGTGTGGTTGGCGAAAGTAATGTCGTTGGTCGTGAAGCACTCATGGGCGACAGAGGGAGAGGAGACGACGAGGACTGGGCGGGACCCAAAATGGAGGAGGAGAACGGAGCCATAACGGTCGGCAACGCGAGCGAGGGCGCGATGGAGGGGATTCTTGAATAGATAGAGATGACCTATGAAGGGGAGAGATGGAGGGCTTGGAGGGAGGTTTTTCCTATTCTTGGAGAACAACAAAAATTTGATGAAGAGGAGGAGAACAAGGGTGAGGGAGATGTAGGACAGGGTTCCCATGGCGATGAACAACGGTTAAGCGGGACTAGAATAGTAAACGATTTTTCTCGTATGGAAACAAAGAAATTTGATTGTTGTGATTGAGGCGTAGGTGAACCTGATGACATGATCCTATATATACAGCAGTGTGCATGCAAGGGATAAAATTTCCAGGGGCTGGTCCGGCCACATGAAATTATGCTACCTTCTATCGGCAAACGTAAGCGCGGACGCAGACCTTCAGTAACTCAGCGTGATTAAAATGGGCAATTTATTATTTCATCTGATGTTAAAAAATTGAAGCTATTTTGTATTGCTATATTATCCATAATATCTTTTTTAAAAAATATTCACATATTTCAAGATGTAAGATTTAGTGTTATATTGATTTTTCTAAAAGTTTTATCTTAGGTTCAAGAGTTTCATCGGTTGGCTCTGGGATAACAGGAAAAATCTATGATTTTTTTTATATTTTCTATATCTTTTAAATTAATATATATTTTTAAAAATTATTATTTTTTAATTAAAATTAATTTTGATGACGGAATTAAGATGATTTCGTTGTGCTCACGAGGTGTCGCCAGGGGTGACGGGAGCATTTAAAGCGGTCTACCTTCGCGGCCTCGAGGCCCAGAGATGTCACACGCCCACGTAACCGGCACAGTTTGTCGGCTTCTTTCTTTGGTTCTCGGTTTACCAGAAGATGAGCAGTCGAAGAGGCAGGGTGTGACTTTGAACCACAAGCATTGATCTGGAACCACACAGTCACAAGCTGGCTCCAGAAGAACCATGCGAAGCTTGACCCGGCTCTGGATTTCCATTCCAAGTACAGTTCCGCTCTCTCGCAGCTTTGATTTTTGGCGCGGTTAACGCAAACAGTTTCTCTTTAAACACGAGACGAGTCAACGATTTTAAGATCCCTGCGTGAAAGATGATCACATTTTTATGTCTTGAGGTAGCCTGCTTGCATCGTCTAGGGTTCGTGATTTTTGACCCCTTGACAGCTCATTTATTAAAGCAAAAAAGGTATCCGTTTTGCATGGTTTACGTGTAAAACACAAGGAAATAGTAGATGCATGCTTTGATTAAGAATCTGGTGATCTAACTTGAAAAGTATCCGACCCAGATCTGATCAGTCAGATTCCCAATCAAATGATCATGGGATTGTTAACTTCCAGGTCTCATCCATTGCAAGCTTGAACTTAAACGACACGGATATTCTTGAGCAAAGTACTAGTTATCCAACTCATAATAGCATTTGACTTTTGATCTGCATTTGTGCTAGAACTGCATTATGTGCATGTATTAATGGTGTATGATTATTGCTAAAACTTTCATCCTACAAACTTGTTTAGCTTTTCAACATTGTGTTGTTGATATATACCTTTTCTATTTAATTATCTTTATATTAATTGTCATGCGCGTTGACCCCATTTAAGTTACTATGTTTAAATCTCGAGGAATATGATTAAGTTTTGAAAATCTTAATTGACACTGCTCTTACTGGTCATTGCAGAAAGCAAAGTTATTAAACCCGGCCCGGACCTTAACCCGGATAAGGCACCGGGTTAATGGGTCAGCGGTCCAACCGTCGGGTCAACGGTTGAACCGGCGGGTCAATGCACAAATCATAAAATCTAAAATTTAATAACCTGTTTATACCCAGAAATACAATAATAGTCCTGATAATATATATTCCAATGCTACAAGTATCAAAATACAAATAAAAAAAACTGTAATCCTATAAATACAAATAATTAGACTAAAATATTGATGAATATAAAGATTTAATGGCATAAAGTTATAAATGCATAATAACTAGTAGTTTAAACTTTAAAACATAACCATCCACATCTGCTAGCAAAATGAAAAGTTTTAACAAACAAGTACATAATAATGTACGACATTTCACTTCAATATCTTTTAAAAAAAAAAGTTAAAAGTGATAAACAAGTACACAACATAAAAATTCAAGCTAATGGACTGAAATTTATGTCAATATTTGCAAAAACATCTTCTTGAGTTGCAATGTTCTCATCTCCTCCATCTTCTCTCCTATTCGCATCATTTCCATCATTTTCACCATCATCACCATCCAAATCTTCCAAGTTCAATATATCTACAAAACCATAATTTTAACAAAAAGTTAAAAAGAAAAATCATATGTAATAAAATTATAATAATATTTTATTCATAAACTATATAATAAAATAATTCGCTCACCATTATTATTATTTTCTTGAATAGAACATGATGCCAATTCACGGTGAAAAGTTTCTAATTCCTCACTAGTTAACTCCGATGGCTCATCGACTAATATCCACGCATCATTATCACCAAACAATTCAAAGTCAATAGGATCATAGTTGCGACCTTGAAATAAAACCTGTATTTAATATTTGTTAGTTTGAAAATTAAATAACAAAAAATAAATACAAGCAATTGGATATCATTCACAATAAAATTACCTTTGTTGTAGTCTCAAATTATAGTGTACAAATACTAGATCATTAAGCCTTTGATGCTCTAACCTATTTCTCTTTTTAGAATGAATATGTTCGAAGATGCTCCAATTTCTCTCGCACCCGGATGCACTACAAGTTTGGCTTAAAACACGAATAGCTAACTTTTGCAAATTAGGTGCACAACTTCCATAGGTGACCCACCATTCATCTAGATACAAAATATTGTATTTGTTAAAATAGAATGTAATTGAAAAAACTTTATATCAATAAAACTAATGAAAGCATAAGAACATAACTAAGGAACAAGCTTACCTGGAGCCAAGCGACTTCGATCATTTATAGCCGATGAGCGTCCAAAGTCATTTTCTGCATTTCTAAATAATCTCATCTCATTAGTTAAGTTCCCCTGCAAGGTTGGATTACCAAATGAATATCTCTCTATGACATCTAAGAGTCCAGAAAACTACGAGGATGTTTATCCATAAGTTCTGAGTCATATTGAAAACAGGGATTCAACCAAAACTCAGCTGCATGAAGATTTTGGTGTAATTGCAAATCCCACCGAGAATCAACTATTCTCAAATAAGGTTCAACTACAATCTTTCTCCTTCTAAATCTCTTGATCATTTCATCTCTAGTTTGATGCATAGCATGATACAAGTAACCCATTGAAGGTCTATCATCACTGTCAACAATCCTCAAAACTCGAATTAAAGGCTCTGTTAGTTTAACAATGGTAGCACATTCATTCCAAAAAAGAGAATTAAGCACGTCATCGGTGAGCTTTTTTCCTTTACTATCTTTAGCATAAGCTGAAGTTGTCCACTCTCTAGAAGTCACCATTGCTCTTAATGCATCTTTGTGGCCCAATATGCTTTGTAAAGCAATAAAATTGGTAGCAAAACGTGTAGGTGCCGGACGAATTATCTCCTTTCCACCAGTAAATTTTCTCATCAAATATAAAGGATAACAATGATTATAAATATATTTTGTGATACCTGCAGCATGGGCTACGGTGTTCTTCACTGAAACTAACTTGCCAATGTCTTGCATGATGAGATTAAGACAATGAGCAGCACAAGGTGACCAAAAAAGTGTAGGAAAGTCTTGCTCCAACTTTTTACCTGCAGCAACATAGTTTGCAGCATTATCAGTCACTACATGAACCACATTTTCAAAACCAACGGACATGACAATTTCTTTGAACAACTTATACAACATATCAGCTGTCTTTGAGGTATCTGAAGCATCCACACTTTTCAAAAATACGGTCCCTCTAGGACAATAAACTAAAAAATTAATCAAAGTTCTCCTACACTGATCTGTCCATCCATCAGCCATGATTGTGCATCCTGTTTTCTTCCATGTGGCACGAAAGCTTTCAACATACTTTTTCACCTCATCAACATTCTTGGTTAACAAATAACCACGAACAGAATGAAAATTTGGAGCTTTGTAACCCGGCCCCATACTAGCTATTGCGTCTATCATGCACTGATAATACTTAGAGTTGACAGCATTAAATGGCACATATGCATCTATCATCCATTTTGCCACTGCAAGATCACACCTTTCAACTGCTTCTTTGTTTTGCAACAAGCTTTTTATAGTTGGTTGAGCACCAGGAGTTGTTCTGGGCATGAAATAATTTCCAATTGTTCCTAGTTGTTTTTCTTTTCCACCTTCTATATTTTTACCTCTTGTAGGTAATACATTACCCGTAGACTTGTTTGATGAGGGAGGAATTTCTTGTATGTCATCATCTTCACCTAATTGCCTATAATATACTTGTTCCTCATGTTCCTTATGCCTTGCACTAAAGGGATTGTAATCTTCACCCATTTCCTTTGTTCTTTTCTTCTTCTCACTAATAGCTTGAATATTTTGTATCATTTGATGGCGAATATCCGCCGGCACCTTGCGACATGGTTCTACTTCTCCTTTTACTCTTATAAGATGTTGTTTGAAGCGATTGATCCCACCACCAGCAAATTACTTTCCACAATACAAGCATGCCAACTTCATCCTTTTGGTATTACCACTAAGTTCAGGAGCTTCTCTACAATGATTCCATGCAGGATCACTTTTACCTCTAACCCCAGTTATTTGAGTGGATGAAGTATTACTTGAATCATCCATGGATGGCATACTTCCCTCAACAGAGGCCATTTTGATAATCTACAAAGAAAATTAAATTAAGCTATAATTTATAAGTAGAAGATAAAATAAATAAATAACAAGATGAAGTCATCAACATCTTCTTTCATTTCTATCCAAATTTTTTTTCCCATGATCCTATAGAGTCAAACTCATGGTGATCACAGATTACAGAAATTAAAAAATAATTTTAATATTTATTGGTCAATCAGCATAGCATCATTAAAAAAATTTTTTTTTTTCATGTTCACGGAACGGAATGTGTTTACTGTACTGTGATGTTTACAGTAATACAGCTGCAGTAAAACTGTTTACAGTAATACTGTATTACCGCACTCCGCAGACAGTCACAGGCTCCTGCTCACAGGTCACAGCATTTAAAAAAAAAAAAAAATTTGCCGTGTCCGCGGCTGTATACGGAGGAGGAGGAGGAGGCGGCGGAAGGGGGAGGAAGGCGGACGACCGACGGCCATATGGAGGAGGAGGAGGAGGAGGAGGAGGAGGATGCGAAGGGGGGAGGGACCGAGTGGAGGAGGCAGAGGGGGGAGCGTACGGAGGAGGAGGAGGAGGAGGAGGCGGAGGGGGGAGGGAACGGAGTGGAGGAGGAGGCCGAGGGGGGAGGGGGTTAGCACTTGAGCGTATGGAGGAGGAGAAGGAGGCGGTGGAGGGGGGAGGGAGCCGAGAGAGGAGGAGGCAGAGGGGGGAGGGAGTCGAGCATACGGAGGAGGAGGAGTGGCGGAGGGGGGAAGGAGCCGACGGAGGAGGAGGCAGAGGGGGGAGGGGATCGAGCGGAGGAAGAGGAGGCGGACGGCGGAGGAGGAGGAGGGGAGGGCGAAGGTGGCCGAGCGGAGAAGAAAGAGGCAGAGGAGGGCGAGCAGAGGAGGGCCGTCGGGACTCGCGGTTGGAGCCTTGGAGGAAGCGGACGGAGCAAAGCTGTCGGACTCCGGAGATTTGGAAAAAAAAAAAAGAGTTAGACTTAGATTACTCATCGGCTGACCGGAGATGGAGAAGACTCGGTTCTCCTCTCCTCCGCTGCCGGCTGCCGCTGCTGATTTCGTCGCCGACGACGCCGAGGGAAGATGGCGGACTGGCTGAGGTTGGGGCCCTTGGGCCGCTGGGGTTTGAGCTCGGGAACAAAGAGACGAAGGGACGGGGACGACGGGAGGAAGCCAGGAAGTCGAACGATCTTGAATCAGAATTTTGATTTTTAATTTCACGGCTCAACCGGGTTCGATCGGGTCAGATGGTTCACGGTTCAACCGGCCGGTTCATACGGTTTTAACCGAATTTTAAACATAAACGGTTTAATTAGATAACCGGCCCGTCTTCTGATCGGGTCACCGGGTTTGCGGTCCGACCGGCCGGGCCGGGTCGGGTTTAATAACAGTGGCAGAAAGTACCATTTTAAGCAAGCGTTTCATAGAGGAGATAAGCGGGGGATTGACCCCAAATGGGATATTATACCACTATTGCCATCCTTTCTTTCTGGTCGGTACTATAATAAAATTAATTATTAGTGATAAAAATTTTCATCGCTAATAATCAATTTTCATCACTAATACATATTAGCGATAAATTTTGATCGCTAATATTTCATCGTAAATAATTCCATCATTGATAATATTTTATGATGAAAAAAAAAATTTATCGCTAATAAAAAATATTAATGATAAATATTTTTTGTCGTTAAAAAAAGAACGAAAAAAATTTAATCTAAAAAAAGGTATTTATGATGAAAAAAATCGTCGGTGATAAATAAAAAATTAATAGCGATGAAAATATTTTTATTGCTATTATTTTCAAAAATTTTAGCGACAAAAGTTTTACATCGCAAAAAATATTTTTTGCAACAAAAATAATTCATCGCTATTAATTTAATAAAAAACTAACAAAATTTTATAATATTAACAATGAAAAATTTTATCATAAATAAAATAATTTTTAATAAAAATTTACGTCGTTAATAATTATTTATGATGAATAATTTTTTATCACTGTTAATTATATATTTATTGATAAATTAAATTGTATTAGTAAAATATTTTTGACGATGAATATTTCATCAGAAATAAATCTGTCACTAATAATTTAGTCATATTTTTTTAAAAAAATTTATGAATATATATTTTAAATTTATATGTATAATATTTTTTATAAATTAAAAAAATAAAAATAAAAAATAACATAATAAATAATAAATAAATTTTATTATTTTATTATATTAAATTAAAATTATAAGATATTTAAAATAAAAAAATATTAATAAGCCATCAAATATCGACATCTGGAGAAAGAGCTGGGGATGGGAAGGCTCGATGGAGCTTGAATTGATGATGGAGCTCGGATCGGCCTGCTGCTGTCTCATCAGCTGTATTGTCTGCTCCATCTGCGCCATCCGCTCCATCATCTGAATCTGGAAGCATTGATAGTCGTCGATACATGCAGCCAACTTCTGAGCTCGCTGTCGATCCTCGACAGCCTATCTCTGCACCTTCGTCAGTCGAGCCTCACATACAAAATGGATGTCTGCCCTAAATGAGTGTGAGGATGAGGGAGCAGTGATCCCATACCTTAGATCCCTAACATAATAGGATCTTGTATCGAGAATTCGATCACAGATTTCATCATCTGTGGGTGCGATCGAGCCCCTCAGGGGTAGGCTGGGATCTCATGTCTGTCATACAATCTTAAAAATTAAAATTATAGTTATTTTAATTTTGTAATAAAAATTAGATTGCGAATAAAAAATAATTGAAAAAACTTACAAAGAGCTTCTGGCTCTCCGTCGTCTACTCCTCCAACTGTCACTGGTGGGTCCGCTGGTAGATATCGATCATACTAGGAAGCTCGTCACTCTCAGCATCTCTCTGTAATTTAAGAATTAATTAAAAAAATTTAAATAATTAGAAAATTATATGCTAATTAGAAATTAAAAATTACCTACCATGTACTTCATATGACAAGCAAACGATCTCGAACCCCCACAATGTGGCACGATTTGTCTCTCCCGATTCATCGCATTCTAGGCACATTGTCTCTATAAAATTACTAGTAAAATTAGTAGATAAAAAATTAATTTAAGAATAAATAATTAAGTCATTAAACTCTAAAAAAAAAGTTTAAATGTGTAACCTGATATGTCGGATCTTCATAATGCCAGCATATGGTAGTCCAATCGTCCATGATGATGCTGTCATAGGGCTGCTGCCGCGCTGCCTCCTCTCCATGATCCTACACCACCTGATACCAATACTGATGCATGTGATGGCGATAGTCCTTGATACGCAACGATAACTGAGTGTTGATGGCTCACCTCACACGATCCTCCTCAAAATCAGCAATGTCAAATACACCCTGTCAATAACAAATATTAGAAGAATATTATACAAATTAAATATTTATAATATAATTTATTTTACCTATAAGTGGGTGTAGAAAATCTCTCTCTGAGCCGGTAGAATGTGACGTCAATCGAAGAACATCACGGGGCATAACTATGGCATATGATGCCCAACTCAGTCTGCCATGGCTCACACCATCCCCTAATGGGTCTAGTGTAGCCGGTCGATATCTCGATCCAGAGATGCTATCTCGGGTGCTCGCATCTCTAACGCTCCAGAGCGAGGTTCTTCGATGGATCTCGCCCTCACCTCACCATTGATAAGGACGCACCTGAAACAATAATAAATAAATCATTAGTAGGATCCAAATAAAAGAATCAAATTTTATTATATATAAAGTATAATAGTTAATACCATTGGGATCCGTCTCACTGGGACCTGCCAGTGCAGGATCCTCTGACAGTGGAGCCGGTGCGACAATGGAGATTGATGGAGGTGCCTCAACCTTCGAGGTATCTACAGCGAGCTGTGAATGCGAACGTTGTCGTCTGTCTCCTGGTGCCATATCTACAAGAATTGAGATATAAATAAATATAATATTAAATAATAATAATAATTAATTAATATTCTAATGAATACAATTATATCGCATACCATTATTGAAAGATAAAATTGAACAAAGAATATAGATCTACTCATCAATATTTGTATCTTCCTCAATGTGTAGATCCTCGTCCGAATCATAGTAATCGATATATGTGTCGTCTTCTATCTCATCATCATTTATGAACTGATCGTCGCCCTCCGACTCATCAAGGTTAAATATAAAATCAGATTCAACTTCGTTGGATAGAAGATTAACCCTATTCAAAGGTGCCGTTACAAGTTCTTCATCAATCAAAAGCTCAGCTAATGTTTGTTCTTCTTGCTGAAAAGCTTTCTCTTCATGTAAATCCTAATTTTCATCTATATCTAATCGAGTTGGTATGTCATATACACCTCTAGATATTATTTTTTGTACAACATGCCAATTATCTCGATACTTTAGATCCTTCAAATATATTACTTGTTTCGCTTGAGTTGCTAATATATACGACTCATTTTGGTATAATATTCGTGCAAAATTTACACTGATAAATTATGAATCGATATGAATATCGATCTTTTTATTACTAATATCCCACTATTCACACTAAAATAAAAATACAAAATTACTAGACTCATACTTTAGTTCTATGATATCTACCAGTATACCATAATAATCAATCTCTTCTTCTCCTTCATATCATGTTATAGCAATTTCACTATTCTGGATCCGTCATTGCATCTCAAGCTCTCTTGTATGAAATCTCATTCCTCCAATGATACAGGATGTGTAGTGATTAACCCTTCGATCGGGACCACATGCTAAATCATAAACTTGTCGGTCGCACCCACTTCTTTATTGAAATATTTATGTTTCATCTACATCATAAGATAAAAAATTATATTGATTCAAATAATATTATTTATCAGTAAATAAATAAGTATCACTAATGTAACTTACAAGATCACCAAACTATTTTGTAATTTTTTTTCTATGTCGATCATCGGCATCCATATTATTCTCTCTACATAGTATACTCTTGTGCTCACTGCAAGAAGTTATGATTTTTAATTTTATATCGACATAAAAAATTTTCTTAATCATTAAACAGTATGGTAAGATGATACTAACTCAATAAAATTTTTAATTTCTTCATAATTATTTAGAACATAAAAGTATGCTTTGGATAGCTCGTTCACATCCATAAATTCATATCTCCTTGCACCAGTAGGTCGAACCGCTTGTTTAAATATAGACAACGTCAGTTCATTATCACCCCATTCATAATTTATATTACGATCTGCACGATTGAATCTTGTTTTGATATCGTTAAGATATATCGAGTAGAATATGACACACTCGGTAGCTACATATGCTTCCGTTATAGACCCTTCAGGCCTTGCTTTATTACACATACTTTTTTAAGGTGCACAAGAATCTGCAAACAAAAATAAATTTAAATTTTAGAAATATATTTACATCTTATAATTGATATGACAAAGTACGTATAATTTTTTTACCTTTCAATAGGATACATCTATCGATAATGTACTGATCCAGCCAAAGAAGCTTTCTTTGGAAGATGAACAACCAGATGCACCATAACATCAAAAAATGATGGTGAAAATTTTTTTTCTAACTTACAAAGAATGAGTACGATATCCTTCTCTGATCTCTCAAGTAAGTTAATCTTCAATTTTCGACAACACAGTTCTCAGAAGAACACTCCCAGCTCAATCCATGCAGTTTGATCAACACCACCCAAATAGCTATGCATGACCACAGGAAGCAAACATTGCATCATCACGTGAGAGTCATGACTTTTCATACCGAAGACATTACCGTCGTTGTTTCCAACACACCACAATACGTTTGAAGTGTATGCATCAAGAAACTTTACGATTTGAACCATCCACATAAATTCTTCTTTTTCTCTTCAAACAGCGAATAACATGCGGGTGGCATAAAAAATCTCTCACCTCGATGAACTAAATGTAACTCCAATCGGATTCTCATTTCTTATAAATCAAGGCAAGCTTTTTACCATCTTTTATTTTTTCTAGAATATTCAATACAGTACCGATGATATTATCATAAATATTCTTTTCAATGTACATTAAATTCAGATTATGACAAAGTAGTAGTTGCTTCTAATACGGTAGTTCAAAAAAGATGCTTAGCTTCATCTAATTCAGCTCAGCTTCAGTATGCTTTCGCTTGCGAGTACCTGATATTTTGCCAAATTGGACGTTTCCAATGACTTCAAATTGTTCTAAAATTTTTGCTCCACTTAACTCCTTAGGTGGCAGACACCGATGGGACTTACCATCAAAATATTGATTATAATGGATCCTCCAAGAATGATTAGCAGGAAGAAACCATCAATGACCCATGAAATATATTTTTCATCTGTGCTTGAAATGTAAGGAGGATGCATCCCTATTGCATATTGGACATGCAAGATATCCTTTGATGTTCCATCCAGATAAATTTTCATATGCCAAAAAATCTTTTATGGTCTTTTGAACAAGCATCTTGATGTAAATCATCTAACAATTCTCCAATACCACTATGTTCAACAGGTCCAGCAGTATTACTATCATTTTCAGTATCATCATCGTCGTGCACTACTTCATTCGGATCACCCTCTCCATGCCATATCCAACAAGTATACTTCTTATCCATACCATATTACAGCAGATGCTCCTCAACAAGTGTTATATGATGATATATCATGTTGACACATCTCTTACATGGACATTTTGTCCGACTAGCACTGTCAACCTTATGCCGTGCAAAGTCAATGAAATCTCAAACTTCTTTTCGATATTCAGGCAAAAAAATACCTCTAGCATTTATCTAACTTTTATTGATATTTATCTAACAACAAACACAAAATCATTAATAACCAAAAAAAAGTTCAATGGTATTCTAGATCCTGATCCAAATTTCGGACTGAATCGCATTCCGAATTCTAGCCAAAATCCCTATCCGGATCCAGATCCGGATCACTTGATACAAAATAACACATATTAAAAAACACATGCAAACTGAACATTAACACAAAAAATGTGTTACATCAACTTAATGAAGTAAAAATGTATGATCCTATCCTTTTCAAATCATTACTAACAGGTATGGCCCTATCTCTTTTAGAAAAGTAATAATCTCATTATTGTTATTAGTAGATATTTTATCTCATTTTTATAAAAATTTTGACAGCATCTCTCCATGGTTCTCCAAGTATACGATGTGGATATGGTGCCTACGCACCCTATCCACCATATACCCAGAGAATAATGAATAGATAACTATTGAATACCACATAATGAAATAAAATATCAACTATTAACAATAATAATATTATTACTTTTCAAAAAAGCCCAAATACAGGACATCCAAGTTTTGATCTCGATGAAGATCGAAACTTGAATGGGAATCTATGGCTCAATATAATTTAAGTACCATCTTGGAACGTGCATTCGAAGATAGACTTCTAATTTATCAAAAAAGAATAATTTGTATTGAAAATTCTTCATCAAAAATTTTAATAGAGTTTTTTCTAAAGTAGAAATATTTTTTTATTTATAATTTCAGCAGTATACAAAACAGCACATAAAATAATTTAATTGTAACAAGTAACAGCAACGTGCATTATGTTAGTGAAAAAATAATTAGTCAAATAATTAAATAATTTTAGCAGTAATACTAAAAAATAATATACAACAATTATAATAATTTCAGCCCGGCCCGACCAGGCCCAACCTAGAATCGACTCGACCCGACCCGACCCCGACCCATCCCGACCCCGACTAGTCCCAGCCCCACCCGACCTGCCGGACCACCCCAGCCCCATCCCTGGACTCATCCCCGAAGGCCTCGACCCGATCCAAAACCAACCTGACCCGGCCCTCCTCGCACTGACCTGGCCCGGCCCGGCCCCAACCCGACCTGCCACATCCCAGCCCCGTCCCCGGACCCTTCCCCGAAGGCCCCAACCCAACCCAAAATCGACCCGACCCGAACCCTACCAGACCCAACCCGCCCCATCCTGGCCCGACCCGCCCCAGCTCAACTTGGACCGAAATCGACCCGACCCGACCCACCCCAGCCCGACCTGACCCACACCAACCCGGCCCGACCCAGCCCAACTCGAAAATGACCAGGCCCGGCCCGACACCGTCATGGACCCGGCCCGGCCCAGTCACAACCCGGCCCAGCCCAACCTGACCCAAAAATGACCAGGCCCGGCCCGGTCCCGTCACGGACCCAGCCTGACCCAATCACGAACCGGGCCATGGCCCGACCTAGACCCGGTCGGGCCTGGCCCCAGCCCCGACCCCGCAGGACCCTGTCTCTGGCTCGCCGATGCCAGACCGCTGTCCCCATCCCCAGCCCCGACCCACCGGACCCGGCCCACCCTCCCCGTCCCTGGCCCCGGCCCGTCGGACTTAGCCCGCAGGCCCCGCGACCTCAGCCAACAGGCCCTGCGGCCCTCGCCCGCAAGCCCCACGGCCTCAGCCAGCAGGCCCCGGGCCCTCGCCCGCAGGCCCTGCGGCCCCGAACTGCCGTCCCCGATCCCGACCTGCCGTCCTCATCCCCGACCCCAACTCACCAGACCTGTCCCAGGCCCCGGGCCGTCGAACCCGGCCTGCAGGCCCCACGGCCCCAGCCCACAGGCCCCAAGGGCCCAGCCCACCGTCCTCGGCCTAAGTGCACCATCCCCGGCCCCAGCCCACCGGCCTCGTCACCGTCCCCGGCCCGAACCCCCCTAAAAAAAGAAAGTAATAAAACTCACCTTGACGGGGTGCTGGTGACGGCTTTGTAGACGGCGATGGCGACGGCAAAGCGAACGACAATGGCGATGGTGATGGCGGAGCGAACGGCGACAGTGGTCGGACAGGGGAGAGACGTGGGATGCCGGGGGGGAGCACGAGAGAATACCGAGTGAGGGCTGGGGGAGCAACGAGGATGAAAATGAGTTTTAGATGGGATATGATGGGACGTGAGGTATTAGTGATGAAAATTTTCGTCGCTAATAATTAATTTTCATCATAAGTAATTTAAACGAAAAAATAAATTTACGATGAAAATCAAATTTTTTGTTACTAATAAGTTTATTAGCGATGAATAAAATTTTCGTCGCTAATAGTTTCCACCAAAAAAAAAATTTTCGTTGGAAAAAATTTCTCCCTCGAAAAATATTATTTACGATGAAAATATAGGATTTCGTCGCTAATAGTCCCTGCCAAAAATTTTTTGGTAAAAAAATTTTATTTACGATGATTATTTTTGTCGCTAATTATATTATCAACGATAAAAATTTTTTTCGTCGCTAATAATTACTAAAAAAAATTTTTTCATTGATAAGTCTTTTATAAGTAATTATATGATGCTCGCATGATAAAATTTTTTCAGATCCAACTAACAAGATAAATGGTAGGACCACATTGATTCACTGAAAGTGAGTTAAAGGATTTGACTGCAAACATTTTAACTCAGGGCTTTATATGAAAAATGATGATATTTGAGAGGTCAAAAAAGTACCTTACTTCTTTCTTCTCTGATGTTGTTATTTAGGAAGTATGTGACCAAGTTCATCCGTTCCTCTTTCATGGCCCACACAGTTGGACCATATCTATCTTTAAATTTTCATAGAATGTTAATACTTCCGTAGCCTATTTCCCAGGCATCATATATTTTGTTCTGCTTATTTAGATTTTGTAGAACTCGTATTATGTTTAGGTTTAATGAGAACTACATAAAAAATGAGCTAAATTTGAGCCTAATCATATTTAAAAGACTCAATGGTGCCATCGACAAATAGAACCAGACCTCTTTAGCACCAGAGCCCAGATATGGGGTGCAAAATTTTTTCTTGATCTACTACCATGTCACCTTTTTTACTTTTTTTCTTTTGTTTATTAACTAAAATGGATGGAAGACCAACCAAAATCGGACAGAAGCATGATTCAAACTAGGGGTGTCAATAGGTCAAATTGTATTTGGTTTATATGCAGGTTGAAGTAGGTTCGACCCATATCCTATATATACTTTTTCTTCATCCATATCAGCTCATCAACCTTTCTAAATTTTTATTCACTACTTATGTGTATAACTAAGAAATAAAACAAAATGAGATTTTCAAAGATCATAAGCAGCAAAATCAAGATTTTTCTTTAAATATGTCATTATAAATATAATAAACATAAAATTTAGTATATATAATAATTATGAACTAACTAATGATAAAACTAGATAAAATATAGTCACATATTCTAAAATATCTTGGTCCACTCTATCCATCATTCTTGTAAACTTTTAATTTTAATATTTACTATTTTTTATAAATTATTTATAATTTTTTTTATGATAAAAATTTTTATTATTTTTTTTTCAAATTACATCTGATATTTTAAGTATGATTTCAATAATTTTCTTATATTACTACATATTTATCTTAATATCCTACATTCTTTTATTTTACACATATTATTTTTTAAAACTATCTTATATTTTTTATAAATATAAAAAAAATTACTATAATATATATCCTTCAATAGAAAAGTTTTTTCTAATTTTTAAAATTTTTAAAGTATTAGTGATAAAATTTTTTATCATTAAAAATTATTTTAATGATGGAAAATTCTTTTTTCATCGCTAATAGTTTAGTTTATGAAATTTAAATTTTTTTTATTTTTTAAATATTCATGATGAAAGATATACGTCGTAAATAAGTAACTATTTTACAATGGTAATTCAATTTATCATCATAAATAGTTGATTATTTATGATGAATAAATTTCATTACAAATTATTTTTTATTTTTAAATTTTTAAAATATATTTATTTATGATGGAATATACATTTTCATCATAAATAAGTAATATTAGTGATGAAATATATTTCATCATAAATATTCCATAATTTTTAATTTTTTAGTTTTTCTAATTTTTGCAAAAAAATTGCTTATTAGAGATGAAAATATTTTCTAAGTTATAAATACCTTACTTTTAAAATTTTTAATTTTTTTTATTTCTCTGGTATTAGCGATGAAAAGTTTCATTGTAAATGGTTGATAATTTATAACAGAAAAGAAACTTTTCATCATAAATATTTTAATTATCTATGACATTATTTTTTTCATCACAAATAATCTATATATTTTAAAATTTTAAATTATCTAACTTTTTAAAGTATTAACGATGAAAATTTTCATCATTAATAATCATTATTTGCAAGACAACATGTATTTTTATCGTAAATAATTAAATTATTTGTAATTGAGATTATATTACAAATAATCAAAAATATTTAATTTTTTATTTTTTTCAAATATTAATGATGAAAAGTTTTAGTCATAAATAAGAATAATTGATGAAAAAAATAAATTTTTCATCATAAAAAATTTAACTATTACTGATGAAAGATTTATTGTCGCTAATATTTGGATATTTATAATTTAATTTTTTTTATTTATGATGAAAATATTTATTGTAAATAAACCCTTTATTACGATGAAACTCTTTTTTCATCACTAATATTTTTTATTTACGATAAAAATTTAAAATCATTATAAATATTTTTTTATTACCGATAAAAAAATTTTGCATCATTGATACGATTATTTGCGACGTTAATATTTTCTGTCGCAAATAAATTCATCTCTAAAACTCTCTTTCCTTGTAGTGTGGGGCAAGCTAGGGAATTTGGGATCCCCAGAAAACTTGCTTAATCAAGACATAGGGCAGATCATCAACTTGCTCGAAAGAGATTTGAATGCATGCACGAGTGTGCCACCAACATTGGTCTAGCAAAAGCAAAAGCATTAGAAGGACATTGACCTGGATAGGGATGTAGTATTGAGCTATAGTAAAAGAGTGGAGTGCTAGGCTATGATAAAGGTGAAGCATTAGGCTACAGTAAGGGTGCAACATTAGGTTGCAGTAGAAGATCTAAGTTATACCTACTTCTACGATAAAATATAAAAATAAAAATAAAAAATAAAATAAAATATGATTGGATTGATTGTCGAAGGATCCATATATAAAGTGTATTTCCACTATTTATATAAGTACATAATAGTTACCCCTAAAATATAATAATTATCTGCTTCGATGGTTGCTACTGATATTTGGCCTCCCTCTCTGACAATTCTAGAATCCGATGATGGATGTTCTTGCCATTGCATGTCATATAGGTCACTATTCCCAAGAGCGACAAGTAGTGTAACCATTCAACTCCTGCATTCGATAGTGATAAGATAAGAGCCATTAATTAGTTCTACCACTTGTCCTTGCTAGTGTGCCATATGGCCTACTATTTTATATATGAAATGCAGTGCTATCGCTCCTCTTATAACTTAAGTAGTGGGAAAATAGGTACCATGAGTCACTATTGTTGCTTCTTGTTGCTTTTACCTCCTTGTTATTCATAACAAGTAGTTTGATCACTTATTTCATGTATGTGTATTGGTAACTACTAGCTAACCACCATGCTTGGACTTCGCTCCACTAAGACCTCATCCTAAGAAAATAGCTCTGGCCTTTTTTGGTTTACTTGGCCTACATCTTTGGTATTTCTATCTGCACTTTTCATGATTCGACCAGAATCCTTTATATTTTGGCTTGCACCTTCCTTAGTGTATTAGCTAGAAACCTTAGTGTTTCAATCAAAAAACTTGGTGTTTCAATTTAAACGTTCTATTTTAATTAGAAATCTTTATATTTTGGCCTCCATCTTCCTTGGTATATCAGTTAGAATCGATGATGTTTTGTCCAGATACCTTGGTGTTTTGGCCTAACCGTTCTTAGTATATCGATCAGAAACTTGGTGTTACAGCTAGAAGCCTTAGTATTTTGTCTTGAAACTTGATATTTTGACATGGAAGCTTAGTGTTTTGACCTAGTTTGACATGTGGTAGGAAGCAACTTGACTTGGTGGCTAAGTACAGCTTTAGCTAATTAGCCAAGCACTTCATCCCAAGATTTTTAGTTTATACCTTGGGACTTAAAGGTTGGCATCCTTTTATTCAGCTCGCCTGAGATGTCCCCTTTGAAAACTTGCAAATTTTCAATATATGTTGGTTGACCTTCTTACACTTGTTGTCGACTGATCTTTGAATCATAGATATTTGTCTGGACGTGGCGTAAATAGCCACCAAATATCCTAAAATTAGCCATAAAGTGACCTGAAGGAAGCATGGTGGTTTTGTACATGTATTTTTAAAATTTTACAGTAAAACATACATAGATTGAATAATTTAATCTACAATATATGCATAGATCTAATCTAAAACTATCATATAGGATTCATGACATGAACTAATATGTATGTATGTAAATCTGAAATCTAAAATTCAGCAAGTATAGATCACATCTATATATAATTAGATCAATTTAAATTATATTTAAATCATATCTAAATATGAATTGAGTTCAAAACTCCATACCAGAGCACAGATAGCAGATCACCGCATCTAAAATTCATAGTAGTTAGTTTTTCATGATGCTCGACAGCCATACATATGTCCGACCTCTACAGGTATCCAAACGAAGCCCATGTGCTGATCGATCTCTCCGAGAGTGCTAGCTCGTGAAGACACCATGCTTTGACTGATTTAAGAGGAACATGAAGAAGATGAAGAACAAGGAGATTCTTTTCTTTTCTTTCTGGATCCATGCATCAGATCTCTACGATAGAGATCAAGAGAAAAACTCTTTCTTCTCAATTCTCTCACGCACAAGAAAGAATCTTTCTCTTTTCCTTTTACACTTTTAAGAAAAATTTTTCTTCTATAATTTTTTATGATGAAAATCAGATTTAAACTGATTTTTTATGCTAAAAATTATATAGAATCCTAAGCTCTAGAAGAACTCAAAAGAGAGACCCAAGAGAAGAACCATTCTTCTCTCTTCTTCTTCCTTTTTCTCCTTGTCTAGAACTCTAAGAAGCCCCAGACATCCAACCAAATTTTTTTAATATTTTTTCTCTAAATTATTATATTAAAAATTTTTAGAAATTTTTTTTCTAAATTCTCATATTAAAAAAAAATCTGAAAGAAGAACTTCTTTTTCTCCAAGGCTGCACATAAGAAAGAAGACCTTTCTTCTTCCTTCTCTTTCTCTCGTTGGAAAAAATTTTTCTTCTCTAATTTTCTGCTATAGAACCAGCAAGAGAAGCCCTCTTTAACATCTAAGAATCAGCAGCAAAAGCCTTATAAAATCTCTTCAAAAGGGGTTGGCAAGGAAGCCTAGACGCATAGGATATGGGGCATCCAACTCTTGGACGCCCCTCCTTTTTTTTTGGTTACTAAAAGAGGGAGGGACCACCTTATTTTCTCATGGAAGAGAGGGAGAATGTGGCTCCTTTGGTGGGGCATGGGATATTCCATGGTGAAGAGGAGATGTGGTGTGGAGACTTAAATAAATGGGTGGAGGGAGTTGGTTCAGCTCTATTCCAAATAGGACTCATGAATCTTGGTCAAACTCTAACTAATTCTTGGATTCAATCCTAACTAACTTAAAAATTAGTTATAACAAACTAACTAATTAAGTTTTAGCCTAATTATAAAACTAATTAGGCCCTAATCCAATTAGAGAATTACTTAGATTAAAGTCATATTGATCCAGAGATTGATTCTTCTCATCTTAATAGATATCAAAGAAGCTTTTGATAATAGGGCTTGATCTAATCAAGCCTATTATCTAATAGGATTTGATCCAATCAAAGCCTATATAAAACTAATTGAATCCTATTCAACTTAGAATTTGATTTGCATCTCTGAAATCAATTGGAACAAGTCCTGTTATCCAATAGAACTACATCTAATCAATCCAAAGCAAACCTAATTGAATCTAATTCAATTAGATTTAATCCAATCTTCATTGCTCAATCAAATTGAGTCAATTAACAATCAAATTGTTAATTAATTATTCTTCTAATTTATTAACCATTAGTAAATAATTTATTATAATCTTTGCATAGGATTAATTATCAATCATATTAATAATTAAATCCTTCAACGATTCATAATCATCGATCAGCCATTTGATCAGATGGTACTTCTATGTGTGTGACCCCATAAGTTCGAACCTAGATCGGTAGCACAAGAATAATTTATGTACTAATCATTGTTACCATCTAGCAATAATTTTTGACATTCGGATAGGCCGAATGTATGCCCAACAACACTCTAGAATCCATGTGGATATAGTTACCATATAATTCATCCTTTTGACACTCGATGCTCAAAGATGACTTTGGCTTAAACTGTCAACCCTGGATAAATGGTCCACATTGTGTCTCAACCTCAAAAATTCTATGACTCCTCACTAAGACTACTCTGGCCAGAGTTTTACTAAATTGAAATAAAGTGATGCATCATCTCTAATTTTACTTAGAGCGGTCAATCCCATTTTGACTGGCACTCAAACTTTACAAGCACTTGACTATATCCAAAAATTTTTCGTCACTGAATTAGAAATTCAGATAGTTCAGCACCAAAGTACAGTGAGTTACTTGCAAGTCATTGAGGCAGCCTCAGGTCAGAGAGATACTTATACCCATATCCCATCAGAGCAACCCTTGACAGCAGAGTGCTCCAGAAGTGATCACGCTTAGTGAAATGTACTCCTACATATCACCCATATATCGTACCCGTGTCATCCATATCTTGGTTAAAAGGACAATCAACTAATATGGCACACAATGACCTACACTCGATACAATTATTGTCTTTGTAATAATTGTATCATTTAATCATAAGCAAAATTTAAGAACTACATGATAAATCATCCTTCATCATTTTAGAAGTAACTCTAAAGACTTCATCATAACATATGAGTTCTATTTAGGAAGATGTATTTCTTATGATAAATCTATCAAATAATATTTATCAATTTATAATTCATATATATATTGGAGTACAATCATCTACAATCTAGATGATTGACTTTAAGATATATTTTTCAACAACTCTCACTTGGATTAAAGCTAATTAGATCGATATCAAATACCCATCTTCTCTTTGAGGTCATTGAACGCTTTAGATCCGATTGCTCTAGTCAATAGACTGGTCAAGTTTTCTTTTTAGTCGATCTTCCTAAAGTTAACTTTATTTTGATCTTATCGAACAAGGTGAAAACGATGCAGAAAGTGTTTGGTTCTCAGATAAAACATCAGTTCTTCAGCTTGAGCTATGATTCCAATACTGCTGTCAATACAGAAGGACTGAATTATCGATGGAGAGTGCCACTACAAACTCACTAAAAGACTTTCATAACCAAACAACTTCTTTACCAACATCAAATATCGTAAAAAACTCCATATCGCAAATAAAACTGACTACTGAATACTGCATGGAACCTTTCCAGCATATCACTCCTCTTTTAGGATGAAAACATAACCTGATACAATTTTATCATTTCGATCTGACTAGAAATTGAAATCAATATTCTACAGATCTTAAGTCAGATTCTCCATAAACCAGCCATTAATCCTTAGTATTTCATAAATACTTAAGATGATTTTCATAACCTTCTAAATCTTTATGGAGAACAGAGATGACAACCAAGCTTTTATTCCCTGTAATGTAGGGATGTCATTTCCAATTAAGAGAATTTCATCCAAATAATACAAAGAATACTATTACAGAATTATTAGCCCATTTGTACATATAGGATTCTGTTTCATTCTCAATGAAGCCATATATTTAAAATATATATTCTAACTCTGAGAAGTTTAATTCAATCTGAATGGACTTGAGGATTGCCACAAGAAAAATATTTCATCATAGTCAATACTATAACTTTGATAAAATCTTTAGCAATCAGACAGAATTAATAGATCTCCATATTTTCATCTGCATCTCTTATCCATCTAAAATTCACTCACACCTTATGGGTCTTATCCCTTCAAGTGTATCTATGAATGTCCATACATCATCAATCTTCATAGACTTTATTTCAAATTTAATGGCTCCAAGCTACTTCTTAAAGTTAGATCCCTGTATGGCATCTGTAGGGGAGATCAAATCTCCATCTCAAACCTAGAAACCAAAGTAGTTATTCGACTGACACGGTACTCTACCGTATCTACTCAAGGATGTCTTTACATCAGGCTCCAGATTTGATCTAATCAACTCTGATTTTGTTGGTTTGTGTCAGAGTCAGTTCTTCTACCTATCAAACTTCATCAAGTTTGCTCTTAAAATATCAGTTCCTTCACTAGGAAACTTTTTTTTCAAAAAATAATACCTTAAGATTCATGAACATCTCATGTCCATCAGGAAGGTAAAAAAAAAAATTAAAATAATATTTATCAGATCAAGATCCAAGCTAGTCGATTTGTGAATATTTCACATAAATTCGACACTCCAAACCCTAAGGTAAGAGAGTATCAAATTACCCAAGTTCATATCTCACATGGAGTTTTGATGATCGATTTGCTCAAATATTCTCGAGCATATATCAAGTAGTCTCTAAAACATAACCTCAGGTAGACCAGCAAACTCCAACATAGACCGAACCATATCTAACAAAATTTGATTTCTCCTTTCAGATATCCTTTTAAATAGTGGTGTCACAGGAGTGGTCCATTAAGAGAGGATCCAATTCTCTTCAAGACATGTCAAAAATTTACTGTAAAAATATTCACCTCATCAGTCTAACTGATGAGTTTCAATACTCTTTGCAGTCTATTTTTTTATCTTATTATGAAATCATTTGAACATTTCAATCGATTCGAACTTATGCTTCATAAGCAAGATGCATCCATGCCAAGATAGATCATCAGAGATTTTAATGAAGTAGTAAGCCCTCTTCTAGCACAAATGTTCATGAGTGCAAATACATCAATATGTATCAAGCTCAGAACATCATTGGCTCATTCATCTTTTCCAATAAAAGATGACTAAGTCAATTATGCTAAAAGCGAGTTTTAATGATATTATCTAATATAGGGTGCTAGTTAGATATGTACTTTACACTAATAGACTATGATACTGAGTTTATGTCATTTTCAATTATCTATTCATTATTGCAGTATCATTCACAATGATATCATAATAATCATTCTTATTGACACCATCAATAAGATTGAATAATAGTGACACTTACTTAAAATGACATCTTCAGAATTGAAAACAAGCTTGATGATTCTTAATGTCAAGACTGGAACAGACTTCCATCTCTTACATTCAAGAGTCTCTTGTCATTTACAAACCTTCTACTATCCTAAAGTCTTTTGTAACTATTTACAAATATAATTTATACTGTCAGTATCCTATATCAGATAGTAGTACTACCAATAGAGAAACTTCAAAGAGTTATCATATAACTATCTTGACCAGCAATAATTGCTGATTTCTCTTTTAAGCCAGTTTGGATTAGCTTGAGACTTCTTAATCAATTCACTCAAAAACTATATTCAACTTTCGATACTGGCTATCAAAGTTAGATCCAATAACATTATCACTGTCTAATAGTAAACAAAGCGATAATATTCTAGCTATTTCTAAAAAGAGAATAATTGACCTATTAGTATATGAACTATTTTAAGCCTTAAGACTTGGACTTTAGTCTAAAGGTTCTCCTACTATTTTATACGAATTGGTAGCCTCTACCTTCAATCTGAGAAATTATTTTAATTTTTTAGTAGGTATTAGAATCCACATAGACTGTATTTGGGTCCGAGTGTGGCTCGATCAACCCTAATGCATCCATGGGTAGGTTCATAATCAATTATTTTTTCAAATAATTTTTAGTAATCAAATTTTGTTTCAAATATCTCTTCAGCAGGCATGTGGCACCTCCACTAAAAAACTTGATTAGGTCCAACCATTAACATGACAACATCAAGTGTGTCCAACAAACAGATGTCCAGGCCTTAGTGTGGCTTGACCAACCTGAGTATTGATCTGAAGGTACAATAAGATGATCATATGATGGATGATAATTCTAATACATAATAGATACCAGGTGTGTGGTGTCTTCAATGCCTATTTGAAATATTGGACTCATTATTACGTACCTTAATGGAAGGCTATGATCTAGTTATCTCCATAACTAGCTCATTTTATGGACCTAATAATTTAGAAGATTTGGTTAATATATTTTATAATATATCAGTCAACCTACAAATCATAAATCCTCCTACTAACTTCACCAAGTCATGAAAAAGACTAGTGACTAGTGGGTCCAACCAACATGTCATAAATTCTTCCACTGACTTCACCAAGTCATGAAAAAGATTAGAGATAAGTCGGTCCAAGACACCTAAATCAGTCATACTGATTAATCTTAATAATATGGATCAACTCGAGTCACCTAGCGATCTAATCAGCTCAATGACTCGAGCTTAACTATTGAGCCTCAATCAAGATCTATTTGGTTTAATCAAAGATATAGATTCGACCAACTACAACTATTATGTTTGATCTAGAGTATCTTTGACCTAATCTAAATCAACCATTAATTAGATTTGATCAACTACTCTTTTAGTCCATTAAGTTTTTGATTCTAACCTTAGGTCTAACTCAATTAAAAGGATTTGATTTGAGCTAACCCATGCCCCATGTTTTATGCAATGTCATTAAATCTTTAATCACAATTCTAGATCTAAAATATATTTCTTAATTTTTAATTAAGTATAGCATTAACATGGATTAAAATTATTAATTGAAATTATTTTAATTTTATAAAATAATTTACATCAATTTTATGCAAAATTTTTTATTCTAAAAATTAGATCGGCTCACCCCTAAACTGAGTCAGCTCACTTTAGTGGGTCAACTAAATCTGATATTTGATCGACTAACTGATCATAAATAGTAACTATTATTGTTCTACCTGAGACAACTATGTCAGATTAGTCAGCACTGAGCTGATTAAATCAGGAGACTAGGTCGACATAGTTCAAAATTGAGTCGGTTCAGTTGGCATGCCGATATGTATCACATAATTTTAGATCTAAAAATTCTTGCATAAACTGAAATAAAATTAATCATAATAAACTTTAGATCATATTAAATATTTTATGATTTTAAATTTTATTTTTATAATTAAAATAATTTTAATCATATAAATTGGATGTTCTACTTTTTATACAACTCAAATTTTATATCACATATAACAAATCTTAGGGTTTCATCATCTAGGATTTTGCAGAAAAGTAAGTTCTTCTTTTCATTTTCTTCTTTATGGGATTAAATCACATGACACCCCTACATGTCATAAGAGCACCCTGTCAAATAAAAAGAGAAAATTTTTAAACCCTTGTTGCTCCTATGATCGGACGGCCTGGTGATCATCCAATCCAAGTACTTGCTAATCGGATCATCTAATCTACTGACATATCATATATGCAAAAATTTAAATCAAATCTAAATTATATCAGATCTGATTTTTATATTAGATCATATCTAAAATTAGATCATAATACATCTCATGCATTACTAAATCTAGATTTTAATTCTACATGCATATATGTTGATGCGTAGTCGTTGATAGCACCAAAAATAACTCTACTCACTACGTAGGTAGGATGAGTCGAGATCGTATCCTCAGGGACCTTGGGCTAAGTTGAGATTGCAAAATAAAAGAAAGAAGTATTGTTTTTTTTATTTAGAAAATAAATTATCTTAAAATTGATGTAATAAGAAAATAAAGAGCTCGAGAGTTTTGAATTAATTTTATACTAGCAGAGTTGTATCTCTTTTTTTTAATTAAATTGATGTGATTAATCTTAGAAAAAAACCTATCTTCCTTCGGCACGCCCCGTACCCGTAGATCACGATGCGTCTCTAGAAAATACTAGGTAAACAACTCTTCTTTCCTCGGCACACCCCGTATCCGTAGATCACAGCGCGTCTCCGAAAAGTAAAAATTATTCCTAATATTAATCTAACAGGAAAGCATAAATAAAAGCATATGAAAGAGAGCAAATAAAGAACTCATGACAATTTAAATAAAAAGCATAATCTTTATTGCATATAAAGAAATATAAGAAAGTTTAGAACAATAAACCCGCTCTGTATCGTTACAAAGTTTCTTCTCCACTCCCGAGACTGCTAGCCTAGCTGCTCATGAAGTAGTCCCTTTTTTTCCTCTATGCAAGGCTCTAGAAGAATTTTTGGGATGCTCCTCAAATAGGAGTACAAGAGCCTTTTTATAGGTGTTAGGAGGGAGGAGTTTTACATGATTTTCCGATATGGGACTAAAGAAAAAAATACTAAAGACCGTGCGTCCGAATGTCACACCCGCGTCTGCGCCCGCCTGCATGTCATCCGCGTTCCGCCCGTGCTGCGCGTCGCCTACGCATCGCCTGTGCGTCTGCTGTCGCGATCCGTGCGCCGCTGTGCCGCTCGCACCCGTGCTTGCCTGCGCTATGCCGCTCTATGCCGCTCGCACCCGCATTCACGAGGAAAGCACCCGTGAAACAAGAAACAAAAGTTTTCCAATTACAAAAAGAAATTTTTGTTTCTTTAAAATGACGTCTATATCCTTTTGGATTCCTTGCATAGTATCTTCATTTTCTATAATACCGTATGCATCCTTCTTTTATTTTAATTTTGTTTTAAGTCTAATTTTCTTCAAACTTGAGTCTTTTTGATCTGCGAATCGGACTCTTTGTATCGGCGATCACCTTTTCTGTAAAACATAAAAAGAAACATCAAATTCTTAATAAATAAGATAAATTAAATATAATTTTTTGCTTTAAAATACTTAAATTAAGTGTTTATCACACTCCCTAACTTGAATTTTGCTCGTTCTCAAGTAAAATAGATATATCAGCATTGTGTACCGATTTAATTTTGAATAAAAAGTTAGATTAGGCATCCCAAAAGGTAGGTGATACTTGGTCAGACCATTAAAGAGATACTTCATTGGATTATCAATTTGACCCAATTAGTGGCTGAGTATTAACTAAAGAAATTTCAAGAGCTTTTCTTTCACCAACTCCCCACTTTACTCTTTAAATCCTCTAACTTAATGAGAAAAAGGTTTATTATCTTCATGCAATTTAGTCCCCTTAATATATATATATATATTATATATATATTTAACATTGCCTACCTTTTTACGCGAACCACAATGCTTACTTAGGCGAAAGGGCCCGATTACTCAGTAGGAAACCAATGTTGTTTTTTTTTTTTTTGGATTTTTTTTAAGTAAATTTTAAGGAGAATTTTTGCATACCTCGACCTTTCTACCCAATTTCTTATGAAGCAGATTCTTTATTGAGATCAGTAAGAAGAGGGTTGTAGAATCACTCCTAAAATTTGGTCTAGTCTAAACCCTACCATTCATTGGATTTTCTTAATAATTTATTCCTCAGTATCTCTAAAATTATCTTGACCATTAATCATTCATTGTTTAGGATGCCTAATTGACTCTTAATCAAAATAAAATTTGGATACACAAAACTAATTATTTCTGACCATACTCGAGGATTTATTACTTTCCTCTCCCCCAACTTAATCTACATTATCCTCAATGGAGTAGGAAAGCAAAGAAAATAAAAGGAGAGAGTACACCTGGGATAATTTTGCTTCGAAAGTTGAAGATAGCTTCATTGATTAATAAGCTCTTGTTCTAAATTTCTGCAGCTGCGGTAAAGTAAAAAAATATGAAATCGTTGGGTTACCTCCCAACAAGCGCTAAGTTTTACGTCTTCAGCCAGACTGAATTAAGTATTATGATGGTTTTGGATCCACTAAATCAATAGATTCAATTAATTCTCCATCACTAATTCCATCTATGTAAGGTTTCAATCGCTGACCGTTCACTTTAAAAGTGTTCTCCTGTTTAAGATTTTTGAGTTCTATAGCTCCATGAGGAAATACCTGAGTTACAATGAAAGGTCCATCCCAACGTGAGCGAAGTTTTTCAGAAACAGACGCAACCTAGAATTGAAGAGCCAAACTTTTTGATTGGGCTCGAATATTTTTCGTGCAATGAATTTATCGTGGTATGCTTTAGTTCGAGCCTTATAAATTCTGGCACTCTCATACGCTTCATTGCGTAGCTATTCAAGTTCATTTAGTTGAAGTCTCCTATTGGAACCTGCATTTTTCATATCAAAGTTAAATTGCCGTATGGCCCAAAATGCATGATGTTCCAATTCCACCGACAGATGACAAGTTTTTTCGAATACAAGTCGATAAGGAGACATTCCTATGGGTTTTTAAAAGCAGTACGGTAAGCCCATAATGCATCATCAAAGCGTGCTGACCAGTCTTTTCTATCGGGTCTTACCGTTTTTTCAAGAATATGCTTGATCTCTCTATTGGAGACCTCAACTTGACCACTTGTCTGGGGGTGATAAGGTGTGGCAACTTTATGAGTTATTCTATATTTTTTCATTAGCATGTCGAAGTGCTTATTCGTGAAGTGTGTACCCCCATCACTAATTATGGCTCTTGGGTATCCAAATCGACTAAAGATGTTATGCTGAATGAACTTGATCACGACTTTGTGATCATTGGTTCGGGTTGCCATAGCCTCTACCTATTTTGATACGTAGTCCACTGCTACCAAAATATACTCGAATCCAAATGAGGAGGGAAAGGGTCCCATGAAATCAATTCCCCAAACATCAAAAATTTCTACAACAAGAATAGGGGACAGGGGCATCATATCTTTTCTCGAAATATTTCCTGTTTGCTGGCATCGCAAGCAATTACGGCTAAATTCATGTGCATCTTTGAATAGTGTCAGCCAATAAAATCCACTCTGCAACACCTTTGCTGCAGTTTTTCTTCCATTAAAATGTCCCCCACATGCTAACGAGTGGCAGAAAGTAAGAATACCTTGGACTTCACACTCGTGGACACAACGTCGGATTACTTGATCTGGGCAATATTTGAACAATTCTGGTTCTTCCCAGAAATAGTACTTTACTTGGGAGAAAAATCTATTTTTCTCTTGTTGGGTCCAGTGAGATGGGATTTGTCCCACTGCCAAGTAATTGACTATATGAGCGAACCAGGGAAGATTAGTGGAAGAGATTGAAAAGAGTTGTTCATCCGAAAATCTATCTTTAATCCTTTCTTTATTGTGTTCTACCAGGATCCTAGAAATATGATCTGCTACCAAGTTTTCGGAGCCCTTTTTGTCTAAAATTTCTAAATCAAATTCTTGTAATAGAAGGATCCATCTAATCAGCCTAGGTTTTGTATCTTTTTTGGATAGCAGATGTTTCAGTGCTGCATGATCAAGTATACTAGGACCTTGGAGCCCAAAAGGTATGATCTAAATTTATCTAGGGCAAACACAACAGCGAGTAACTCCTTTTCAGTCGTGGTGTAATTCAATTGAGCATCTGAAAGAGTTTTACTTGCATAATAAATTACATACGGTTCTCGATTAAATCTTTGCCTAAGGACTGCCCCTATAGCATAATCAGAAGCATCGCACATGATTTCAAATGGTAGGGTCCAATCCGGAGATTTTATGATTGGTACAGTGGTTAAGACAGTTTTGAGTTTATTATAAGCAGTTAGGCACTCTTCATTAAAATCAAAAGAATTTTTCTTGGCAAGCAAGTTGCACAAGGGTCGTGATATCTTGCTGAAATCCTTAATGAAGCGCCTATAGAAACCTGCATGGCCTAGAAAGGATCGCACCTGTTTAACCGAGGTTGGGGGAGGCAATTTCAAGATTACTTCAACCTTTGCTTTATCTACTTCAATCCCCCGCTTGGATACAATATGTCCAAGCACGATTCCTTCACGAACCATAAAATGGCTCTTCTCCCAACTTAAAATCAAATTTGTCTCTATACATCGTTGAAGAACCTTGGCTAGGTTCTAAAGACAATCATCAAAGGTAGAGCCAAATACTGAAAAATCATCCATGAAGACTTCTAAAAATTTATCTACCATATCAGAAAAGATGGCCAAAATGCACCGTTGAAAAGTGGCTGGTGCATTGCAGAGACCGAATGGCATACGTCTAAATGCAAATGTTCCATAAGGGCATGTGAAGGTAGTCTTTTCTTGATCAGCAAGAAATACCGAGATCTGATTATATCCTGAATATCCATCTAGAAAATAGAAGAAACTTTGTCCTGCTAGCCGTTCTAAAATTTGATCAATAAAAGGCAAAGAAAAATGATCTTTCCTAGTAACGGCATTCAGCTTTCGGTAGTCCACACATACTCGCCAACCAGTTGTTGCACGAGTAGGAATTAACTCACCCTCATCATTCTCTACTACGGTAATACCTGACTTCTTAGGTACTATCTGGGTTGGACTAACCCATTGGCTATCCAAAATTGGGTAGATAATTTTAGCATCTAGCCATTTCACTACTTCTTTTTTCACGACTTCCCACATATTCGGATTCAATCTTCGTTGCATGTCCCTATGTGGTTTTGCCTCAACCTCGCAGTGAATATGATGCATGCAAACAGAAGGATCTATACCCTTCAAATCGGCAATTGACCACCCTATAGCCTCTTTATGCTTTTTGAGTACCCCGACAAGTTTGTCTTCCTGGTCGTTGGTTAGGTCAGATGCAATGATCACTGGAAGGGTGTCATTGGATCCAAGAAATGAATATTTCAGCATGGCAGGAAGAGGCTTTAGCTCTAGAGTAGGTGGTGCTTCTAAGGATGGTACCTGAGGGCTTGATTGAATTGGTAATTGCTCATACTTTACAGTCCAAAGGGGATTGGTGCTAAAATTGGGAGGTTCTAGCAAAGCATGTATTTCTTCAGTGTATCCATCAATATCAAAATTATCCATTCCAAAATGTGTTAGACATGCCTGTAAAGGATCTGAGTTGAGCAAGGCAGGAGCTTTATCTTCTATAACTTCTTCTAACAAGTTGATCTCATTATGGTCGTACACAGGTGGTCCCAAAGATGCATTGAAAATATTCAACCTTAGCTTCGTATTTTCGAAAGATACATCCATAACTCCGGTCCTACAATTTATACAAGTATTAGCGGTTGCTAAGAAGGGTCTACCTAGGATGATTGGTATTTGGTTGGGGTTGCTGCCAGATTCCATATCCAGTACAAGAAAGTCAACAGGAAAGTAAAATTCATCTATTTTCACCAATACATCTTCCAGCATTCCACGGGGTACCTTAATGGATCGGTCTGCTAGTTGTAAGGTTACTGTCGTGGGTTTTAACTTTCCAAATCCAAATAGGTCATATACAGAGCTCGGGAGAAGGTTGACACTTGCACCCAAGTCTAATAATGCCTTCTTAATCGTGAGGTCCCCTATGACACAAGAAATAATTGGGGTACCTGGATCTTTCAGTTTGGGTGGGGCAATTTGCTGGAAAACTGAGCTAGCCTGCTCAGTTAGGTGGACTTTTTTTGGTATTTGTACCTTTGATTTTCGTTTCTGTGTACACAGGTCCTTTAGAAATTTAGCATAGGTTGGAGCTTGCTTAATGGCATCGAGAAGAGGTAAGTTTATCTGAACCTGTTTAAACAGTTCCAACATTTCATTCATTTTTATACCCTTCTTATCAACAGGCAGAGAGGATTCTAAAGCACTGGGAAATGGAGCTTTAGGTGCAGGTGCTGGGTTAATAGGTTCTTTCTTCTCTTCAAGTTTCTTCTTTTCTGTTGTAGCTGAAATTGGTTGCTCTTGTTGTTGGATTACTTTAGGTTGATTTAAGATTTTTTTGCTTCTAAAGGTCATAATCGATTTGGCATGTTCGAAAAAAGTTTTAAGACCAAAGGAGCTTTCAGCCATGTACTATCTTTTTGGGTTATTAATAGGCTGACTGGGTAATTTGCCTTCTTCCCTCCTACTGAAAGCTGTTGCTAGCTGACCTATCTGGGTCTCTAGCTTTGCTATTGATTGCGTATGGGAGTGAAGGAGTTGGGTATTCATTTCTAATCCTTTAAGTGCTTGCAGTACCTTTTCTTTGAAAGTCGAGCTATAAGTACTCGGAGTGGGTTGAGGAGGGTTCTGGTATTGAAGCTGGGATGGATGCCTATAAGTCGCATCCGGATAACCTGATCTTTGTTGCACTGGAGGAACCAATGATTGTGATTTCCATGAGAAATTCGGATGGTTTCTCCATCCCAGATTGTACGTACTAGAATAGGGGTTGTTCTCTGATCTATGAGTAGTTTGGGCTTGATGGACTTGTTCTTGTACATATTCAAAAAACTGTGGTGCAACCGGACAATCATTCACACAATGAGTGGGGCTCGAACACAATGCACATATATCTTGTATCTGACGGGATGGAGAAGGTGACTGTCCTATACTTAATAATCGATCTAACTTTTGGGATAATTCATCTACCTTATGATGGATATCTATGGCATTTCTACTTCATATATTCCACCTCTCTTTGGGTTTAACATGGGTTTATCTCTAATAGAGGCAGACATATGATGTAATAAATTTTCACTTAAAATTTCAAACAGTTGCCATGCCTCATTCTCATTTTTCAGCATGAATGTCCCACCGCATGATGCATCGACCATTTGTCGATGTCTTTCAGATAGCCCATCATAAAAATATTGGATTAATTACCACTTGGGTACAGCATGGTGGGATATTTTCTAATAAGGTCCTTTAATCTCTCCCATGTTTCATGAAATATTTCTCCATCTAATTGAGAAAAACTAGTTATGGCTTTCCTTATTTGATTAGTTTTTCCTATGAAAAATATTTCTTGAGAAACTCTCCTTGCAGCTGGTCCCAGGTTGATATAGTCATGGAATCCAAAGTATGTAGCCAGTATTTGGCTTTGTCCTTAAGTGAGAAAGAAAATAATTTTAACCTAAGAGCATCATCGGAGAAGTTGTGAATTTTGACAGTTGAGCATATCTCAAGAAATTCTTCAAGATATTTATAAGGGTTCTCATTACTAAGTCCATAAAATGAAGGTAACATTTAGATTATACTAGACTTAATTTCATATTGGATGGCCTCCACAGGGGGCACTTGAATACAAGGAGAGTAGGTATATGTGGAAGGAGTAAAGTACTCTTTCAATTGCCTGGGTGGATCATTCTCCTGATTTCGGTCCATATTTTTACGTCTGTTGGCTCTAAAGGTTCTTTCTATTTCTGGATCAAAAGGTTGGATTTCTAGTCGTAACGATCTACGGCCAAGCATACACCTTACAATTATACTTTAGAGCAAACACAAAAAATTTTAGTTTTTATAATATATATATATATTTATAATAAAGTAAGAAAAGAGTGAAGAAAATCTAAAGAGAAGAACCTAAGAATCTTAAATCTATGAAAAGGGAGAAATTAGTTAATGTTTAGATATTAATTGCAATCAACTTAAACAAGCATAGACTCTCTATCCTAGGGTTAACCTAGATCTAGACAGCTCCTAACTTCCAAGACCGCCTTTGAGTACTCCAAGCTCAAGACTGACTAACTGACTCGGCCAGGTAAGTGTAAGATGTGGGAGGTTCCCTGTTCGTTGCTTTTCTTAGACACCAACTGAGTTGGCCAGGTCAGTCAACGGAACCAATTAAAAACCACTTTCTTTAACCACTTGCCTTAGACACCAAGCAATTAACCAATCCACACTTGGTTCAACTCTAGAGCTTTCTTGTCCTATTGAGCTCGAAATTTCTAGGGCTGACGTCTAGTTGATTTTAAAATTAAGGCTTGATTTAATGCAAAATGAAGGATATAATTTTTGGACCAAGGAAGGGTGATCAAATCCCCACCTTATCTGGTTAATGGGTTATTGCCCTTAAGATTAATTATGGAGATGCAATGCAAAGAAACAAGGTGTCCAATCAAGTTAGAAATTTTTATATTTGAGGTTACACTATTTTAGTTAAGTGTTATGAAATGTCAGTAGCTTCTCTTTTTTTTAAAAAAAAAAAGTTTATAGTTTTATCTTTTTATATATATTTTTTTATTTTTTTATTTTTTTATAGTTTTGCAAGAAAATAAGTTTAAGTGATTAAGTCTAAAAAGCAATAAATTACTAGGCTATAAAAAGTAGCAAATTATTCTAAGCAGAAAAATTCCTAAGATTAAAAAGTAGTAAATTAGTTATGCAAGGTAATTATGTAATTATGCAAATAAGATTATCTAGCTAGAAAGCACTGAAAAAAAAAATTTAAAGCGAGAAATAAAAATTGAAAAGCATTTTTTTTTTAAAAAAAAATTTTTTTCAATTTTTTAATTCAACCGTGCCAAGATCCCCGGTAACGGTGCCAAAATTTGATGTAGTCGTTGATAGCACCAAAAATAACTCTACTCACTACATAGGTAAGATGAGTCGAGATCGCATCCTCAGGGACCTTGGGCTAAGTTGAGATTGCAAAATAAAAGAAAGAAGCGTTATTTTTTTTATTTAAAAAATAAATTATCTTAAAATTGATGTAATAAGAAAATAAAGAGCTCGGGAGTTTTGAATTAATTTTATACTAGCAGAGTTGTATCTCTTTTTTTTAATTAAATTGATGTGATTAATCTTAAAAAAAATACCTATCTTTCCTCAGCACGCCCCGTACCCATAGATCACGATGCGTCTTCGGAAAGTACTAGGTAAACAACTCTTCTTTCCTCGGCATGCCCTGTATCTGTAGATCACGGTGCATCTCCGGAAAGTAAAAATTATTCCTAATATTAATCTAATAGGAAAGCATAAATAAAAGCATATGAAAGAGAGCAAATAAAGAACTCATGATAATTTAAATAAAAAGCATAATCTTTATTGTATATAAAGAAATACAAGAAAGTTTAGAACAATAAACCCGCTCTGTGTCATTACAAAGTTTCTTCTCCACTCCCAAGACTGCTAGCCTAACTGCTCATGAAGTAGTCCCTTTTTTTTTCTCTATGCAAGGCTCTAGAAGAATTTCTGGGATGCTCCTCAAATAGGAGTACAAGAGCCTTTTTATAGGTGTTAGGAGGGAAGAGTTTTACATGATTTTTCGATATGGGACTAAAGAAAAAAATACTAAAGACCGCGCATCCGAATGTCACACCCGCGTCCGTGCCCGCCTGCATGTCGTCCGCGTTCCACCCGCGCTGCGCATCGCCTACGCGTCGCCTGCGCGTCTGCTGCCGCGATCTTTGCGCCGCTGTGCCGTTCGCGCCCGCGCCCGCACTTGCCCGCGCTGTGCCGCTCGCGCCCGCGTTCACGAGGAAAGCACCCATGAAACAAGAAACAAAAGTTTCCCAATTACAAAAAGAAACTTTTGTTTCTTTAAAATGATGCCTATATCCTTTTGGATTCCTTGCATAGTATCTTCATTTTCTATAATACCGTATGCATCCTTCTTTTATTTTAATTTCATTTTAAATCCAATTTTCTTCAAACGAGTCTTTTTGATCTGCGAATCGGACTCTTTGTATCGGCGATCACCTTTCCTGTAAAACATAAAAAGAAACATCAAATTCTTAATAAATAAGATAAATTAAATATAATTTTCTGCTTTAAAACACTTAAATTAAGTGTTTATCACATGTTCATGTCATAACAAACCTTCACTCTGATACCAACGGAAGGGAAGCATGGTGGTTTTGTACGTGCATTTTTAAAATTTTACAGCGAAACATACATAGATTAAATAATTTAATCTACAATGCATGCATAGATCTAATCTAAAACTATCGTATAGAATCTATAACATAAATTAATATGCATGTATGTAAATCTGAAATCTAAAATTCAACGAGTATAGATTATATCAATATATAATTAGACATATCTAAATTATATTTAAGTCATATCTAAACATGAATTGAGTTCAAAATTTCATACTTGAGTATGGATAGCAGATCACCATATCTAAAATTTATAATGTTGATTCTTCATGATGCTCGATAGCTGCACACATGTCCTACCTCTATAGGTATCCAAACGAAGCCCATATGCTGATCGATCTCTCCAGGAGTGCTAACTTGTGAAGACACTATGCATTAACTGATCTAAGAGAAATATAAAGAAGATGAAGAATAAAGCGACCCTCTTCTTTTCTTTCTGGATCCACGTATCAGATCTCTATGATATAGATCAAGAGAAGAATTCTTTCTTCTCAATCTCTCACGCATAAGAGAGAACCTTTCTCTTCCTTTCACACTTTTAAAAATTTTTCTTCTCTAATTTTCTATGATAAAAATTAAATCTAAACTAATTTTTCATGCTAAAAATTACATAAAATTCTAAGCTTTGGAAGAGCCCAAAAGAGAGATCCAAGAGAAGAACCATTCTTCTCTCTTCTTCTTCCTTTTTCTCCTTGATCTAGAACTCTAAGAAGCCCCAAACATCCAACCAAATTTTTTTGATATTTTATCTTTAAATATTTATATTAAAAATCAGATTTAATCTAATTTTTATCCTAAAAAAATAAAAAAAAAATAAAAGAAGAACTTCTTCTTCTCCAAGGCTACGCATAAGAAAGAAGACCCTTCTTCTTCCTTCTCTTTCTTTCATTGGAAAGAATTCTTTTTCTTCAATTTTCTACTTAGAACCAGCAAGAGAAGTCCTCTTTGACATCTAAGAATCAGAAGCAAAAGCCTCATAAAATCTCTTCAAAAGGGGTTGGGAAGGAAGTCTAGATGCATGGGATATGGGGCATCCAACTCTTGGACTCCCCTCTTTTCTTTTTGGTGACCAAAAGAGGGAGGGACCACCTTATTTTCTCATGGAAGAGAGGGAGAATGTGGCTCCTTTGGTGGGGCATGAGATATTCCATGGTAAAGTGGAGATGTGGCATGGAGACTTAAATAGATGGGTGGAGGAAATTGGTTCAACCCTATTCTAAATAGGACTCATGAATCTTGATCAAACTCTAACTAAATCTTGGACCTAATCCTAAATAACTTAGGAATTAGTTATAACAAACTAACTAATTAGGTCGTAACCTAATTATGAAACCAATTAGATCCCAATCCAATTAGAGAATTAGTCAGATTAAAACCTCATTGTTCCAGAGATTGATTCTTCTCATCTTAATGGATATTAGAGAAGCTTTTGATAATAGAATTTGATCCAATCAAGCCTATTATCCAATAGGATTTGATCCAATCAAAGTCTATATAAAACTAATTGAATCCTATTCAACTCAGAATTTGATTTACATCTCTGCGATCTATTGGAATAAGTCCTGTTATCCAATAGGGCTGCATCCAATCAATCCAAAGTAAACCTAATTGAATTCAATTCAATTAGATTTGATCCAATCTTCATTGCTTAACCAAATTGAGCCAATTAACAATCAAATTATTAATTAATTATTCTTCTAATTTATCAACCATTAATAAATAATTTATTGCAATCTTTGCATAGGATTAATTATCAATCATGTTGATAATTAAATCCTTCGATGATTCATAATCGTTGATCAGCCATTTGATTAGACAGTACTTCTATGTGTGTGACCCTATAGATTCGAATCTAAGTCGATAGCATATGAATAATTCATATATTAATCGATGTTACCATCTAGCAATGATTTCTGACGTTCGGATAGATCGAATGTATGCTCAGTAACACTCTAGAACTCATGTGGATATAGTTATCATATAATTTATCTCTTTGACACTTGATGCTCAAGGATGACTTTGGGTTAAACTGTTAATCCTGGATGAGTGATCCACATTGTGTTTTAACCTCAAAAATTTTGTGACTCTTCACTAGGACTACTCTGGTCAGAGTTTTACTAAATTGAAACACAGTGATGCATTATCTTCAATTTTATTTGAAGCAGTCAATCCCATCTTGACTCGTACTCAGACTTCACAAGTACTTGACTGTATCCAAAAATCTTCCATCACTGAATTAAAAATTTGGATAGTCTGACATCAAAGCACAGTAAGTTGCTTGCAAGTCACTGAGGCAATCTCAAGTCAGAGGGACACTTATACCCATATCCCATCAGAGCAATCCTTGATAGCAGAGTGCTCTGAAAGTAGTCACACTCAGTAAAATATACTCCTACATATCACCCATATGCTATATCCTTATCACCACAAGTCTTGGTTAAGAGGACAACCAACTAATATGGTACACAATGACCTACACTCGATATAATTATCATCCTTGTAATAATTGCATCATTTGATTGCAAGCAGAATTCAAGAACTACATGATAAATCTTCTTTTATCATTTTGAAAGTAGCTCTAAGGACTTCATCATAACAAATGAGTTCTGTTTAGGAAGATGTATTCTTTATGATAAATCTGCTAGATAATATTTATCAATTTATAATTCATATACATATATGGAGCACCAATCATCTACAACCTAGATGATTGGCTTTAGGACATATTTTCCAACATGACCTTATTTAGATAAGTTCCAAAAGTAAATTTACTCTAATACTTCTTATAATGCCTGGCCTTCTAGCCTAGTCCTAAAGCTAAGTGAGGCCCCAAGGCCTGCTTACCCATCCAAATAGGCTGCAAAGCGTTACTCAAACATTGCAAAAGAAGGAAGACTCCTCCTCCTCGGACTCTATTGAAGGCAAGGATATCCTAGCCTCCATTCTATTTAAGAGACCTCAATCCTAGTTCCTCCTCATAATCGAGTCACCGCCAACAACCCTCTTCTTCTCTTGAAGTCTGCCATCTAGGTTTATTGTGCTTGCTAGAAGCCCTCATAAAACATAAGGTAAGTCACCTCAACCTCTTTCCTATTTCTATTCTTATATCAAGCCTTCATTGCCGATCGAGATTTTAATGGAATAATCCAATGGAAAAATTTTCCATTTTAACCACTATTTTTAGATTTGATTACCGGTATACTGGAAGGATCTCTAGACTTGATGTAGACCACTATGACTTTTAGAAGTAAGATCCACTATATCGCGAAACGAAATCGATTGCAAGCTAAACTTTCAAAAGCTATAGCAAGGTCATACAGTGTATGGTTGAGAAGATCTTTTTTTTTAAATCTGGTATCTTTTTAAGATCTGTAACTTTAGTTTAACCTCTAAAGGGTTTAATCAAACTAAAATTTTATTATTTGGATCTCGAAATAAGCTAGGATCGAATTGAAACTTTTCTTTTTGAAAAAGATCTTAATCAAGGTTTAATTATCTTCCAGTATGTCAAGAATTAGATGGAGTGATAGAAGACAAAATTAATCTAAAAGTTGATTTCGGGATCCAATATTACTCAAATTATGAGAAGGATCTAATTCAAATTATATAAGGGAGGACCTTAGCACTATTATAAATAAGGACCTTACTTTCCTAATTCTCAAACTTCTAGTAATTTTTTGTGAGATTTGAGTTGGACGAATTGAGGAAAATCTTCCTTCTTTTTATTACATCAATCAACCTATTCTTTTCTTTTTTGGCCATCCCTATCACAAGTGCTCGTTCATAGAATTCTTAGTCAGTCTCCCTCATCAATTTGGGGTCACTACTAAAGCCCTAGACTTTGGCGAGTGGGTTGGAGCTTGGAATCAATCTCTCCTATATATTTTACCAAATGCTTTTGTGCTTTCTTCATTGCCAAACATTTGGCTACCAACTACCATCATGGTGGCTTTCTATCATCGGTCATCCAACTATTGATCACCATCCCAGCTACCATGTTGCGGTTCTTCTTCTTCTTCCTTTTTTCCTTTATTTCTCTTTTGTTCCATCTTTCTTTCTTTCTCCTGTCTCTTCCATTCTCCTTCTTCTCAAACTTCTTTCTCTCTCTAGATGGTGGGTGACCCTAGAAGGTCCCTCTCTTGCAACACATGTTGTCCTTGGTAATGGGGTCCTAACCTTTGGCCAATAGGCAACGTCCATCCTAGTTCTTAATAGACACCACTAGATTTGATTATCCTTAATCTCTATTAAGCCATATATACCCCAATTTAACCTTTGATCAAATAAAATTATCCTGATCGACTGACTTGGACTGTTAGGGACCACCTCTAGCTTGCTTATCCTTGATCTACCCATATTTGATCTTGAAGCCATTAGCCTATCATACCCCAAGTTGGGTTATTTCACCCAATCTTAACATGTTTGGACTTTCTAGGATTTTCTATTTTATTGGGCTTTTAAGATGTTGACAATAAAATTAATTTAATTTTAATAACTTTGCATAGATGAAGTTGAGCTGTCTAACTGAAGTAGAATTTTGAAGTGAAAAGAGCTAAGTGACCTAACGCTTCACAGTGTATTTTTAAGTACTTTTGAAAAATTATATAGTTCATATTATTTGATGAAATAGTTTTTATGATTTCTGCTTTTGCTGTTTGACATTGAATGGTCAAGTATATTTTATTTTATCTTTAAAAATAATTCAAGAATATATATTTATTTTTATGTTCCTAAAACTGAAATATTTTGGAGGTATGGCATATTTTGAAAATTTAGTTGAATAACTTATGAAAATATTTTTGTGTTTATATTTTCATCATAGCTATGATTTGGCCCCATCAATAGGGATTATATATTGGCCCTATCGACTTGTAATCATAAAACAAATTTCAATGCCACACTAGTAGTGATTAGATTAGTGGTTTGGGTTATCCATACTCCGAGCAATGCTACTGGGTTGTGTGCTTATAGCCAAATAGTGGATTTAGTTAGTTTTTGCAAAGTATACTTTGAAAAGAAAAAAAATATTATTCCTAAAATTTGAAAAAATAAAATTTCTCCTAGTTAATGATATGTTATAACATGTATTTTATTTATTATTTGTTGACATGCTCTAGCCCACTGAAGTATTTTATTGCTCACTGGGCTAGTTTAGCTCAGTATTCTTTATTTTTCTATTTTTATGTTTTGATCTATGATTGGCTGTAGGAATTGAGGGATATCGTTAGGTTGCTTAGAGCATTTAGTAGATCTTAATAGTCCTGGTTATCTATGTTATTTGGTTTTCTTATTAGTTTAGCATAGATTGGAGTTTTTCATCTGGAACAAATATCAATAATATTTCAGAACTCTGTGACTCATATTTTCTTGGGTTAGTTGTTGATGATGATTGACTTAGGATACTTTCATGATGTTAATCTTTGAGGAATGAGGTTATCTTGTTATTAACTTAAAATTTATTTTAAAATGTTTAGATTTATTATTCATGTAGTCATACATGTCTGTGTTGTTTGTCTTGCAGTCATAAGACCTCTACTATATTCTTGATTTGAGGCGTCACACTTTTGTTGTGCCAATAAATTGATACAATAGAATTATCCCACCAAAGGAAAAATTTATTCACTCCAAACCATGATTTGGCCTCTTCCACTCTTTAGGCACATCAAAAGCTAGTAAGGCAATTTTATTCTTCTCATAAGATCCGAATCATCTCAAAAACTGATGCACTCGTACGTATTTCCTCCACTTATCTCTCCAACACCATATCAAAAGGGACTTATGCTATAGTATTGATCCCATTATTGATTTTGATGATTATCAAATTTTGAGTAATTATAAATCTAATCATATATTTCAAAAATGAATATAGGTCTTTCCGGATGAAGAAAAAGTATCCGATTTGATCGGATCGCCAGAATGTGTTTTAAAAAAATTTTTATTCAAAAACATACATAACAATTATGGATTATCTTGATTACAGCAGAATAGAGATCAAATCTCCAGAGGCTGCTTGAAGCTGATGCCTTGCGAGGCCTGAAAGTACAGACCCTCTACTTCGCACGCACACCAGACTCTGTAGAGAAGAGGGATGATTCCTTTTGCACCAATCCTTCAAAAAGGCAACAAGAGAGGGAAGAAATCTTGATCTTGGATGTGACTCTTCATGCCAAGATCTTGGATAACTAGAGGAAGAAGGATGCCAAAAAAATTTGCACACCTTGAGAGAAAGGGATGCCTCCCTTTCTTTCTTACGCACCACCTTTTTCTTCTCACCGTATAACTAATTTTTGTCGCACAACCAAAGGAATATTACACAGTGAATTGTGGTCCCTCTCTTTTATAGTTGAAGCATCTAAATTTGATCCAAAGACCTAACTAATTAGGTGTCCAAATCTTATCCAAAGTGGAGTCCTAAATGAGAAAGGAGAGTGCCCAACAACCTTCACGCAAACCAGCTTTCACGTTCACGCATATGGGCAGAAAAAAATCACCACTCCATCTTTCTTTTGGTCAGCTCCCATGAGAGAGAATCTCAAGTTCCAAGAACTCTTTGATTTCTAACCAAATGGACTCAGATTTTACTAATTTTGGATCCGATTCGAATGCGATTCGAACCAGATTTGAACCAGATTCGAAGAACCTATCAATCCTAATCTAGTTAGGATTCTGATCCAAGTCTAACTTAGATTTTTTAACCCAATTAATCTTCAATTAAATTATATCTAATCTGAAATTAATTAGGACATAAATTAACTCTCATAAATTTTTTGGATTATTGATCAGATCATTATCATATCCAGAATTAAATCTGAACCTCAAGTCTAGTACTAGCTAGATATAGTCAACTTGTTTAAATCTGCATGACCCTTAACTTAATTTTTAATTAAGCTAATCTATTCATTCAATCAAGTCATGTACTTTCAAATTAAACTCATAGACTTAGGTCAATTTTTTCCTATGTTGTCTGACTTTGTGCATGATTTCATAGATTCGAACACTAAGTTGGTAGCACAAAAATTATTTTCTGTACTAATCGAAGTTACTATCTAGCAATTATTCTTGACATCCGGATAGGTTGAATATATGCAAGACAATATTCAAGAACCAATGCATATGATTATCGTATAATTCATCCTTTTGATCCTGAATGCTCATAGACGATCTAAGATTTAACTGTCAACCCTGAAAGAGTCATCCACATTGTATTTCAATCTTTTACATCCATCATATGAATTATCCAAATTCAGAGTTTACTAAATTGAAATACAGTGATGCAATATCTTCTATATTATGGAGGGGTCAATTCCATCTTGATCCACACATAGACTTCGCAAGTACTTAATTATATCTAGTAGCTTTCTATCACTGCATTAGAAATGCAGGTAGTCTGACACCAAAGCACAATGAGTTGCTTGCAAATCACTATGGTGATCTCAAGTCTGAGGGATACTTATGCCCATACGCTTCGTGAGCTGCTCTTAATAGCAGAGCGCTCTGCAGATGAGTCACTTGTTCAGTGATGATGTACTCCTATATCTCATCTGTATGCCATATCAGTGTCTTCACACTCTTTGGTTACGAGAATAATTAATCTATATGGCACACAATGACCTACACTCGATAAACATCATCATCCCTAAATGACGTATCATTTGGTCATAAACATATTTAAGAACTATTTGATAATTTTTTCTTTATCGAATGTCATATAGTTTTAAGGACTTTATCACAACACATGAGTTCATATAAGGAAAATATACATCTTATGATGAAAAATATAAATAATTTTTATTAATTCATAATTCATATATAATTTATATAAAGAGCACAATCATCCAAATAATTGACTTTAGGATATATTTTTTAACAACTCTCATTTGAACTAAAGTCAATCGGTACAGTATCTAATGCCCATCTTTTATTTGTATTCGTCGAACTCTTTGATTTCGAGAGATTTAGTAAATGGATCGGCTAAGTTCTCCTTTCTGTTGATCTTTTGAAGTTCAATGTCATCTCGATCCATGATTTTTCAGACCAGGTGGTAGCGATGCAGAATATGCTTGGTGCGCTGATGGAACTTTAATTTTTTTGCTTGAGCTATAACTCCAGTACTATTGTAGTACAATAGAATAGAACCATCAAGGGAGGGTGCCACTCTAAGCTTACTGATGAACTTCCGCAACTAGACAGCTTCTTTCGCAGCATCGGATGCTGCGATATATTCCACCTCATAAGTTGAGTTAGCTATGGTGTGCTGCTTGAAATTTTTTAGCAGATCGCTCCTCCATTTAGGATAAATACATAATCTGATACGCTCTTGCTATCATCATGATCTGACTGAAAGCTAGAATCAGTATATTCCATAAGTTTCAAATCAGTGTCTTCATAGATAAGCCATTGGTCCTTAGTATTTTTTAAATACTTAAGGATTATCTTTACAACCTTCCAATAATTCTCTCTCAGATCAGACTGGTACCTACTCACTACCTCTAGTAAGTATGCCACATCCGACTTTGTACATGTCATAGTGTACATGATAGATCTCACTATCAAAGTATATAGGATTCTACTCATATGCTCTATCTCTTATGGAGTTGTCATATAATCCTTCTTAGAGAGAGTAATTTCATAGCCTATCGGAAGATAGTCTTTCTTAAATTTTTCTATATTGAATCATTTCAATACAGTGTTAATGTATATCGATTGGGACAATCCAAGCAGTTTATTAGATCTATCTCTATAGATCTTTATCACTAAGATGAAGGATGCTTCTACCAAATCCTTCATGGAGAACTATAAAGATAGTCAAAGCTTTATACTTTGTAAAGCAAGAACATCATTTCCTATTAATAGTATGTCATCCATAAATAGTACAAAGAAGATGACTATAGAACCATTAGCCCATTTATAAATGCATGACTCTTCTCTGTTCCTAATGAAGCCATACGTTTGGATTACTTTATCAAAATACATGTTCCAACTTTGAGATGCCTATTTTAATTCATAAATAGATTCTGAAGTTTGCACACCTTTGATTCATCTGTGGATGTGAATCCTTCAGATTGTATCATATATGCCTCTTCTTCTAGCTCTCTATTAAGAAAAATAGTTTTGATATCTATTTGTCAGATTTCATAATCAAAGTGTGCCACTATCACAAGCATAATTTGGATGGACATAAGCATTGCTACAGAAAAAAATATCTCATCATAGTCAATACCATAATATTGACGATATCCCTTGACAATCAAACAGGCTTTATAGGTTTTCACCTTTCCATTTGCATCCCTTTTCCTTTTGAATATCCATTTACACTCTATGGGTTTAATCCCTTTGGATGGATCAACAAGTATTCATACACTATTGATCTCGATGGACTCCATCTTGGATTTTATGACCTCAAGCTATTTCTCTAAATTAGATCTTTGTATGGCATCCATGTAGGTGATTGGATCCTCGTCATTCTCATCAAGTTCAACAGGATCACCATTCTGAACCAAGAAACTATAGTATCTATCCGACTGACGTGATATTTTATCGAATCTCCTTAAAAGTGCCTCAACAATGGGCTCTAGATTTGATCTTATCATATTCGGTTCTATATTTTTACTTATTTGTGTCAATTTTTCTATCTATGGAACTTCATCAAGTTCAACTTTAAAAATATCAGTTCTTTCACTGGAACTCTAATTCTAAAAAGACTGCCTTATTGCTGACGAATAATTTTTGTTCTTCAGCAAGATAGAAATAATATCCTTTAATTTTTTTTAGATATCTCACAAAATAATACTTATTGGATCGTGATCCAAGCTTGTCAGTCTGTAAATATTTGACATAAATTGAATAGCCCCAAACCCTAAGGGAAGAGAGTATCGGCCTACGCCTGTCCATATCTCATATGGTGTTTTCATGACTAATTTATTTAGAATTCTGTTCAAAATATGATAAGCAGTCTCAAGAGCATAACCCCAAAAAGAGATCGACAAATTTATAAAATTCATTATGGACCGAATCATGTCTAACAGAGTTCGATTCCTCTTTTTTGACACTCTATTATGCTGTGGTGTTCTCAAAGGGGTCCATTATGAGAGAATTCTATTCTCTCTTAGATATGTCAAAAATTCATTGAAAAGGTATTCACCTCCTTGATCAGATTGAAGAATTTTAATACTCTTTTCAATTTATTTTTCTACCTCATTATGAAATTATTTGAACATGTCAAATGATTCAGACTTGTGCTTCATAAGGTAGACGTACCTATACCTCAAAAGATCGTCAGTAAATATAATGAAGTAGTAATACTCTCCTTTGGTAGCTATGTTTATAGGTCGACATACATTACTATATACTAGACCTAGAATATCACTGGCTCATTTATCTTTTTTAGTAAATGATGACTTGGTCACTTTTCAAGAAGACAGGACTCACAGATCGATAATGATTCATAATCATTGATATCGAGGATTTCATCTTTAGTTAACTTGTTTATCCTATTCTTATTTATATGACCAAGCTTACAATACCAAAGGTAGGCATCTGTGACATTATCTATTCTAGGATGTTTGTTCGATATGTACATTACACTAACAGATTGTGATAATATGTAAATACATGTTTCAATTATCCACGTATAATTATAATACCATTTATAATGGTATCACAATAATTTTTCTTTATAGAAAAATTATAACCATCCTTGGCCAAAAGATCTATGGAAATAACATTCATAAGAAAAGATGGACAATAATGATAGTCATCTAAAACAATGATATTTGAATTAAGAGCAAGCTGAACTTTTTCTATAGCTAGAACTGGAACAGCTCTTCCATCTCCAACATTCAGAAATCGTTTGCTCTTCTCAAATTCTCTACTAACCTAAAGTTTCTGCAACGGATTGTATATATGAATTGGACTTTCGATATCCAATATCTAGATAGTAGCATCACAGATAGAAAAATTACAAGATGTTATTATATAAGTATCTTATCGAGCAACTCTTTATTGATTTCTCTTTCTAGACCTGTCCATTTCTATCTGACTTTGGTCTGCATTAGATTGCTTAGGATTACATGATTTTTTTGCACCTTGCATTTTCTTCCTCTCTTAGAGAATCTATGCTATGTTGAGGACATATCCTCAAGTGTGCTAAAGGACTCATTCAACATTTGAAGCATCTCTTTTGATTGAGCATCATCGAATTTAAACTAAATTCATCACTCATAGCAGCTCTCATTATGCAATGTATTGTCATACAGTCGTTGAGCCACTTCTGATAAGTATCTCTAACCATCGTATATGAATTGGAAGCTGGTTCTTTAGGTTCTAGATCTATAATCACATATAGGATCCTCTCATACTCGAAAACTATTCTCAACTTTCAATACTAATTATCAAAATTGGATTCCATAAATTTGTCACTGTCCAACAGTGAGTGGAGTGATAAACTACTAGCCATCACTGAAAGAAAAATAAAAGACCTATTAGTATATGAATTATTTAATCCTAAAGATTTGGACTTTAGTTTAAAGATCCTCCCACTATTTTAAATGAATTGATAGCTTCTACCTCCAATTTGAAAAATTATTTTAATTTTTTGGCGAGTACTAGAATCCACATAGACTGCACACAAGTCCGACTTTGGTCGATCAACCCATATGTATCTATGGGTAGGTTCTTAACCAATTATTTCTCCAAACAACTTCTAGTAATAATTTTGCCCCATATTTTTTTCAGTTGGCTTTGGCCATCTTTGCAAGTACTAGTTAGGTACAACCATTAACATGATCATGCTTAGCCCATCTAACCAACAAATGATTAGGCCCGACTTTGGTCGGCCAACCTAACCACCCATTAAAGAGACACGACTGAGTTATCATATTATGAATGATAATTCTAATAGCAGATAAGCATAGGCCTTTGGGCCTCCAATGATTATCAGACTAATGGATCTATTATTATCCAACTTAATGGAAGGCTATGATCTAGTTATCCCCATAACTAGCTCATTTTAAGGACCTAATAATTTAAAAAATTTGATTTCAATGGTTTGAGAAGTAATTGACTGATGAGTCTTAAATCCTCCCACTGACTTTACTAAGTCATTGAATTAGACTAGAGACAAGCTGGTCGAAAGGGTACCTAATTCAATCAAACTGATTTAATGATTTGAGAATAAGAGAAGAGATTAATCGATAAATCATAAATCCTCCCACTGACTTCACCAAGTCATGAAGAGGATAAGAGACAAGCTTGGTTTAGAGACACCTAAATCAATCATACTGATTTACCTTAATGACATAGATCAGCTCAAATCAATTAGTGACATAATCAAAATATAATCTACCATATTGGCTAGGTAAATGAGATTGGTGGGAGGGTCTGCCTCGACTTGCCTTAGACACCATCAAAATGGTCAGATAAGCAAACTACTAATTAAAAACTATCGGTCATATTATCAAGCAATATTGTCAAACTTATCTTAGACACCAATTGATCAATTTATTTCAATTTGATCCACCAAAGGACTTGGACAAAATCATTGAGCCACAATCACATCCATTTGGTATGGTCAAAAATATGGACTTGATCAAGCTACACCTATTGTGGTTGATCTTTAAGAAATTTTGATCCTAATCTAACTCAACTCTTGATTAGATTTAATCAATTTTTCTAATTAATCTATATTTATTTCTAATCCTAGGTCTAATCCAGTTACAAAACTTGATTCGTGCTAACTCATGGCCCATCGATTTATGAGGTGTCTTAATCATCTTTTAATTCTCAAATCTAGATTACTTAATTCCAAATTAAATATGTGAAACGTGTATTTCAGTCTATAGAACTATTCTATTAGAATTTCAAGTGAAGCATACATCATATGTTGTGTAATTTTTCAGATCTTAAAATCTAATTTTTAGATCTATGTTTAACAATTAAATATATAAAAATTTGATCTAAATATCATATATACATCACATGTATCATAGTACAATTTAGATATCTACCAATTACATCATATGCAACCTACAATTCAGATCTTATAACCAATTTTTGTATCTAAATTAATTTTATTTAAATTATAATTAATTACATATCACTTTAGATCTAATATAAATATATTTATGATTAAAATAATTTTAAAATTTTTTTTGCTATTCTTCTTCAAAAGATTTGATCACAATGGCACCCCTATACGTCATAAGAGAATCCATCGAATGGACAAGAGAGGGACTCAATCTCTGCTTCTTCTTATGATCAGATGACCTGATGATCATCTCAATTTGAGTACTGGGCTACTAAGATCTAAAATCTAATTTTAAAAAATAATTACATCTGCATATATAATAATCAAAAATTCAGACGTGCACTGAAAATGATTATATCATGCATGTTATGTATCTAATCTAATTAGATCAATACATCGATTAATTTTTGATAAATTTCATATAAAGTTTAGATTTGAACCTACTTTTATACCCCATATAAAGTACTTAAATCAGATCTAGAATCTTGTATAAAAATAATTCAAATACACACATGAACGCATAAAAATTAAAATTCTAGTTAGATCTGATTTGATGTTGTGCAGAATTTTGCTTAAAATCAGATCTGAAAATTTGTCAAAATAGATTCAAATCAGATTTTGATTAAGTCTAACTTTTAATTTAAAATAATATCATAAATATTTTATGAAAATAAATTTTAATTTGATTATTATGTCAGCAAAAATCTATATCAAGAAAATTATGTTATAACAGATTTATAACAACCATTATCAACCATTGATTAGGTTCTTGAAATCTGATCAAAATCAAATAAAATAATTTTTAATTAATAGGTCTAAACTAGAAGTAATGTCTTACATAAAAATTTGATCATATATCTCATATAAAAATATCAAAAAAATTAACAATGCATAGCATGTATCAATCCTACTCTGATACCATTTGAAGAGAAAATATCCGATCTGATCGGATCGTTAGGGTGCATTTTAAAAAAAATTTCTATTCAAAAGTATACATAATAATTATGGATTACCTTGATCATAATAAAATAAAGATCAAATTCTCAAAGGTTGCTTGAATTCGATGCCTCACGAGGTCTGAAAGCACAGGCCCTCTACTTCGCATGCACGTCAGGCTCTGTAGGGAAGAGGAATGATTCCTTTTGCACCAATCCTTCAAAAAGGCAGCAAAAGAGAGAGAAAATCTTGATCTTGGATGCGACCCTTTACGCCAAGATCTTGGACGCTTAGAGGAAGAAGGATGCCAAAACAATTTGCACACCTTGAGAGAAAGGGATGCCTCCCTTTTTTTCTTACGCCCCACCTTTTTCTTCTCACCGTATAACCAATTTTTGCCGCACAAACAAAAGAATCTTACATAGTGAATTGTGGTCCCTCTCTTTTATAGTTGAGGCATCTAAATTTGATCCAAAGACCTAACTAATTTGGTGTCCAAATCTTATCCAAAGTGGAGTTCTAGATGAGAAAGGAGAGCACCCAACAACCTTCACAAGAACTAGCTTTCACGCGCATGCATATGGGCAGAAAAAAATCATTGCTCCACCTTTCTTTTGGTTAGCTCCCATGAGAGAGAATCTCAGGTTCCAAGGACTCTTTGGTTTCCAACCAAATAGGCTAAGATTTGACTCATTTTGAATCTGATTCGAACGTGATTCAAATCAGATTTGAAGAGCCTGTCAATCCTAATCTAATTAGAATTCTGATCCAAGTCTAACTAAAATTTTTTAATTCAATTAATTTTTAATTAAATTAGATCTAATCTAAAATTAATTATGATATAAATTGACCCTCTCATAAATTTTTTGGATCATTAATCAAATCATTATTATCTCCAAAATTAAATATGAACCTTATGTCTAGTGCTAGCTAGACATAATCAACTTATTTAATCCCGTATGACCCTTAACTTAATTCTCAATTAAGCTAATCTATTCATTCAGTCAAGTCATATACTTTCAAATTGAACTCATAGATTTAGGTTAATTCTTTCCTACATTGTCTGACTTTGTGCGTAACTCCATAAGTTCGAACATTAAGCTGGTAGCATAGCAACCATTTTCTTTACTAATCAAAGTTACCATCTAGTAATATTTTCCAACATCCAGATAGGTCAAATATATGTTAGACAATATTCAAGAACCAATGCATATGGTTACCACATAATTCATTCCTTTGATCCTAAATGCTCAAGGATAATCTAGGGTTTAACTGTCAAACCTGAAAGAGTCATCCACATTATATTTCAACCTTTCACATCCATCATATGGATTATCCAGGTCCAGGATTTACTAAATTGAAATACAATGATGCAATATCTCCTATATTATGGAGAGATTAATCTCATCTTGATCCACATACAGACTTCATAAGTATTTGACTGTATCCAGTAGCCTTCCATCACTACATTAGAAATGCAAGTAATCCAACACCAAAGCACAATGAGTTGCTTGCAAGTCACTATGGTGATCTCAGGTCCAAAAAATATTTATGCCCATACGCTTCGCGAGCTGCTCTTACAACAGAGTACTCCGCAGGTGAGTCACTTATGCAATGACAATGTACTCCTACATCTTAGCTGTATGCCATACCAATATCTCCACACTCCTTGGTTACGAGGACAACTAATCTATATGGCACACAATGACCTACACTCGATAAATATTATCATCCCTAAATGACGTATCATTTGATCGGGAATATGTTTAACAATTATTCGATAATTTTTTTTTTATCGAATATCATATAGTTCTAAGGACTTCATTACGACACATGAGTTCATATAAGAAAGATATACATCTTGTGATGAAAAATATTAAATAATTTTTATTAATTTATAATTCATATATAATTTATAAAAAGCATAATCATCTAAATGATTGGCTTTAGGATATATTTTTTAACATCAGATGCTTAAATTGAAGAATTCATCTATGAAAAAGATTTCCTCAAGTTGGAAAGCTAAAGCATTTCAAAGAATATATTTTCTCATATTTGGTCAAAAGAAGTCGACTTTTGATGAAAAAGAGTCGACTCTGATATATTGAAATAGTTCTGACAAACAAATGAATCGACTTCTTTTTGAGATAAGCCGACTCCATTTATAGGACAGAAAGCTGAATTCTGCATGTTTGAGATCGAACTGACTCAAAATAAAAATTGAGTTGACTCAAAAATTGAGTCAACTGCAAATAAAAATTGAGTCGACTCGTGGCCTGAGACTGTACCAATGACTAATTTTTTTATACTTTTTTAATGATTAATTTTTATTTCTAACAACTATTCAACCCTTCCAATGGCCAAAACTCTTCCAGCCACTTCCAAGCTTATTAAAGGCTAGAGAATTAACTGAAAAGAAAGTCAAGTGGATTAAAAAAAGAAAATCATCAAAGTAACTGTGGGTTATTGAATATCATTGTAAAAGAAGAAGAAAGAAGGATTGAGTGCATAGAATTGAAAACTTTCAAAAAAAATCTTCACCACCATCAGCTATATCCTCTCAAGTATCAATTGAAGAGAAGTCAAGCTTCAAAAGAGCAATTCTACAGCCACTTCTCTGAGTTTTAAAGAGTTTATATTTTCTAATTTTATTTAAGCTAAAATTCATATTCTTGTATTTTATTTTCTTTACAAGTTTTTTTAGAAAAAAAAACTTGGGGTTAAGGCCTGTCCGAGCCTAAAATTAGATATTGTAGATTTTGGTTGGTAAGCTCAAAAATTAACTAGATTGATTATGAGTTTAAAAATAATTGATGTAAGATTTTGATTGGTGATGCCAAAAAATCAACTGAGTTTGTTTGTGAGTCTAGAAAATAAACGCACTATAATCAAATTGATTATAGTGAAATTCTTAAGAAAAGTTTGGAGAGTGAACGTAGGTGCGGGGTTGCACTGAACCACTATAAAATTGCTTGTATTTATAGTATACTTTGATTTCTTACTTTTCATTCTCGCATTATTTAGTTTTAATTTCTCCTTAGCATTGTTTTAATTATTGCAAAGCTTATCTTATATCTCAAATCCACTACTGCATATATTGATTACCTCTCAAGTATTGTTGTTAAATTAATTGAGGCACCACTACAATAGAACAAGGTATTAGCGACATAAAAAATTTATCGCTAATAATTAATTTTCATCGGTAATAGTTATTAGTGATAAAATTATCATCACTAATATTTAGTCATAAATAATGACGTCGTTGATAATTTTTTATGATGAAAAAAAAATTTCATCACCAATAATTGATATTATCAACCAAAAATTTTTATCGTTAAATTTTTTTTCAAAAACTATTAATGATGAAAAATTTTAATCATAAAAAAAAATAATTTGTGATGAATTATTATGTCATTAATAAAAAATAATTTATTTATGATAAAAAACTTTCATCGCTATTAATTTAATTAAAATTTTTTATGAAATTTAAATTTATAAAAAAATATTAGTGACATAAAATTTTATTGCAAATATGATAATTTCTAATGTAAATTTTTATCACTACTAAATTATTAATTATTTATGATAAAATTATTTTTATCACTATTAATTTAATATAAAAGTTTAATATTTTTAAATTTATTAAAAAAATTATTTATGATCTCTTTTTTCATCGCTAATATATTTTTTGGTGACCAATATTTCATCAAAAATAATTTTATCATTAAAAATTTACACATATATTTTTTTAAAATAATTTATGAATATATATTTTTATTTTATATTTATAATATTTTTATTTATAATCTATAAAATTAAAATAATAAATTCACATAATAAATTCATAAATAAATTTTATCATTTTATTATATTAAATTAAAATTATAAGAGATTTGAAATAAAAATAAAAAGCTACATAAAGAGGCCGTCAAGTGTCGGCATCTGTAGAAGGAGAGCGGGCTGGAGAAAGAGAGTGCTTGAAAGAGCTCGAACCGACCTACTGCTACCTCATCAGTTGCATCATCCACTCTATCTATGCTATTCGCTCCATTATCTGGGTCTAGAGTAGTTGGTACTCAGACGCATGTAGCCAACTCCTCAGCTCGCTGCTCAGCCCACTATCGATCCTCAGCAACCTACCTCTGCACCTCCGCTAGTCGAGCATTACAGGCAGCATGGATGTCAGCCCTGGATGAGTATGAGGATGAGGGAGCACTGATCAATGCCCTAGACTTCTAACATAACAAGATCTCGTACCAAGCACCTGATCACAGATCTTGTCATCTGTGGGTGCAATCGAGCCCTTAGAGATAGGCTGCAATCTGATGCCTATCATACGATCCTGAAAATTAAAGTTATAATTATTTTAATTTTATACTAAAAATTAAACTGTGAATGAAAAAAATAATTAAAAAAACTTACAAAAAGCTCCTGACTCCCCATCGTCCACTCTTCTGACCGTCGCTAGTGGGTCCGCTGGTAGATATCGATCATATCAGGAAGCTCGCCACTCTTTGTATCTCTGTAATTTGAGAATAATTAATTAAAAAATTTTAAATAGTTAGAGAGTTAAAATATGCTAATTAAAAATTACCTACCATTTGCTCCATATAACAAGCAAACAACCTCGAACCCCCACAATGCGACATGGTCTGTCTCGTCCAATTTGCAATATTTTGGGCACATCATTTCTGTACAGTTAGCAGTCAAATTAGTAGGTAACAAACTGAATTTAAGAATAAATGATTCAAATATTAAACTTTAAAAAAAAAGTTTGGATGTGTGATTTGATATGTCGGATTCTCATAATATCGGCATACGAGAGCCCAATCATCCATAATGATGCTGTCATAGGGCCACTGCCGCGCTACCTCCACCCCATGGTCCTGCATCACATGGTACCAATGCGGATGAATGTGGTGGTAATACTCCTTGAAATGCAAACATAAATGAGCATCCACAGCTCGCCGCACGCGATCCTCCTCAAAATCAATAATATCAAATACATCTGCCAATAACAAATATTAGAAGAATACCATGCTAATAAATATTTGTAGTATAATTTATTTTATCTATAACTGGGTGCAGAAAACTTTTCTCTGAGTTCGTACAACGTGACACCAATCAAAAAGTATCACGGGGGCATAGCTGTGGCATATGATGTCCAGCTCGATCTGCCACAGCTCACACCATCCCCTAATGGGCCTGGTATAGCCGAGTGGTATCTCAATACGGAGATGCTGTCTCGAGTGCTTGCATCTTCACGCTCTAGAGCGAGGTTCTTCGATGGACCTTACCCTCACCTCACCACCGGTGGAGACTGGTCTGAAATAATAATAAATAAATCATTAGTATGATAGCTATCTAAATAAAAAAATTAAATTTTATTATATAAAAAGTATTATAATACCACTCGGATCCATCTCACTCAGACCTGCCTCACTCGGACCTGCCAGTGCAAGATCCTCTGGCGACTCTGTTGGTGCGATAGTGAAAATAGGTGAAGGCACCTCAGCTTCAGGGGTAGACTGTGAACTCGAACATCGTCGTCTGTCTTCTGATACTATACCTGCAATTTTTGACATATAAATAAATATAATATTGAATAATAATAATAATAAATAAATTATATTCTAATGAATAGAATTATATCATATACCATTATTGCAAGAGAAGATTCAACAAATAATATAAATCTACTCATCAATATTCGTATCTTTCTTGATTTGTAAGTTCTCCTCCGAATCACAATAATTGACTAATATATCATCTTCTATTTTATCGTCATTTATGAATTGATCGTCATCCTCTGATTTATCAAGATTAAATACAAAATGCTTCAATTTTATTAGACGACAGATCAGCCCTATTCAAAGGAGCTGTTATAAGTTCTTCATCAATAAGAAGCTCGGCTAATATTTGTTCTTATTCTTGAAAAGCTTCTTCTTCATATAAATTTGAATTTTCATCCATTTCTAGTTGGGTTGATATGTCATATATGCCTCTAGGTGTTATTCTTTGTACGACATACCAATTATCTCGATACTTTAGATCCTTCAAATATATTACTTGTTTCACTTGAGTTGCTAATATATATGGCTAATTCGGATACCATGTTCGTGCAAAGTTTACACTGATAAAGTATGGATCGATATGAATATCGATCATTTTATTGCTAATATCTCACCATTTACACTGAAACAAGAATACAGAATTATTGGATCCATACTTCAGTTCTATGATATCTATTAGTACACCATAATATTTAATCTCTTTTTTTTCTTCATATCCTATCGTAGCAATCCCACTATTCTAGATCCATCATTGCATCTCAAGCTTCCTTATGTGAAATCTCATTTCTCCAATGATATAGGATGCAGAGTGGTTAACCCTTCGATCGAAGCCACATGTTAAATCATACAACTCATCGATCGCACCCTCTTCTTTATTGAAATACTTATATTTCATCTATACCATAACATAAAAAATTATGTTAATTCAAATAATTATTTTTATAATTATTAAAAATAATGTATTACTAGTGCAACTTACAAAGTCTCCAAATTATTTTACAAATTCTCTCCTATGTCGATCATCGACATCCGTATTATTCTCTCTACATAGTATACTCTTGTGCTCACTACAACAAGTCATGATTTTTAATTCTACATCGATATAAAAAAAATTACTTAAAATATTAAACAGTATGCTAAGATGGTACTTACTCAATGAAATCTTCAATTTCTTCGCAATTATTTAGAATGTAGAAGTGTGCCTTGGATAGCTCATTCACATCCATAAATTCATATCTTCTTCTACCAATGGGTCAAACTATTTGTTTAAATATAGATAGTGTCAGTTCATTATCACCCCATTCATGGTTTGCATTATGATCTATACGATTGAATCTTATTTCGATATCGTCAAGATACATCGAGTAAAACGTGACACACTTCGTATCTATGTATGCTTTCGCTATAGATCCTTCAGATTGTGCTTTATTATGTACATACTTTTTTAAGGTACACAAAAATCTATAAATAAAAATAAATTTAAATTTTAAAAATATATTTACATCTTATAACTGATATAATAAAGTACGTATAACTTTTTTATCTTTCAATAGGATATATCCACCAATAATATATCGGTCCAGCCAAAAGAGCTTCCTTTAGAAGATGAATAGCCAGGTGCATCATAACATCAAAAAATGATGGTAAAAAATTATTTTTTAACTTACAAAGAATGAGCATGATATCCTTCTTAAACTTCTCAAGTAAGTTAATCTTCAATTTTCGGCAACACAGTTCTCGAAAGAATACTCCCAACTCAATCATTGCAGTTTGAACATCACCACCCAAATAGCCATGCATGGCCATAAGAAGCAAGCGTTGCATCATCACATGAGAGTCATGACCTGTCATGTCAGAGATATTACTGTCGTTATTGCCAATACATTGTGATACGTTTGAAGTGTATGCGTCAAGAAACTTTACGGTTTTGAACCATCCATAGAAACTCTTCTTTTCCTCTCCAAATAGCGAATAACATGCAGATGACATAAAAATCTATCACCTCGATGAACTAAATATAACTTTGATCGAATTTTTATTTTCTACAAATCAAGACAAGCTTTTATACTATCTTTTATTTTTTCTGAAATGTTCAATACTGTATCGATGATATTATCATAAATATTCTTCTCAATGTGTATTACATCTAGATTATGATGAAGTAGTAACTGCTTCCAATATGGTAGTTCGAAAAAAATACTTCACTTCGTCCAATTTAGCTCAACTTTAGTACACTTCTGCTTGCGAGTATCCGATATTTTTCCAAATTGGATACTTCCAATGACTTCAAGTTATTCTAAAACTTCTGCTCCACTTAACTCTTTAGATAGCAGATGTCGGTCGGTCTTACCATTAAAGTATTGGTTGTAACGGATCCTTCAAGAGTGATTATCAGGTACAAACTGTCGATGACCCTTAAAGCATATTTTCCATCTATGCTTTAAATGTAAGGAGGATGCATCCTTGTTGCATATTGGACATGCCAAATATCCTTTGGTGCTCCACCCAAATAAGTTTTCATATGCAAAAAAATCATTTATGGTCTATAAAATCGAAGTATGCAACTTAAAATTTTTTCGACTCATAGAATCATATGTCTGTACTCTATTTTTTCATAGCTCCTTCAGATCATCGATTAACAGTCGTAGATATATATCAATTTTATTACCTCATGCATTCAGACTCAGAATTAATAGTGACATAAAAATAAATGATTCTTTCATGCACTTTCAAAGTGACATATTATATACAACTAGCATCACAGACCACATACTGTAGGAAGTACTCAAATTGCCAAAGGAGCTAAATTCATCTATCGCTGGATCAAGCCGGATATTGCGTGGGTCACTTACAAAGTACGGATGCTTTACATCGAAGTCTTTTCACACTACAGAGTCGGTCGGGTGGCTAAGTATATTCTTCTCCGAAATCCACTGCTCATGATGCCATCTCATTTCTTTAGCTATCTATGTAGACATATACAATCTTTAAAGTCTTGGAGTCAATAAAAAATATCTCAAAATCTTTTGAGGTATCTTCTTTTCTTTCTTGTTATCGATTTTGTACCTAGGCTCACTGTATTTTGGATATTCAGTTGTCTGTTCATTATCTTTATAAAATAATATATAGTTATTTTTACAGGCATGTATAAGAATATAGTGAAGTCTCAATTTTCATATGTATATTTTTGCTTCAAAATATGATTTCGAAAGTCTCTCTCCATCGAAAAGAGCTACTTTAATCAATATCAAATTTTGATCAAATGACTTCTGACTCCATCGATCCATAATTTTAATATGAAGCAATTTTATCAAAAACTCTAACTTGAAGAACTTTGCATAATTTGGATAGAGTGGCTCTCGTGCATCCCTTACAAGCTTTACAAACTGTTCAGAAGTCCATTCTACCTCAAGCCGGATAGTGTTCATGATCAGAATTGCCTTCAGATGTATTAGTACTCATGCGTACATTTGAACAAACACCTTGATATAAATTATCTAATAGTTCTCCTATACCACCATGTTCGACAGATTCAGGAGCATCACTATCATCTTCAGTATCGTCATCATCATACACAACTTCATTCAGATCATCCTCCCTATGCCATATCCAGCAAGTATACTTCTTATCTATACCATAATATAGCAGATGCTTCTCAACAAGAATTATATGATGATATATCATATTGATACATCTCTTTATGGATACTTTATCCGACTAGCACTATCAGTCTTATGCCATGCAAACTCAATAAAATCTCGAACACCTTTTCTATATTCAGATAAAAAAATATCTCTGATATTCATCCAACTTTTGTGGATATCCATCTAACAATAAATATGAAAATCATTAACAACAAATAAATTTTCAACTATATTCATCTGAATCGGATCCCGATCCAAATTTTGGATCGTATCCCGATCCGAATTTCGGATCAAATCCTGATTCAGATCTAGATACGGATCATTTTATACAAAACAGCATGCATTAAAGAACACAGACTAAACAGTAACATAAAAAATATCCTTCTATCAATTTAATGAAGCAAAAATGCATGATCCTATCCATTTCAAATTATTACTAACAGGTGTGGCATTATCCCTTTCAAAAAAATAATAATCTTATTATTGTTATTAGTCGATATTTTATTTTATTATTGTAAAAATTTTGGCAGCATCTTCCCATGGTACTCCAAGTATACGATGTGAATATGGTGCCTACGCACCCTATCCACCATATACTTGGAAAACAGTGGACAGATAACTGCTGAATATGGGACATTCAAGAATCGATCTCGATCAAGATCGATCCTTGAAAGGAAATCTACAGCTCAATGCAATTTAACTATCATCTCTAAGATGGATTTTTAATTTATCAAAAAAGAGTAACTTTGTATTAAAAATTTTTTATCAAAAATTTTAGTAGAGTTTTCTCTAAAATAAAATTATTTTTTATATTTAATTATAATAAGCAAAAGCATACAAAATAGCACACAAAATAATTAAATTATAATAAGCAAAAGCAATTAGCATTGTGCTAGTGGACAATAAAAAATTTATAAATTTCAGCAGTAATACTAAAAAATTTATACAATAAATTTAAAATAAACTATAAGTAGTTGAGTATGTAAAATAATATTAAGTAAAATAATAACATAAAATTCAATCCTATGTCGAATATCCTTACTCTCTCTCCCTTATCTTTCAAATTCACCAAAAGCAGCATCGTGGAGATAGTCCCATAGATAGGGTTGGAAGTGGGTCAGACCGCTAGGAGGTCTATCAGGTCGGGCTTCGGACTCAGCCCCAAACCATTCAGACCGAGCTCTAGCCAAAAAAATCGAGCCCGTTTGGCCATCGGGCTGGGCTCGGGCAGACATTTGGCCCAGTCCAGAGCCGACCCGATTGGGTTCGGGTCGATTAACCCTCTTCTCCCAACCCCGACCCAATTCGTATTTTAACCTTTATATATATAATAAATAATTTTTTATTTTTTTAAAATATTTTTTACCTAAAAATAATTTTCTTTTCTAAATATTTTTTTCCTAAACGGTCTCTGGGCTCGGCCCCCATGACCCCCTCTCCCGTGGCACCGGTGCCATCACCACCCCGCACTGTCCAGACTCCACCCCCGCTCCCGCGGTGCCGCCACTGTCACCCACCCCCAACGACCCACCCCCCGTGGTGTCGCTGCCCTCTCCAACCCTCTGCGACCTGGATCCCAACTCGGATCCTGATCAGATCCTGATCTGGATTCCAACCCGGATCGAGATCTCGATCCGGATCCCGACCTCAATCCAATTCAGATCGTAATCCAGATTTTATTTTTATTAATTAAATAATAAAATATTTAATTAATATTTTATTTTTTTATTTTTTTTTCTCCCTCATTTCTCTTTTCCCTTCCTCCCTCCCCGGTCGCCCCGACCGACCTTCCTCCCTCCCCGTGTTGCCCCCGACCACCCACCCCCACCCCTGTAACCCCCTCTACCCCCTCCCCACCCCCATGTTGCTCTCGACTGCCCACCCTCACCTCTGCAACCCCCTCCACCCCTCGAACCCCCGGCTCCCATGTCGCCCCCGACCCCCACCCCCACCCCCGCAACCCCCTCTGGCCCCAGTGGCTCGATCAACCAAAGAAAAAAGGGTGGAAAGAATCTTTACCTCCGGCGGACAGCAACGACGACGGCGGAGAAGCCCATGACAACGGCGGTGGATGGCAATGATGATGGTGACAGTGGAGATGCGATCGCCGGTGGGAAGAGAGGGAGAGGGAGGGCTCGGAGGGCACTCGGCTAGGAGAGGAGAGGGAGGGCACTCAGCTAGGAGAGGAGAGGGAGGGCTCGGAGAGGAGAGGGAGGGCTCGAAGGGCTCGAAGAGGAGAGAGGGAGAGGGATGGCTCAAAGAGGAGAGGGAGGGCTCTCAGCTCGGAGAGGAGAGGGAGGGCGCTCAGAGAGAAGAGGGAGAGGGAGGGCTCGAAGAGGGGAGAGGGGAGAGGGAGGGGGAGGAAGAGGGTTTCACGCAAAGAGACGTCGAGTTGATGTCTAATAAATGTAGAACTATTAGCAACAAAAATTTTCATCGCTAATACCATTATTAGCGACTAATAAATGTAGAACTATTAGCAACAAAAATTTTCATCGCTAATACCATTATTAGCGATGAAAAATAATTTTTATCGCCAATAAGTCCTGTCAAAAAAAATTTTACTAAAAAAATTTTTTCTCTAAAAAAATTTACCTAAAAAATTTATAAAATAAATTATTGGTGATGGAAACAAAAATATTCATCATTAATAAGGCTATTAGCGATGGAAATAAAGTTTTTATTGCTAATAAATACCATCTAAAATTTTTTTCCTCTAATAATTTTTTCTTCAAAAAAATAAAATAGTTTTGTAGACAAAAATTTTTACATTATTAATAAAAAAAATTATTAAAATTTTTTCTTCAAAAAAATTAATTAAAATAATATTTTTAAAATATGGTTACTGATGAAAAATAAATTTATGTCATAAATAATTTTTTTAAAAAAAATTAAAAAAAATTAAAGACTATTTGCAACAAAAATTTGGTTTACATCGCTAATAATTTTAGATTTTTTCAACTTAAAAAAATCTTTTCAATAAGAATTTCATAAAAAATTAATTTTGGATTTTTTCACTAAAAAAATTTTCCATCCAAAAAATTTAACAAAAAAATAATATTAAAAAAATATTCATGATGAAAAATAAAATTAATTTTCTTTAATTTAAAAAAATTTTTGATCTAAAAAAATTTTTCAAAATAATTTTATTAAAAAATTAATTTTTTATTAATAAAAAAATTCATATAAATAGTTAATTTATGATTTTTTCTTCAAAAAAAATTTTTCTCCAAAAAAAATTACATAAAAAATATAATTATGATGAAAAATTTAATTTACATTGCTAATAATTATTATAAGAATAGCTCTTCGACTTTCGCAATAGAATGAGCACTATAGAAGATCGATAGCTTTGAGATCTTCGATCTCTAAAGAACTCATTTTCTTCTTAGAGTCTTCATTCTGAAAGTTAGAGTATGAAAATATCACGGTGATTCTGAGATCGTGAGAGAAATCTATCAAGATTGAGATTTGGAGGATAGGATAGGGACAGAAAGTTAAAGGTCTAAAAGCTCATATATTGCATGCATATGAGGATCGAGCTTAAAAAATTTAAGAAGAATTGTGTGAGCATCAAAGATCTAACAATTAATCAGAATCAAAGTAGATCTACGGATAGTGCAAGTTGTGTTATAAAGCACAAGTTCATATTTATATTTTGCATTGCTAGGAAGATTAGTACTCATATTGTTTGTCTTCTCATGATTGAAACTCCTAAAGAGATATATTTGAGCATCAATCGATGTGGGAAGCATGGTACCTTTCGAGATTGTAGAAGTCATGTTAGAATGCACTGCTTAATTATATGATTTCTGCATGAAAGGAGGCTCCTTTCATATAGCTTAAGACAGACACTTCATTAGAAAGATTCATGGATATCACTAGTAACAGTGACAGCGATGAACAGATAATTTTACGTCATAAATAAACGTATAGCTTATTTCATTCAAAAAGATCTATTCATTCTAATCTACGAATATTATTCACTTTTATATAATTTTTTTAAATAAAAAGTTCGATCTGGATTATAACTCATATTTACTTCTTTATCATGTAAAAAGATAAAAGATCTATATAGCTGTTATAAAAAAAGATGCAGTTACCTTACACAAAATCAAAAATTTAAATTTTATAATTTTTTTAAAATTTTTAATTTTTTATATATTGATGATGAAAATATTTTCATTATAAATAATTAATATTTATGAGATAAATTTTTTTTTCATCATAAACACTTAATTATTTATGATGAAAAATTTTATCATAAATAATTAGCAACTTTTGATTTTTTTAATTTTTTAATTTTTTAAATATTGATGGTGAAAATATTTTCATCATAAATAATGAAGCATTTATGATATAAATTTTTTTCATCGTAAACACTACATTATTTATGACAAAAAATTTTCACCATAAGTAATGAGCAATTTTTAATTTTTTTAAATTTTTAATTTTTTAACTATTGACAATAAAAATATTTTCATTGTAAATAATCAAGTATTTATGATGAAATTTTTTTTTACCTCAAATATTCAATTATTTATGATAGAATATTTTCATCATAAATAATATATAATTTTTTAATTTTTTAATTTTTTTATTTTTTTAAATATTAGCGATGATAATATTTGCATTGGAAATAAAATTATTGGCAATGAAAGAAAGTTTTTCATCATAAATACTTAAATTATTTATGACTAAAATATTTTTATCACTAATATTTAAAATTTTAAAATTAAATAAATAAGAAATTAGTTATGATGAAAATATTCATTGTAAATAATAAATATTTATGATAAAAAAAAATTTTCATCGCTGACATGGATTATTTGTGATGAAAAATTATTTTCATCGTAAATAATAAATTATTTATGATAAATATTTTATCATCGTAAATATCATTAGCGACGATAAAAATATTTTCGTCGTAAATAAGTCCATTGTAAAAATATTCTTTTCTTGTAGTGCACATTATTGTTTAGAGATTAAGCTTGGATAAAATTTTTAAAGAATCCAATTCACTCCCTCTCTTAGGTTTCTACCTTCTGAGCAACAAGTGGTACTAGAGTGGATACTCTGTTATTAGTTGTTAACCTTGCAGTCTGAGCCAAAGATCATGACAACCCAAATAAAATTTTTATTTAATGAAGGTTATTCTATAAATCATCTTCTACTATTTAATGGATTAAATTATACTTATTAAAAAGTTAGGATGAAAATATTTATATAAGTACATGACTATAATTTATGGAAGATTATAACTAATGGCCCACACACACCCAATGCATTGATTCATTATAAAGAAGTGATTCAAATGAATACTAAGGTCATGAATTTTTTTTATTGTTCATTAGATATAAATGAGTTTAATGTAGTTTCTTCATGTATTTCAACTAAATATATATGGGACAAATTAGATGCAATTTATGAGAGAGCAAATCAAGAAGAAAAATCAAGCTCCCAAGAAGATAAGAAAGTTATCTCCAACATACGTCTCATAGCTCGTGAGAATGAAAAGAAGAAAAAGAAGAAGAAAGAAAAGAGAAAGAAAGTAATGATTAAGGGGGAACAAGTCAAAGAAAAGCAAAAAGAGAAATAGAAAGAAGGTATAGCAAATCCTTACCTCATGGCACACAACGATGAGGTAAACATTAAAACTTCTTCTGAATTTACTTTTGAAGAATTGTTTGAAGTCTTTAATGATCTAATGGATGAATTTAAAAAATTAGGGCTAAAAATAAAGAGTTCAAAAAGTCTAATCTTCTTTTAGTTGATGAAAAGAATAAATTATTAATTGAAAAAAAAAGTTTTTTGAAAGAAAAGGAAGCTTTAGTTGAAGAAAAAGAGGTTTTTTCAAAATCTAAGAAATCTTTGATTGAAAAGAATGAGAAATTAAGAAAAGAAATCTAATCATTGAAGCTTATGCTAGAAAAGTTTACCCTTGGGTCATAAAAGTTTCAACTAATATTAAATAATCAAAAGGTTACTTTTAATAAAGCTGGAATTGGATTTAATCTTCTAGAAAAATAAAAGTTTGTTAAGAATTTGTTCGGTAAAACCTCTCTTGAAAATCATTCTACTATATATTTCAAATGTAGTAAAGCATGTCATAAAATTTTTGAATGTAATATTAAAAGAGTTGGCCATAAGTTGATCAAACAAATTTGGTTTTCAAAAAGAACCTTGAGCACTAACTCCTATAGACCCAAGATGGCTTGGGTACCAAAAACTATAAAATATTTTTTTGTAGATAGACCAAGAATTCAATAAAATGAAGAGAGAAAATATTCAAGAATGGATGCTTTGGAATGAAAAAGAATAGATGATGATGTTTGACAAAGGCTAAACTTTTCACACATCGTGTCATTAATATGTACTAAATTTATTTAGTGTAAATGATTGATTTTGATGATTTATCTATGCTTATACCCCATGATTTGAATGATTTGGATTATTAATTGATTTTGACAATCTTGTAGAGTTTGCAATAATCTTATTTTATTGCTTGAATATGTTAATCATCATGCCTTTTTTTACTCTATGTATTGCATTAATTATTGTGAGCATAAATTTATTTTAAATTTAGCTAGTTACCTTTATTCCCCCACATCATTTTATTATTGAGAAACCTAAAATTAGCCTGATTGCAAAAAGAACTATTTAGTTACAAAACTTACAAATTGAATTAAGTTTTGATATTATCATAAGTCATGTAATCATATTTTGCAAATCAATGAAATATGACATTTTATGGAAATACAATGTGCTTGATGTTTACATTTATTTTATTGAATATGTGTTTTATGTATAAAATAAAGGGGGAGAAATCAAAATTAAAAAGAGAAATGATTTCTAAACTTAACAAGAGAAACTTTACTTATCTTGATTTAGTTTTAAAGAATTATTTGAGAATTCATGTGGTTTTGATCATTTACTTCATTTTGAGCAACTATTCATACTTCACATATTTTGATAATATCATCTTTCTTTTTGATAATTAATTAGTATCAAAAAATTATTTTTGATCTTAAAAGTGAACATTCATATTTTATTCCGCTTGATTGATATCAAAAATGAATTTGAAAAATACTCTTCTTAAATTTTTTGAAATTAATATCAAGCAAAATATCTCAAGGAAGCTATTATTTATCTTTAAAACTAAATATTTAAAGAAGATTTCAATTTTAATCAAGTGGCATCAAACAAATTATTTGCCTTGCATTCTATTGCTTTATCCTTTAGCAAAAAGAGAAGAATATCTGTCTCGAATCTGATTTTACAAAGCTATATTTTTTATAAGAGACAAATCCAGGAAATTGATACTTTTTTTTAAACTTAATTGCTTAATACTTCTTATGAAATAATGGATGAAATGATCTTTTTGAAGAAAAGCTAAAAATTTTTAATTGGTATCAAACAATCTAGTTCTGCTTTATACTCCATTATTTTATCTTTTGATAAAAAAAAAATATTTTGTTTCAAATTTATTTTTCTTTGATACTATATTTTGCTCTTATTTTATTCTGATACCTCACTTTGCTTTGATACATTCATGATACCTTCTCTATATTTAATTGATTGATATTTTTTGAGAAAAGAAAAAGAATTTTCTAAATATCTCACATGATTGGCTTTGATACTTTTTTTTTTGTTTTGAAAAGTTTTATTCTTTTTGAATCTTTGAAGCTAAAAGCCTATTTGTAATTAAATTTGAAAATCTATTTAATACATCACCTTTACTCAAAAGGGAAGATATATTTTTTAATATATTGTTCAAAAAAAAATCTTTTTGGATAGTTGCTATTTGGATTGAATCTCAAAATATTTGGTGTGAAGAAGAATTGAATTGATTACTTTCTATTTTAAATTGATTATATTTTAAAGAAATAAACTTAAACTTCCTTCAATTGATATCAAGCAGAATTCTTCAAAAAGATTATCATAACTGGTATCATAAGTCTCATAATTAGTATTAATAGTTTATTCTTGTCTTAAATTTCATGACTATATTCTTGCTATTACATCGTTTGAGACAAACTCTTATAATATATTTTAAAATGATCTACTTTAGTATCAAAAAGGAGAGAAGTATTTTTAAAGCCATATTATTTTAAAAAATTCATCTTCATTGAATCTTTAAAGCTCAAAATGATTTTTTTACTGAAATTTTGATTTTAATATTAAAAATTCTTAAAATTAAAAAGTCCTATGGCTATTCCCTGAATGCATTATTGAAATTATATTTTCTAAAAATGGCTTTATTTGCAAAACTAAGGGAGAAAAAATATTTAAAAATTAAAAAATTTAAATTTGAAAATCTAAATTTAAAAGTTAGAAAATCTAATTTTAAAGATCAAACTCTTGTTAAATGTGCCTAATTTGAAAGAAAAATAGGGAGAAAAGTTGAAAAGCAAAATTATCTAACAATAATTATGAAAAATAAGAGAAAAAATATTACTAAAATATTAAAAGAAAATATATTCTTGGTATCTCAAAAATAGAGGGAGAAATGCTTTTCATGCTTTATCTTGATTTGATTGAAATTCTGATTAATTTGTATTAAGAAAAATAAATGTTGATCTTAAATTCTCAAATCATTGCATTTTGCTTTTGTTAATTTGGGATTTCATATGCTTATTCAATTTGATTTGCATGATGTAATTATGCAATCATTCTTGATAATTAATTAGAGTTAAATTGAATTTAAAATATTTTTTTACTCTAAAAAATGATTTTGATATATATTTCAAATTTTGAAACATATTTGAAAACTGAATATAATACAGAATTTTTGATATGCCTTAAAAAATCTTTATAAAATTATTTGTATCAAGATAATTTTTGCTTAAGAAATGAATTTAGAAACTTAATTCTCAACTGCTCTAATACTATATGGTAGAACCATTGATTTGCTCGATACATTTTTGATACATATCTTTTCTAAATTTAAATGATAGATTTTTATTAAGAAAAAGAAAGAATGAATATTGAAGTAAATGCAATGCTTGATTTCACTGCTTAAATCTTTTGAAAAATTTTGTTCCTTTTACAAGCTCAAAGCAATTAGTTACTTAATTGAAAATCTGATTATAGAGTCAAATTCATTTCAAAAGGAGGAGAACTTTTTGGTATCTAAATTCAAGCTAATTTCTGAAAAGAAAGCAACATTTTAGACATGTTGGGTATAAAATACCCACAGCCGGAACCCACGGCGGAACCGCCATCAGCAAGTGCAGCTCCGCCCGGACTCCTACGGGAGCCGGGCTCCACCGCCATCAGCAAGTGCAGCTCCGCCCGGACTCCTACGGGAGCCGGGCTCTACCGCCATCAACAAGAACAGCTCCGCCCGGACTCCCACGGGAGTCGGGCCCCGCTCTCAGTATCAACTGCTGGTAAGCTCAATCCGGACTCTTATCAGAGCCGGACTTCACCCTTGACTTTGTTTGCAGCGCAGCTCCGCCCGGACTCCTACGGGAGCCGGGCTCCACCGACGACATCAGCATAGCTCCGCCCGGACTCCTACGGGAGCCGGGCTCCACCGCCATCAGCAAGTGCAGCTCCGCCCGGACTCCTACGGGAGCCGGGCTCCACCGCCATCAGCAAGTGCAGCTCCGCCCGGACTCCTACGGGAGCCGGGCTCCACGCCATCAGCAAGTACAGCTCCGCCCGGACTCCTACGGGAGCCGGACTCTGCCGCCAACATCAAAACAGCTCCGCCCGGGCTCCTACGGGAGCCGGGCTCCGCTCTCAATATCAATTGCGGGTAAGCTCAATCCGGACTCCTATCAGGGCCGGACTTCACCCTTGACTTTGTTTGCAGCGCAGCTCTGCCCGGACTCCTACGGGAGCCAGGCTCCACCGACGACATCAGCACAGCTCCGCCCGGACTCCTACGGGAGCCGGGCTCTGCCGCCATCAGCACAGCTCCGCCCGGACTTCTACGGGAGCCGGGCTCCGCTCACGACGGCTCCGACCATTGCCGAGCTTCAATCGACAGATCCACGCCCCCTGACAGGACCTCAAAACGGCCGCGACCCTGCTCCACCTCCTGTGGCGGACTCCACGCAGTATCATCATTCCCTGACAAGCCGCAGCAGCCATAGCCGCCCTGCTCCACTTCCTGTGGCGGACTCCGCACAGCTCCATTATCCCTCTGGCAGGCCACAGTAACGGCCACGAACCTGCTCCACCTCCTGCGACGGATACCATGCGATTCTCCTGACGACGGACGCTGCTCCACCCCTCATAACGGATTCCACGTGGCAAGTCGAGGTGATGCCCACGTGTCTGCTCCATTATCTTTCACAATCAATTCTCCTGACCGTGGGCGGCCCACTACCAGGCGGTTACACACGTCGCCGTCAGTCCGTTGCCTCCCCCGCCTATAAAAGGGGGGGACTCAGATACGTTATTTTTTAAGCTCTTTTGCCTTCTCTCAAAACTCTGCTAAATTCTCCGTTCGAGCACTCCATTCTTGTTGAGGCAGAGAACTGACTTGAGCGTCGGAGGATCTTGCCGGAGCAACCCCACCTCCGGTTTAGACTTCCCTTGCAGGTCCCGGCGGCGACCGCGGCTTCCTCAACTCCAGCTTCTCCAGCGCAGACGGATTTTTGCACCAACAGGATTGGCGCTAGAGGAAGGGCCCTGTGTCTTCGCAGCACCCTTGTTCTTGAAGGAGCGCTCAACGGAGCCACCTCCGGCCATCTCTCCGTCATCTACTTCTAATCCTCCCCCGCGAGATCGACACCCGATGCCTCCGCGCAGGGCGTCCACCCGGCGGTCCACGGCCTCCGCGGCCAGATCTCAGGCTCCGGCCTCTCCTCCCGTTTCTCAGCCAGCTCCTCCTCCCCCTCCGACGACGGCGGTCGGCGCGGAGCAGTTTGACCTGCTGGCGCAGCAGGTCAAGGGCCTCGTCGAGGCCGTACAGGCGATGCAGCAGCAGCCGCCGCAGGCGTCAGCGCATCCGGAAGGGGCATCTCCGGAATGCCAGAACCCGGCGGTGGGGCGGGCCAGCTGCCCCGTCCTTCCCGAGAAGGCGAATCCAAGGGTGGAGAGCCCTCAGTCGGACCACGACTCCACCCCTGGGAGATCCCTGCCCCCGTTCTGCCAAAGAACCCTCGAGACTCGAAGTCGAGAGGATTTCCTGAACCGGAGATTTCAGGAGATGAACCGGCGGATCGAAGAACTCCGCCATGCGCCTCCCGCTTATGGTGAGGATATCTGCACTGACCCTCCCTTCTCCCAAATGATTATGCAGGAACCGATCCCGCCGAATTTCAAGCTCCCCCAGTTTGAAAGCTACGACGGGACGTCGGACCCGGTGGACCACCTGGAGGCCTTCCGAACGATGATGCTGCTTCATGGTGCCCCCGACGCCATCTTGTGCCGGGCTTTCCTGTCTACTTTGAAGGGAGCAGCAAGAAACTGGTACTCGGCACTGAAGCCGGGTACCATCTTCTCCTTCGACCAAATGAGCCACCAATTCGTGGCCCATTTTGTCAGCAGCCGACGTCCCCGGAAAGGTTCGGAGTCCCTCATCAACATCAAGCAGAGGGAAGGGGAGTCCATACGGGCCTACATCAACCGCTTCAACATCGCGGCGTTGGAGGTCCGGAACTTGGACCAGTCGGTTGCCATGGCCGCCCTGAAAGGTGGCCTTCAGAAGAATGATCTCTTGTACTCCCTGGAGAAGAAGTACCCCAGAGATTTTGCTGATCTGCTGGCTTGGGCTGAAGGATACGCCCGTGCGGAAGAGGCCTTCAAAATGAAGGATGAAGAGACTGCGAGGGAGCGTCAGGCGGGAGATTCTGGCAAGCCCGCGCACTCCTCCTGCTTAACGCGGATGTATTATGACTGGATATGACCTCTCCAAAAAACAATGGCCATGTCAGGAACAGGAGGAGAACCTCGTCCTGACATGAGCAAAGTCAAAGGCCCGATTCTTTTAGACCGGATGGGGGGAGAGGCCTTACAACTCCCTAATGTGCCCCCACAGCCCTGTTAGGGACAGGAGGAAAACCTCGCCCTAACTTGAGCAAAGTCAAAGGCCCGGTTCTTTTAGACCGGATGGGGGGAGAGGCCTTACAACGCCCTAATGTGCCCCCACAGCCCTGTTAGGGACAGGAGGAAAACCTCGCCCTAACTTGAGCAAAGTCAAAGGCCCGGTTCTTTTAGACCGGATGGGGGGAGAGGCCTTACAACGCCCTAATGTGCCCCCACAGCCCTGTTAGGGACAGGAGGAAAACCTCGCCCTAACTTGAGCAAAGTCAAAGGCCCAGTTCTTTTAGACCGGATGGGGGGAGAGGCCTTGCAACGCCCTAATGTGCCCCCATAGCCATGTCAGGAACAGGAGAAGAACCTCGTCCTGGCATGAGCAAAGTTGAAGGCCCGGTTCTTTTAGACCGGAGGGGGGAGAGGCCTTACAGGGCCCTAACGCGCCCCCACAAGCCAGGCTGATAACGAGAACCTCACGCCGGCTCAAGCAAAATGGAAGACCCGGACTCCTACGGGATCTGGGTTCCGCCGCCAAGGTAAACTCCGCCCGGACTCCTACGGGAGCCGGGTTCCGCCGCCAGGTAAAGCTTCACCCGGACTCCTACGGGAGCCGGGTTTCGCCGCCAAGGTAAAGCTTCACCCGGACTACTACGGGAGCCGGGTTCCGCCGCCAAGGTAAAGCTTCACCCGGACTCCTACGGGAGCCGGGTTCCGCCGCCAAGGTAAGCTTCACCCGGACCCCTACGGGAGCTGGGTTCCGCCGCCATGTAAAGCTTCAGCCGGACTCCTACGGGAGCCGGATTTCGCCGCCAAGGTAAAGCTTCACCCGGACTCCTACGGGAGCCGGGTTCCGCCACCAAGGTAAACTCCACCCGGACTCCTACGGGAGCCGGGTTCCGCTGCCAGGTAAAGCTTCACCCGGACTCCTACGGGACCCGGGTTCTGCCGCCAAGGTAAAGCTTCGCCCGGACTCCTACGGGAGCCGGGTTCCGCCGCCAGGTAAAGCTTCACCCGGACTCCTACGGGAGCCGGGTTTCGCCGCAAAGGTAAAGCTTCACCCGGACTCCTACGGGAGCCGGGTTTCACCGCCAAGGTAAAGCTTCACCCGGACTCCTACGGGAGCCGGGTTCCGCCGCCAGGTAAAGCTTCGCCCGGACTCCTACGGGAGCCGGGTTCCGCCGCCAAGGTAAAGCTTCGCCCGGACTCCTACGGGAGCCGGGTTCCGCCGCCAGGTAAAGCTTCACCCGGACTCCTACGAGAGCCGGGTTCCGCCGCCAAGGTAAAGCTTCACCCGGACTCCTACGGGAGCCGGGTTCCACCGCCAAGGTAAGCTTCACCCGGACCCCTACGGGAGCCGGGTTCCGCCGCCATGTAAAGCTTCACCCGGACTCCTACGGGAGCCGGGTTTCGCCGCCAAGGTAAAGCTTCACCCGGACTCCTACGGGAGCCAGGTTTCGCCGCCAAGGTAAAGCTTCACCCAGACTCCTACGGGAGCCAGGTTCCGCCGCCAGGAAAGCTTCACCCGAACTCCTACGGGAGCCGGGTTCCGCCGCCACGGTAAACTTCACCCGGACTCCTACGGGAGCCGGGTTCTGTCCCCAAGAAAGACTTCGCCCGGGCTCCTAAGAAAGCCGGGCTCCATCCGCCGCTTTGCCAGCAAGGGTTAAAAACGGTGGCGAGGCTCGGCCACATGACGAGATCGGATGGAAGGGAAGAGCTCTTTCCCACGACGACCTCTAAGCCAAACAATGAGAAAGGGTCAACGAACGACAATATTGGTGCTACGCACGGACAAGGTAACACAAAATGCTTTTTTTTTATTTTCGATATATGTACTACAGGGCCAGGACGGCCAGAAAAAGAGGGACAAAACGACAAGAAAAGAAAAGGAGGGCAGCTACAAAAAAGGGGTGACTACAAAAGAACTCTAAGGAGGTCCTGCTCCCTCTAACATAGGGTGATCACCTCCATTCCCCGACCAGGACTGCCTCAGGGTCTCCACCGTTTCCTCTAGTTCTTCCTTCTTTTGCAGCATATCCTGGAGCGCCTGACGAAGTCGCCGGCTCTCAGCCTCCGCTTCCCGATGCCACTTCCGCAAAACTTCGGACTCCGCCTCTGCGTCCGCGACGGCCTTCCGCTCAAGTCTCAGTTGGATTTTTACTTGTTGAAGCTCAGCTGTCTTCTCCCCAAGGGAGACAGAAATCCCTTCGACAGAGCCTCTCAAGGCTTGGAGCTCTTCGTTATCTTGGGCGTTAGCAAGCTGCGCCCTAGTAACCAACTGCCTCTGGAGACGGACTACCTCGTCCGCCGCTCGACGGAATCTCCCCTTGTGCTCCTCTACCTGTCGGCGCCAGCTGGCCCGCTGCACATCGTGGCTCATCTCAGCGTCTTGAAGCTGCCTCTGGAGGTCGGAAACTTTTTGTGACCATATCTGCTCATCCCGCGCTGTGAGCCAGGATGAGTTTCCTTCCAGCTGGCCGATCCTCCTCTTAGCAGCCGACAGCTCCACTTTAAGGGCGCTGATCCTGGCTTCTTGAGCCCAAGTTCGGTCGCTGGCGCTCTTCGTGCATTCTTCGAGCTCCTTCGCAAAGTTCGCCTTCCTCCGGCTGTAGTCCATGATTGCCTTCACTTGAAGACTCCTGAAGTGGGCGGCCTCAGCGGCGGCCTCGAAGTAGCATTTTTTCGCTTGGCAGAGCTCGCCCTCCGACTTTTTCAACTTCTTCGTCAGGTGGAGGACCTCCTTTTTTAGCCGTTGGATAGTTGACTTCAGCGGGACCCCCAGGGGCAAGGGAAGTGCTTCGGCAGGATACTGCCATCGGAAGATGCAAACGTCAGAGACCAACTCTTTACAAGAAGAAAGGCAGAAAAGAAGAAGCAGGGGGAAGGAAAGGCCATCCACAATAAGAAGTTCGACTTTATTGATTAATTTTGAAGACAAGCGGAAAGGAAATATGGCGACAAAAGAAAGATACAAGGTCGGAGGTCTCAGACCTCGGGGGCAGGGGTGGAGAGCCCGGCGCGGGGGGTGCGACTGCGGCAGCGGCGGACGAAGGGGCGGCCTCATCGTCAGACTCCTCCAGAAAGCCGAGTTCAAGGTCGGGGTATCTGCAGGCCACCCTCTCTCGGTAGAGCTCGAACCCCTTGGTGAACGCCTCCAGGCCGAACTGGACGTTCAGCTCCCTCATCTCCACGGAGGCCTTGAACTCCTCCACCGCAAGGGTCCTGGCCTCCGAAACCAGAACCGGAGTTTGCTCGGCCAGATGGGCGACCTCAGCCTCCGCCTTCCTTGCCGACTCCTCCAGGCTTCGCCTCTCCTCCTCTCGGATTCGTCTTTCCTCTTCCCGGTCTTGTCTCTCTCTCTCCAGGGCCTCCCGGAGGGCGGCCACCTCGGCCATCTTCGCTTGAAGACGAGCAACCTCGTCTTGGCAGCGCTCCTCCGCCCGAAGAAGATCCCTTCTCGTGCGGCCCGATGCCTCGACATAGGCGAAGAGCTGGTGCCCGATCTGCAAGAACAAATGGAGAATTACAACAAAGACTGAGCAACTGAGCAAATAAAAATCTGCTTACCTCAAGGAAGGACCCCAAGGTGTCCCAGGCCCGCTGCTCGGGATCAGCATGGTCGATCCTCTCCACGACATCGGGCAGAATACAACCGTCGAGCAGCCGACAGATCAGGGCCTTGTCGTTGAAGGGGTTCTCCGATCTCCCCTCGGAGCAGACGGACTCGTCTGCAGCGGCTCGGTGGCTGCTCGGCCTGCGGGCCACCGATTTTCTCCTCCTCCCCGCGGCAGGCGCCCCAGCGGGGCGGACCTCCGGAATGGGGACCCCAGTCGGTGGGCTCCCTGAGGGAGCCCGGGGGGCCGCTGGCTCGGCATCCGAAGGAATGTCGATTGCCGGGGTCGCCTGGACGGGCGCGGCCAAGCTCGTCTCCTCCACCCTGGCCCTCTTCGTCGAGCCAGAAGTCGCCGCGCCCTTCCTTTTCTGGGCTCTCATGGCCTTGGCGAGCATCCGTGTGGCTTCGGCGTCTATTGCTAAAAAAAAAAAAAAAAAAAAAAAAAGAGAGAGGAGGAGAAGAAAAGAAGAAGGAAAAAGCAGCACCAATCAGTCCAAAAAAAAAAAAAAAAAAAAAAAAAAAAAGAAGAAGAAGAAGAAGAAAAGAAGAAGAAAGAAAAAAGAGGAAAAAGGAGAGAGAAAGAAAGAGAAAGAAGAAGAAGACAAGAAAAGGAAAGACGTGTACTTGCTGGATCCTGAGGGCTCAGGCCGATGTTGAAGAGAAGCTGCTCCCTCAGTAGGTTCGGAAGGAAGGAGCGGGGTAACTCAGGAGCTTCTGGGTGGCCTGAAGGTCGTCCTCTCCCAGGCCGGGAGCCCGGCGGACGGAATCCCTCAGAGACCCCCAAGGGGGCAGGCCCAATTCCAGGGTCGGGCAGTAAATGAAGAGAAATTTCTCCTTCCAGTTGTGAATCGAAGAAGGGGCGCCCTTCAGCAACCCCTTCTTACCGAACTGGGGGGAGAAGTACCACCAATCCTTCGCTGAAGGATGGCGTTTGAAAGTGTAGAAATATCTGAACAGGGAGAGGGAAGGCTGTACCTCGGCTATGTGACAGAGGGAGAGAAACCCTATCAAAAACCTAAAGGAATTCGGGGCGACAGAAGCGAGAGAAATGTCTAAGAAACGAAAGAAGGCGGCAACAAAAGCTGGAAGCGGAAGCCGGAGTCCGGCACGGAATGCCTCCTGGTACAAACAAAAGCGACCAGGAGGGGGAGCGCTGGCCCGGTCGGAGGGGCCAGGAAGCTCCAGATCGTACTCTGAAGGGACCCCGTACCGAGCCCTTATCAGGAGAAGTTCGTCCGGAGTCGACGAACAAGGAATGGCGCCCGGTGCGAAGACCGGGCGAGCCCCTGCCCCAAACGCGGGTTCGTCCGCAGAGACAGGGGCCTGGGGGTATGAAGCAGAAGAACTCCCAGAACTTACGGGGGCAGAAGAATCGGAAGACATTTTTCTTTGGGGGAAAACCTAAAGGGCCCTAGAAAAGCAAGCCGAGAAAGGAGGGAGACGCCGGAAGTCAACTTAGGAGAGGACACGAAAGAAGTGGAAGGAGGAGAGGACCCTAAGCGGTAAGAAGGAGAAGGTGGGCACTAACCTATCTTGCTCTGGGGGCCTGGGGAGCGAGAAGCGGAAGGCGCCTACGGCTCGAGAGGACGTTCGCTAGAGCAGACTCTCGGGGAGATGACAGACGCCGGCAAGAAATCAGAAGCGGAGTGGGACGCCTGAAAGGGGGAGGACGGGTTTAAATAGACCCTGGGATCTGACGCCATAATGATCTCGAATCCCCCCAGGCCAGTCCGCATCCGACACGTGTCCCACTCCCCATGGCAGACGGCTGAAGGCGGCTGGCGGTTGGCAGGGCCATAATTGCGCCGTACCTAGGCCAGCGTACCTGTGGGGTCTTCGAAGCATCCCCTCGTACCGCCCCAATTCGAAAAGACTCCGGCACGCGCTCATTTAATGCCGAAATATCTGGGAGCGGCAGGGCGCGGGATTCGAAGGGACGGTTCCGACTGTACTTCTGTGTACTTCCTTCGTTTGAAATTCAAAACTCGGATGTAGGGGGACTGGTGTTGGGTATAAAATACCCACAGCCGGAACCCACGGCGGAACCGCCATCAGCAAGTGCAGCTCCGCCCGGACTCCTACGGGAGCCGGGCTCCACCGCCATCAGCAAGTGCAGCTCCGCCCGGACTCCTACGGGAGCCGGGCTCTACCGCCATCAACAAGAACAGCTCCGCCCGGACTCCCACGGGAGCCGGGCCCCGCTCTCAGTATCAACTGCTGGTAAGCTCAATCCGGACTCTTATCAGAGCCGGACTTCATCCTTGACTTTGTTTGCAGCGCAGCTCCGCCTGGACTCCTACGGGAGCCGGGCTCCACCGACGACATCAGCACAGCTCCACCCGGACTCCTACGGGAGCCGGGCTCCACCGCCATCAGCAAGTGCAGCTCCGCCCGGACTCCTACGGGAGCCGGGCTCCACCGCCATCAGCAAGTGCAGCTCCGCCCGGACTCCTACGGGAGCCGGGCTCCACCGCCATCAGCAAGTATAGCTCCGTCCGGACTCCTACGGGAGCCGGACTCCGCCGCCAACATCAAAACAGCTCCGCCCGGGCTCCTACGGGAGCCGGGCTCCGCTCTCAATATCAATTGCGGGTAAGCTCAATCTGGACTCCTATCAGGGTCGGACTTCACCCTTGACTTTGTTTGCAGCGCAGCTCCGCCCGGACTCCTACGGGAGCTGGGCTCCACCGACGACATCAGCACAGCTCCGCCCGGACTCCTACGGGAGCCGGGCTCTGTCGCCATCAGCACAGCTCCGCTCGGACTTCTACGGGAGCCGGGCTCCGCTCACGACGGCTCCGACCATTGCCGAGCTTCAATCGACAGATCCACGCCCCCTGACAGGACCTCAAAACGGCCGCGACCCTGCTCCACCTCCTGTGGCGGACTCCACGCAGTATCATCATTCCCTGACAAGCCACAGCAGCCATAGCCGCCCTGCTCCACATCCTGTGGCGGACTCCGCACAGCTCCATTATCCCTCTGGCAGGCCACAGTAACGGCCACGAACCTGCTCCACCTCCTGCGACGGATACCATGCGATTCTCCTGACGACGGACGCTGCTCCACCCCTCATAACGGATTCCACGTGGCAAGTCGAGGTGATGCCCACGTGTCTGCTCCATTATCTTTCGCAATCAATTCCCCTGACCGTGGGCGGCCCACTACCAGGCGGTTACACACGTCGCCATCAGTCCGTTGCCTCCCCCGCCTATAAAAGGGGGGACTCAGATACGTTATTTTTTAAGCTCTTTTGCCTTCTCTCAAAACTCTGCTAAATTCTCCGTTCGAGCACTCCATTCTTGTTGAGGCAGAGAACTGACTTGAGCGTCGGAGGGTCTTGCCGGAGCAACCCCACCTCCGGTTTAGACTTCCCTTGCAGGTCCCGGCGGCGACCGCGGCTTCCTCAACTCCAGCTTCTCCGGCGCAGACGGATTTTTGCACCAACAAGACATATTTTGAATCAAAAAAGATAAGTTTTGATACATTTTCTGAATTTGATGCATTTTAAATTTGATACATTCTTATATTTAAATTGATTTTGATGATATTTCTTGATCTTTCCCTTGAGTTCTTTTATATTGTTAAAAAGGGAGAGAGTGATGATGAGTACATGCTTAATTTGCTTGAAAGGCTCTTAATTTGAATGATATGCTCATGTGTTTGCTTAAAATGATCACTTTAAAATGAGTAAATGTATATGTATGAAAGTTGGTATCAAATGTATTGAATCTGAAATTTTTAGATAAATTGAAACATTCATGAAATATATATTCATATGTGTTCATCTCATTACTTCATGATTCATATTAGTAAAATAAATTAAAATATATTATTCTTATTTTTGTACATATACTCAAAATTTTGCCATCATAAAAAAGATAGAGATTGTTGACCCCATGATATTTGATGATTATCAAATTTTGAGTAATTATGAATCTAACCATATATTTTAAGAATGAATATAGATTTTTTTAGATGCTTAAATTGAAGAATTCATTCATAAAAAAGATCCCCTCGAGTTGGTAAGCCAAAGCACTTCAAAGAACATATTTCTCATGTTTGGCCAAGAGGAGTTGACTCATGACGAAGAAGAATCGACTCTGGCGTGTTGTAGTTCTGGCACGCAGATGAGTCGATTCCTTTTTTAGACAAGCCGACTCATTCACAAGACAGAAAGCTGAATTCTACATGTCTGAGATCGAGCTGACTCAAAATAAAAATTGAATAGACTCGAAAATCGAGTCAACTCCAAATGAAAATCAAGTCGGCTTGTGGTTTAAGGCTACATTAATGGCTAGTTTTTATGTACTTGTCCAATGACTAGTTTTTACTTCCAACGGCTATTTCAACTCTTCCAAAGGTCAAAATTTTTTCTCCAGCCACTTTCAAGCTTATTAAAGGCTAGATAATCAATTGAAAAGGAAGTCATGTGGATTAAAAAGAGAAAATCATCATAGCAAATAAAAGTTATTGAATATCATTAAAAAAAGGAGAAAAGAGAAGGATTGAGTGCACAAAATTAAGAGCTTTTAAAGAGAAATCTTCACCACCATCAGCTACATCCTCTCAAGCATCAATTGAAGAGAAGTCAAGCTTCAAAAGAACAATTCCACAGTCACTTCTTCGAGTTTTACAGAGTTTGCATTTTCTAGTTTTATTTGAGCTAAAATTCATATTCTTGTATTTTGTTTCCTTTACAAGTTTCTTTGGGGGGAAAAAAATTGATTAAGGCCTATCTAAGCCCGAAATTGGATATTATAGGTTTTGGTTGGTGAGTTCAAAAAATCAACTGTTCGAAAATTGATTGGTGCAAGGTTTTGCTTGGTGATCCTAAAAAATTAACTGAATTTATTTGTGAGCCTAAAAAATAAACACACCGTAATCGGACTGATTATAGTAAAATTTTTAAAAGAAGCTTGGAGAGTGGACGTAGGTATGGGGTTGAACCGAACCACTTTAAAATTACTTGTGTTTGTAGTATGCTTTAACTTCTTGCTTTCCATTCTTGCATTACTTAATTTTAATTTCTCTTTAGCATTGTTTAATTATTGCAAAGCTTATCTTATATCTCAAATCCGCTACTGCATGTATTGATTATCTCTCAAGTAGTTTTGTCAAATTAATTGAGGCACAGTATTGTTTAGAGATTAAGCTTGGTTAAAATTTTAAAGAATCCAATTCATCCCTCCTCTTGGGTATAAATTAACTATCCTTTCAATAGTAGAAGAGATAACCTCCAAATTATCCCTTCTACCAAAAATAATCCAAAAGTATAGAAGGATAATCTTGTGGTAGTTCAAATTGGCCATTGATGTTGTGAACCGTCAAAGTAGACAATTCACTCTCATATGGCCCAAGGAAAAGTGACCACCATGAGTACATTATCATTCACTCATACCTTGCAAAATTTTAATTCAAACATTTTGTTTATGTTTATGCATTCAACCTAATAAAGCCATTGGATTCCTTCCACCAAATAGTTTCTGTTGATGCCAAAATTTAGCCTAGCTATTAGCAATCTGGAGAGTGTTGTTCGATCTATGATTGCGAAAAATGATCTGTCTTGGAGAGTTTTGGATCTGTACACATAAAAAAAAAAAAAAAGAACAGATTTATTGGATTGGCTCTGATTGGACTCTTCGATACTTTAGTCAGAATAGATTTTGAATAACAATAAAAAAATATAGATAATTAGAATAGTGCTATCCTACTCTGGTTGGTGTTTAACCAAGTTGGAGATGCTCTGATTGGTATCTGATTAAGTTGATGATGGTTAGTTTAATTTGGATTTGGTTGGCGTCTACTCGAATTAGAGATGGTCAGATCTCATCAACATCGAGTCGAACTAGAGATGGTCAGATCTCATCAACATCGAGCCAAACTAGAGATGGTCAATTTTAGATTCTGATGCTGGTTGGTATCTGGCCGACCTAGAGATGATCGGTCTCGGGTTCCAATCTGACTGGTATTTGATTGATCTAGAGATAGTTGGCCTAGTAACGACGATGCTGTAGTAGATGCAGACAGCAAGACCGGTAAAATTGTGGTAATGATGAAGCAACCTAGGTAAAACGAGATGTCAAGGATGGCAACATCAAGGATGACGAGGCCATTGATGAGAAGGCCCCGGAAGGTTGCGGCCGATGACGGACGGTGGCCTGGGCATCGGTGGAATCGGTGTTCAGGGTCTTGGTCATGTCTTTATTTTTCCTCTCCCGAGTGATTGTCAGTGTTTCCCGAGTGATTGGGAAGTGAGTTCGTCGGCATCGTCAATAAGGGATGGAGAGTTTCTCTAGGCTTTAGACACTCATGGGCAAGAGAGCTTCAAATGAAGCAGAAGGCCAGGACCAGCACCATCTGAAGATGAGAGGTAAACACCGTGGCTACTTCTTTCTTCTTCTCTTCCTGGCTCCTAATCAATGGATGACAAGAAAACATCACCATTATCGTCGACTGCAAAGCCAGTGACCTGAAACTGATGCCCCTTCATCGTCTCCATGACCTCTCCCTTGCTTAATCCCACATCAAGACGAGGGTATCCATCCCTCCAGACGCAATCCCTCCCTCTGTGAAACGATCCCAAGGAGGAATCCAGGCCAGCGGCCCCACAATGCTGGAGTGCCCGTCAAGAGTCTTCGGCAGAACAAACCGGTTCTCTTGTCCGGATCCGGGGCCCAAAACCTCACTGCCTTGTCCCTGGAGGACGTTGCGAATCCCAAAATCGACACATATACAGATACCACGAGCGTCGTCTTTTTGGGCTAGGAGCTCCGAGCTGAGGTGGTACTCGGCGGTCTCGAGCGCCATAAGTGAAGACCGGATGGGGTCAAGGATGTCTCGCGATCCCCTCCCTCTTGAAATTAATAGGTGTCCATTAAATAGAGTGGACATGGGCGTTGGAGAAATAGAAGGGCGTGGGCGTGGGCGTGGGCGTGGGCGTGGAAGACGGATATGGGTGTGGGCATCGGAGAAATAGAAAGGTCGTCATACCATATCAATTTTGATCCATAAAACGAAATAAATACAAAAACATGGCTTTTATCAGCTGCTTTCAAATTCCAAATATCTCTCTAATATATTATATGCCAAAAATAGTTGTTTGACTGAATGATAAACTTTAATTTTATTCACTAGCCGAAAGGAACCTTACTTTTAGTGATCAGTTCAACCACGAATGGGAGTTGATAGAAGCAATATACATTATACATGTGATTGAAACTTGTAGAACGTTAATTATGGATATCCAGGATCTCCCCAAATAACAATATCCACAATATTGTTCATCATTATAAGGACTGTCGTATGAAAGAACATCTCAATTTATTTATCAGACAAAGGAAAAAAGAAGAATATTAATTTATATTCATTGTTCCTCCTCTTTTGCGGAATCAAAAGAGAGAATGATTAAAATCTTTCAGAAAATAATAGTGTTCTAGACACCTTTAATATTTCTCTTGACGAACATACCTTCTAAGCACAACCTCGAGGGAGCGCTACTATCAACATAAAATAAATCTACCATGCAAGACCACATATATATCACTTGACTACAAATTGAAAATCCAGTCTTTTTGGCTGCTGATCCAATCACATAAAAATGACTCACATTCCTGAAAGAACACGAACCATTGTACTGCGTGGACGATACATTGCTTCCAGTGGAACGGCCTTTGGCATGGTCAGCCCCGAGCCTTCGGTCATGTCCCCCAGTTCTTCTCCCACTCTCTTCCACTCAAAGCATTGGACCAAGGTCCCAAGTGTAAGCCCAACCTCTTTCATTGCCAGGTCTTCCCCTGGGCACCTCCGCCTTCCCATCCCAAATGGGATCATCAGCTTCCCTTCATCTTTGCCATCCTCAAATCTCTCAGGCTCGAACTTTGCAGGCTCCTCCCATATCTTCGGGTCCCTATGAATGTAGTGTGCATTAACCAATAGCATTGTTCCACGTGGAACATTGAAGCCGCCAACCACACACTCATTCGTTGATTCATGAGGCGCGAGGAGTGGGGCACCAGGGCATATTCGAAGTGTTTCCTTGATGATACACTGAAGGTATGGAAGATTAGGAAGATCCGATTCATGTAGCAGGCGCTCGTTTCCAACGCGCGCATCAATCTCGGTCTGAGCCTTTTTCAATGTCTCTGAATTGTTGAGTAGGAGTGACATTGCCCATTCGATACTATTTGATATGTATCTGTTCCTGCTTGTAATAAGCTCTGGAGGCAGAAATGAAATAAGTCGTTACAATTGTTTTGCATACCGAGACTCAGAAATCAAGCACCTGACAAACTATGAAAAAGCAAACCCGTAAGTGAACCCTTACTCTTATGCATATATGCCCTTAAAAGCTGTCCCCCTTAGAGAGCTTTCTTTCAAATATAGATTTTTTATGAATGCAATTAGCTGTCTTGCAAATATAGGCATCAAAAAATATTGGGTGGATGTCTGACCAGGATACCACCTCCCAAGATCCTTTCAGTACCACACGATTGCAGCAGGAAGAAAGAAGAAACAAAACAAAAGAAAAACAATCAAAATACGTGGATCAGCCACAAAAGGGCTCGCCTCCACGGGGCATGCAAACTTCACTATGAAAAAAAATTTTACAAGAGGAGATCTCACCCTCAACCCTTGTACACCCAATTCTCTCTCACATGAAGTTCCCCTCACAAAAGCGCTCTCTCTCTTGGAGACCCCCTGAACCCCTGAAGAGCCTGGCGACCGCTGTCCAGGAGCCTCCTGCTCCTTCTCTCACAATGCTCTCGCCTCTCTCTCTCTTCTCGGGTTCGTACGGACTTCGTACGGCGAGAAACCGAACCACTGCCTCTCTGTTTCGTCACAGAACCCTTTTAAAGGGTTAAAAGGGTTTAAACTTGATTAGAGAGGGATTAGGAGTCCTAAACAAAGCCAAAAAACCTCCTGAACCGTCGGATCAAGACCGAGAGCCACCTGGGCCGTCCGATCGCGCTCCGGTCCACGGAATAGCGCCGTGGACCGCGAGAAACGCGTGGGAAACGCCCACGCGGTCCACAGGCCGCGCCGTGGACCACCCGGTCCACGGTGGACTGGGGCAAGGGGGCCAGCAGGCCGCTGGCCTGGGCCGGCCCGCGCGCGCGGGCCTGGGCCGTGCCTGCGCACGGGCCTGCGCGCGCTTGGGCTGTGCGCCCGCGCGCGCCCGCCTGGGCCGCGCACCGGCTGGGCCGCGCGTCCGCCTGGGCCGCGCGCCTCGCTGGGCTGCGCAGGCCTGGGTCGCGCGTCCCGTGCGCCGCCGCCTGCGGTCGCGCCGCTGCCGCCCGCCTCTGGTCGCCGACGGTCCTCCGCCGCCTCGATTCTCATGCCGACTTCAAAAGCTCGTATCTCCTCCATCCGAGCTCCGATTCAGGTGATCTTGATCTCGTTGGACTTCGTTTTTCACCGCGAACCTCGCTGTGGGCTCAATGTGGACTGAATCTCGAGGCATCAAATCCTAACAATCTCCACCTCGACTCGATATTCAGCCTCCTCCAAACTCCGAGAGCTTCTGGATCTCCTCGTCCCCATGCCCTGGGGCAATCGCCTGCTGATCATGGATGGGCAAACATGGGAGTCGAGCCAGGCTGCTCGATCCCATCTCCGTCGTATGCTGTGCTCCTCCTGACCTGAGACCTGCTCGGGGCATCATTCTGCGGCAATAGGAATCTTACCTTGCGACGTCGCCTCTCGTCCTCCCGAGTCTCCTGTCTCGTGCCCGATCCACCTCCTGGAGCTCCACCTCGCTTGGGCTCCACCTGGCTCCCGATGCTCCACCTCGCACTGGGCTCCCTGCCAGGTAATAATATCCTCTGCTCCCCTTCTTCCCCTCCAACACAATCCTATCGCCGCGTAGCACCCTCAGGATTCCTCCACCAGCTACCGTCCTGTAGCCTCTCGAATCCAGTCTACTAAGTGAGATAAGATTCCGTCTGAAATCGGGTATGTATCGGACCTCCCCCAATCTCCTCACTGCACCGTCATGTGTCCTCCAGCTGACTGTCCCAATGCCTTTGATCGCACAGCTCGATCCATCCGCAGATATACAGTGCTCTCACTGTTCTCCAGGGAGTCAAACTGCTCCTCTCTGCAACATACATGATAGGGGCATGCAGAATCTAATATCCACTGCTGGGAAGAAGTAGATACCTCGTCAGATATCTCCAGGACATCTCCATCTGAATCGCTGCCGGCCGTCGCTACAGCAGCCACTGTCCGATTTTTCAATTGAGGGCAATCTCTGGCTAGATGCCCCAACTCTTCACACCGGTAACACCTGATTTTACTCAAGTCTCTCCTGGACTTAGACCGCCCTCGTTGCGATCTCCTGTCGCTCCGTCTACCACCTCCTGCTCCTCCAGAAGCCACCAAAGCTGAGCTACCGCCACCTGAGCTCGAAGCTGGGTTCTCTCTCCTGAGAACCTCGTTCTGGAGTATCGCTGCGGTGACATCGTCCATCTTGATAGTGCTCTTCCCCACTAGAAGAGCAGTCACCAAGGACTCGTACGAAGGGGGAAGCGACGCCAGCAAAACCAACGCCTGGTCTT
>NC_025994.2:75811489-75958129 GCF_000442705.2 Elaeis guineensis
GGACCCTACGGGAGCCTTTCCGCCGCCAAGTAAAGCTTCACCCGGACTCCTACGGGAGCCGGGTTCCGCCGCCAAGGTAAAGCTCCACCCGGACTCCTACGGGAGCCGGGTTCCGCCGCCAAGGTAAAGCTTCACCCGGACTCCTACGGGAGCCGGGTTCCGCCGCCAAGGTAAAGCTTCACCCGGACTCCTACGGGAGCCGGGTTCCGCCGCCAAGGTAAAGCTTCACCCGGACTCCTACGGGAGCCGGGTTCCGCCGCCAGGTAAAGCTTCACCCGGACTCCTACGGGAGCCGGGTTCCGCCGCCAAGGTAAAGCTTCACCCGGACTCCTACGGGAGCCGGGTTCCGCCAAGGTAAAGCTTCACCCGGACTCCTACGGGAGCCGGGTTCCGCCGCCAAGGTAAAGCTTCACCCGGACTCCTACGGGAGCCGGGTTCCGCCGCCAAGGTAAAGCTTCACCCGGACTCCTACGGGAGCCGGGTTCCGCCCCAAGGTAAAGCTTCACCCGGACTCCTACGGGAGCCGGGTTCCGCCGCCAAGGTAAAGCTTCACCCGGACTCCTACGGGAGCCGGGTTCCGCCGCCAAGGTAAAGCTTCACCCGGACTCCTACGGGAGCCGGGTTCCGCCGCCAAGGTAAAGCTTCACCCGGACTCCTACGGGAGCCGGGTTCCGCCGCCAAGGTAAAGCTTCACCCGGACTCCTACGGGAGCCGGGTTCCGCCGCCAAGGTAAAGCTTCACCCGGACTCCTACGGGAGCCGGGTTCCGCCGCCAGGAAAGCTTCACCCGGACTCCTACGGGAGCCGGGTTCCGCCGCCGGTAAAGCTTCACCCGGACTCCTACGGGAGCCGGGTTCCTCCCCAAGAAAGACTTCGCCCGGGCTCCTAAGAAAGCCGGGCTCCATCCGCCACTTCGCCAGCAAGGGTTAAAAACGGTGGCGAGGCTCGGCCACATGACGAGATCGGATGGAAGGGAAGAGCCCTTTCCCACGACGACCTCTAAACAGGCCAAACAACGAGAAAGGGTCAACGAACGACAATATTGGTGCTACGCGCGGACAAGGTAACACAAAATGCTTTTTCTCATTTCCGATATATGTACTACAGGGCCAGGACGGCCAGAAAAAGAGGGACAAAACGACAAGAAAAGAAAAGGGGGGCAGCTACAAAAAGGGGTGACTACAAAAGAACTCTAAGGAGGTCCTGCTCCCTCTAACATAGGGTGATCACCTCCATCCCCGACCAGGACTGCCTCAGGGTCTCCACCGTTCCTCTAGTTCTTCCTTCTTTGCAGCATATCCTGGAGCGCCTGACGAAGTCGCCGGTCTCAGCCTCCGCTTCCCGATGCCACTTCCCAAAACTTCGGACTCCGCCTCTGCTCCGCGACGGCCTTCCGCTCAAGTCCCAGTTGGATTTTACTTGTTGAAGCTCAGCTTCTTCTCCCCAAGGGAGACAGAAATCCCTTCGACAGAGCCTCTCAAGGCTTGGAGCTCTTCGTTATCTTGGGCGTTAGCAAGCTGCGCCCTAGTAACCAACTGCCTCTGGAGACGGACTACCCTCGTCCGCCGCTCGACGGAATCTCCCCTTGTGCTCCTCTACCTGTCGGCGCCAGCTGGCCCGCTGCACATCGTGGCTCATCTCAGCGTCTTGAAGCTGCCTCTGAGGTCGGAAACTTTTGTGACCATATCTGCTATCCCGCGCTGTGAGCCGGATGAGTTTCCTTCCAGCTGGCCGATCCTCCTCTTAGCAGCCGACAGCTCCACTTTAAGGGCGCTGATCCTGGCTTCTTGAGCCCAAGTTCGGTCGCTGGCGCTCTTCGTGCATTCTTCGAGCTCCTTCGCAAAGTTCGCCTTCCTCCGGCTGTAGTCCATGATTGCCTTCACTTGAAGGACTCCTGAAGTGGGCGGCCTCAGCGGCGCCTCGGAGTAGCATTTTTTCGCTTGGCAGAGCTCGCCCTCCGACTTTTTCAACTTCTTCGTCAGGTGGAGGACCTCCTTTTTAGCCGTTGGATAGTTGACTTCAGCGGGACCCCCAGGGCAAGGGAAGTGCTTCGGCAGGATACTGCCATCGGAAGATGCAAACGTCAGAGACCAACTCTTTACAAGAAGAAAGGCAGAAAAGAAGAAGCAGGGGAAGGAAAGGCCATCCACAATAAGAAGTTCGACTTTATTGATTAATTTGAAGACAAGCGGAAAGGAAATATGGCGACAAAAGAAAGATACAAGTCGGAGGTCTCAGACCTCGGGGCAGGGGGTGGAGAGCCGGCCGGGGGGTGCGACTGCGGCAGCGGCGGACGAAGGGGCGGCCTCATCGTCAGACTCCTCCAGAAAGCCGAGTTCAAGGTCGGGTATCTGCAGGCCACCCTCTCTCGTAGAGCTCGAACCCCTTGGTGAAGCCTCCAGGCCGAACTGGACGTTCAGCTCCCTCATCTCCCGGAGGCCTTGAACTCCTCCACCGCAAGGTCCTGGCCTCCGAAACCAGAACCGGAGTTTGCTCGCCAGATGGGCGACCTCAGCCTCCGCCTCCTTGCCGACTCCTCCAGGCTTCGCCTCTCCTCCTCCCGGATTCGTCTTTCCTCTTCCCGGTCTTGTCTCTCTCTCTCCAGGGCCTCCCGGAGGGCGGCCACCTCGGCCGTCTTCGCTTGAAGATGAGCAACCTCGTCTTGGCAGCGCTCCTCCGCCCGAAGAAGATCCCTTCTCGTGCGGCCCCGATGCCTCGACATAGGCGAAGAGCTGGTGCCCGATCTGCAAGGACAAATGGAGAATTACAACAAAGACCGAGCAACTGAGCAAATAAAAATCTGCTTACCTCAAGAAGGACCCCAAGGTGTCCCAGGCCCGCTGCTCGGGATCAGCACGGTCGATCCTCTCCACGACATCGGCAGAATACAACCGTCGAGCAGCCGACGATCAGGCCTTGTCGTTGAAGGGGTTCTCCGATCCCCCCTCGGAGCAGACGGACTCGTCTGCAGCGGCTCGGTGGCTGCTCGGCCTGCGGGCCACCGATTTTCTCCTCCTCCCCGCGGCAGGCCCCCCGCGGGGCGGACCTCCGGAATGGGGACCCCAGTCGGTGGGCTCCCTGAGGGAGCCCGGGGGGCCGCTGGCTCGGCATCCGAAGGAATGTCGATTGCCGGGGTCGCTTGGACGGGCGCGGCCAAGCTCGTCTCCTCCACCCTGGCCCTCTTCGCCGAGCCAGAAGTCGCCGCGCCCTTCCTTTTCTGGGCTCTCATGGCCTTGGCGAGCATCCGTGTGGCTTCGGCGTCTATTGCTAAAAAAAAAAAAAAAAAAAAAAAAAGAGAGAGGAGGAGAAGAAAAGAAGAAGGAAAAAGCAGCACCAATCAGTCCAAAAAAAAAAAAAAAAAAAGAGAAAAAAAAGAAGAAGAAGAAGAAAGAAAAAAGAGGAAAAAGGAGAGAGAAAGAAAGAGAAGAAGAAGAAGACAAGAAAAGGAAAGACGTGTACTTGCTGGATCCTGAGGCACAGGCCGATGTTGAAGAGAAGCTGCTCCCTCAGTAGGTTCGGAAGGGAAGGAGCGGGGTAACTCAGGAGCTTCTGGGGCCTGAAGGTCGTCCTCTCCCAGGCCGGGAGCCCGCGGACGGAATCCCTCAGAGACCCCCAAGGGGGCAGGCCCAATTCCAGGGTCGGGCAGTAAATGAAGAGAAATTTCCCCTTCCAGTTGTGAATCGAAGAAGGGGCGCCCTTCAGCAACCCCTTCTTACCGAACTGGGGGGAGAAGTACCACCAATCCTTCGTGAAGGATGGCGTTTGAAAGTGTAGAAATGTCTGAACAGGAGAGGGAAGGCTGTACCTCGGCTATGTGACAGAGGGAGAGAAACCCTATCAAAAACCTAAAGGAATTCGGGCGACAGAAGCGAGAGAAATGTCTAAGAAACGAAAGAAGGCGGCAACAAAAGCTGGAAGCGGAAGCCGAGTCCGGCACGGAATGCCTCCTGGTACAAACAAAAGCGACCAGGAGGGGGAGCGCTGGCCCGGTCGGAGGGGCCAGGAAGCTCCAGATCGTACTCTGAAGGGACCCCGTACCGAGCCCTTATCAGGAGAAGTTCGTCCGGAGTCGACGAACAAGGAATGGCGCCCGGTGCGAAGACCGGGCGAGCCCCTGCCCCAAACGCGGGTTCGTCCGCAGAGACAGGGGCCTGGGGGTTGAAGCAGAAGAACTCCCAGAACTTACGGGGCAGAAGAATCGGAAGACATTTTTCTTTGGGGGAAAACCTAAAGGGCCCTAGAAAAGCAAGCCGAGAAAGGAGGAGACGCCGGAAGTCAACTTAGGAGAGGACACGAAAGAAGTGGAAGGAGGAGAGACCCTAAGCGGTAAGAAGGAGAAGGTGGGCACTAACCTATCTTGCTCTGGGGCCTGGGAGCGAGAAGCGGAAGGCGCCTACGGCTCGAGAGGACGTTCGCTAGAGCAGACTCTCGGGGAGATGACAGACGCCGGCAAGAAATCAGAAGCGGAGTGGGACGCCTGAAAGGGGGAGGACGGGTTTAAATAGACCCTGGGATCGACGCCATAATGATCTCGAATCCCCCCAGGCCAGTCCGCATCCGACACGTGTCCCACTCCCCATGGCAGACGGCTGAAGGCGGCTGGCGGTTGGCAGGGCCATAATTGCGCCGTACCTAGGCCAGCGTACCTGGGGGTCTTCGAAGCATCCCCTCGTACCGCCCCAATTCGAAAAGACTCCGGCACGCGCTCATTTAATGCCGAAATATCTGGGGCGGCAGGGCGCGGGATTCGAAGGGACGGTTCCGACTGTACTTCTGTGTACTTCCTTCGTTTGAAATTCAAAACTCGGATGTAGGGGACTGGTGTTGGGTATAAAATACCCACAGCCGGAACCCACGGCGGAACCGCCATCAGCAAGTGCAGCTCCGCCCGGACTCCTACGGGAGCCGGGCTCCACCGCCATCAGCAAGTGCAGCTCCGCCCGGACTCCTACGGGAGCCGGGCTCTACCGCCATCAACAAGAACAGCTCCGCCCGGACTCCCACGGGAGCCGGGCCCCGCTCTCAGTATCAACTGCTGGTAAGCTCAATCCGGACTCTTATCAGAGCCGGACTTCACCCTTGACTTTGTTTGCAGCGCAGCTCCGCCCGGACTCCTACGGGAGCCGGGCTCCACCGACGACATCAGCACAGCTCCGCCCGGACTCCTACGGGAGCCGGGCTCCACCGCCATCAGCAAGTGCAGCTCCGCCCGGACTCCTACGGGAGCCGGGCTCCACCGCCATCAGCAAGTATAGCTCCGTCCGGACTCCTACGGGAGCCGGACTCCGCCGCCAACATCAAAACAGCTCCGCCCGGGCTCCTACGGGAGCCGGGCTCCGCTCTCAATATCAATTGTGGGTAAGCTCAATCTGGACTCCTATCAGGGTCGGACTTCACCCTTGACTTTGTTTGCAGCGCAGCTCCCCCGGACTCCTACGGGAGCCGGGCTCCACCACGACATCAGCACAGCTCCGCCCGGACTCCTACGGGAGCCGGGCTCTGCGCCATCAGCACAGCTCCGCCCGGACTTCTACGGGAGCCGGGCTCCGCTCACGACGGCTCCGACCATTGCCGAGCTTCAATCGACAGATCCACGCCCCCTGACAGGACCTCAAAACGGCCGCGACCCTGCTCCACCTCCTGTGGCGGACTCCACGCAGTATCATCATTCCCTGACAAGCCACAGCAGCCATAGCCGCCCTGCTCCACATCCTGTGGCGGACTCCGCACAGCTCCATTATCCCTCTGGCAGGCCACAGTAACGGCCACGAACCTGCTCCACCTCCTGCGACGGATACCATGCGATTCTCCTGACGACGGACGCTGCTCCACCCCTCATAACGGATTCCACGTGGCAAGTCGAGGTGATGCCCACGTGTCTGCTCCATTATCTTTCGCAATCAATTCCCCTGCCGTGGGCGGCCCACTACCAGGCGGTTACACACGTCGCCATCAGTCCGTTGCCTCCCCCGCCTATAAAAGGGGGGACTCAGATACGTTATTTTTTAAGCTCTTTTGCCTTCTCTCAAAACTCTGCTAAATTCTCCGTTCGAGCACTCCATTCTTGTTGAGGCAGAGAACTGACTTGAGCGTCGGAGGGTCTTGCCGGAGCAACCCCACCTCCGGTTTAGACTTCCCTTGCAGGTCCCGGCGGCGACCGCGGCTTCCTCAACTCCAGCTTCTCCGGCGCAGACGGATTTTTGCACCAACAAGACATATTTTGAATCAAAAAAGATAAGTTTTGATACATTTTCTGAATTTGATGCATTTTAAATTTGATACATTCTTATATTTAAATTGATTTTGATGATATTTCTTGATCTTTCCCTTGAGTTCTTTTATATTGTTAAAAAGGGAGAGAGTGATGATGAGTACATGCTTAATTTGCTTGAAAGGCTCTTAATTTGAATGATATACTCATGTGTTTGCTTAAAATGATCACTTTAAAATGAGTAAATGTATATGTATGAAAGTTGGTATCAAATGTATTGAATCTGAAATTTTTAGATAAATTGAAACATTCATGAAATATATATTCATATGTGTTCATCTCATTACTTCATGATTCATATTAGTAAAATAAATTGAAATATATTATTCTTATTTTGTACATATACTCAAAATTTTGCCATCATAAAAAAGATAGAGATTGTTGACCCCATGATATTTTGATGATTATCAAATTTTGAGTAATTATGAATCTAACCATATATTTTAAGAATGAATATAGATTTTTTTAGATGCTTAAATTGAAGAATTCATTCATAAAAAAGATCCCCTCGAGTTGGTAAGCCAAAGCACTTCAAAGAACATATTTTCTCATGTTTGGCCAAGAGGAGTTGACTCATGACGAAGAAGAATCGACTCTGGCGTGTTGTAGTTCTGGCACGCAGATGAGTCGATTCCTTTTTTAGACAAGCCGACTCATTCACAAGACAGAAAGCTGAATTCTACATGTCTGAGATCGAGCTGACTCAAAATAAAAATTGAATAGACTCGAAAATCGAGTCAACTCCAAATGAAAATCAAGTCGGCTTGTGGTTTAAGGCTACATTAATGGCTAGTTTTTATGTACTTGTCCAATGACTAGTTTTTACTTCCAACGGCTATTTCAACTCTTCCAAAGGTCAAAATTTTTTCTCCAGCCACTTTCAAGCTTATTAAAGGCTAGATAATCAATTGAAAAGGAAGTCATGTGGATTAAAAAGAGAAAATCATCATAGCAAATAAAAGTTATTGAATATCATTAAAAAAAGGAGAAAAGAGAAGGATTGAGTGCACAAAATTAAGAGCTTTCAAAGAGAAATCTTCACCACCATCAGCTACATCCTCTCAAGCATCAATTGAAGAGAAGTCAAGCTTCAAAAGAACAATTCCACAGTCACTTCTTCGAGTTTTACAGAGTTTGCATTTTCTAGTTTTATTTGAGCTAAAATTCATATTCTTGTATTTTGTTTCCTTTACAAGTTTCTTTGGGGGAAAAAAATTGATTAAGGCCTATCTAAGCCCGAAATTGGATATTATAGGTTTTGGTTGGTGAGTTCAAAAAATCAACTGTTCGAAAATTGATTGGTGCAAGGTTTTGCTTGGTGATCCTAAAAAATTAACTGAATTTATTTGTGAGCCTAAAAAATAAACACACCGTAATCGGACTGATTATAGTAAAATTTCTAAAAGAAGCTTGGAGAGTGGACGTAGGTATGGGGTTGAACCGAACCACTTTAAAATTACTTGTGTTTGTAGTATGCTTTAACTTCTTGCTTTCCATTCTTGCATTACTTAATTTTAATTTCTCTTTAGCATTGTTTAATTATTGCAAAGCTTATCTTATATCTCAAATCCGCTACTGCATGTATTGATTATCTCTCAAGTAGTTTTGTCAAATTAATTGAGGCACAGTATTGTTTAGAGATTAAGCTTGGTTAAAATTTTTAAAGAATCCAATTCATCCCTCCTCTTGGGTATAGAATTAACTATCCTTTCAATAGTAGAAGAGATAACCTCCAAATTTATCCCTTCTACCAAAAATAATCCAAAAGTATAGAAGGATAATCTTGTGGTAGTTCAAATTGGCCATTGATGTTGTGAACCGTCAAAGTAGACAATTCACTCTCATATGGCCCAAGGAAAAGTGACCACCATGAGTACATTATCATTCACTCATACCTTGCAAAATTTTAATTCAAACATTTTGTTTATGTTTTATGCATTTCAACCTAATAAAGCCATTGGATTCCTTCCACCAAATAGTTTCTGTTGATGCCAAAATTTAGCCTAGCTATTAGCAATCTGGAGAGTGTTGTTCGATCTATGATTGCGAAAAATGATCTGTCTTGGAGAGTTTTGGATCTGTACACATAAAAAAAAAAAAAAAGAACAGATTTATTGGATTGGCTCTGATTGGACTCTTCGATACTTTAGTCAGAATAGATTTTTGAATAACAATAAAAAAATATAGATAATTAGAATAGTGCTATCCTACTCTGGTTGGTGTTTAACCAAGTTGGAGATGCTCTGATTGGTATCTGATTAAGTTGATGATGGTTAGTTTAATTTGGATTTGGTTGGCGTCTACTCGAATTAGAGATGGTCAGATCTCATCAACATCGAGTCGAACTAGAGATGGTCAGATCTCATCAACATCGAGCCAAACTAGAGATGGTCAATTTTAGATTCTGATGCTGGTGGTATCTGGCCGACCTAGAGATGATCGGTCTCGGGTTCCAATCTGACTGGTATTTGATTGATCTAGAGATAGTTGGCCTAGTAACGACGATGCTGTAGTAGATGCAGACAGCAAGACCGGTAAAATTGTGGTAATGATGAAGCAACCTAGGTAAAACGAGATGTCAAGGATGGCAACATCAAGGATGACGAGGCCATTGATGAGAAGGCCCCGGAAGGTTGCGGCCGATGACGGACGGTGGCCTGGGCATCGGTGGAATCGGTGTTCAGGGTCTTGGTCATGTCTTTATTTTTCCTCTCCCGAGTGATTGTCAGTGTTTCCCGAGTGATTGGGAAGTGAGTTCGTCGGCATCGTCAACAAGGGGATGGAGAGTTTCTCTAGGCTTTAGACACTCATGGGCAAGAGAGCTTCAAATGAAGCAGAAGGCCAGGACCAGCACCATCTGAAGATGAGAGGTAAACACCGTGGCTACTTCTTTCTTCTTCTCTTCCTGGCTCCTAATCAATGGATGACAAGAAAACATCACCATTATCGTCGACTGCAAAGCCAGTGACCTGAAACTGATGCCCCTTCATCGTCTCCATGACCTCTCCCTTGCTTAATCCCACATCAAGACGAGGGTATCCATCCCTCCAGACGCAATCCCTCCCTCTGTGAAACGATCCCAAGGAGGAATCCAGGCCAGCGGCCCCACAATGCTGGAGTGCCCGTCAAGAGTCTTCGGCAGAACAAACCGGTTCTTCTTGTCCGGATCCGGGGCCCAAAACCTCACTGCCTTGTCCCTGGAGGACGTTGCGAATCCCAAAATCGACACATATACAGATACCACGAGCGTCGTCTTTTGGGCTAGGAGCTCCGAGCTGAGGTGGTACTCGGCGGTCTCGAGCGCCATAAGTGAAGACCGGATGGGGTCAAGGATGTCTCGCGATCCCCTCCCTCTTGAAATTAATAGGTGTCCATTAAATAGAGTGGACATGGGCGTTGGAGAAATAGAAGGGCGTGGGCGTGGGCGTGGGCGTGGGCGTGGAAGACGGATATGGGTGTGGGCATCGGAGAAATAGAAAGGTCGTCATACCATATCAATTTTGATCCCATAAAAACGAAATAAATACCAAAAACATGGCTTTTATCAGCTGCTTTCAAATTCCAAATATCTCTCTAATATATTATATGCCAAAAATAGTTGTTTGACTGAATGATAAACTTTAATTTTATTCACTAGCCGAAAGGAACCTTACTTTTAGTGATCAGTTCAACCACGAATGGGAGTTGATAGAAGCAATATACATTATACATGTGATTGAAACTTGTAGAACGTTAATTATGGATATCCAGGATCTCCCCAAATAACAATATCCACAATATTGTTCATCATTATAAGGACTGTCGTATGAAAGAACATCTCAATTTATTTATCAGACAAAGGAAAAAAGAAGAATATTAATTTATATTCATTGTTCCTCCTCTTTTGCGGAATCAAAAGAGAGAATGATTAAAATCTTTCAGAAAATAATAGTGTTCTAGACACCTTTAATATTTCTCTTGACGAACATACCTTCTAAGCACAACCTCGAGGGAGCGCTACTATCAAACATAAAATAAATCTACCATGCAAGACCACATATATATCACTTGACTACAAATTGAAAATCCAGTCTTTTTGGCTGCTGATCCAATCACATAAAAATGACTCACATTCCTGAAAGAACACGAACCATTGTACTGCGTGGACGATACATTGCTTCCAGTGGAACGGCCTTTGGCATGGTCAGCCCCGAGCCTTCGGTCATGTCCCCCAGTTCTTCTCCCACTCTCTTCCACTCAAAGCATTGGACCAAGGTCCCAAGTGTAAGCCCAACCTCTTTCATTGCCAGGTCTTCCCCTGGGCACCTCCGCCTTCCCATCCCAAATGGGATCATCAGCTTCCCTTCATCTTTGCCATCCTCAAATCTCTCAGGCTCGAACTTTGCAGGCTCCTCCCATATCTTCGGGTCCCTATGAATGTAGTGTGCATTAACCAATAGCATTGTTCCACGTGGAACATTGAAGCCGCCAACCACACACTCATTCGTTGATTCATGAGGCGCGAGGAGTGGGGCACCAGGGCATATTCGAAGTGTTTCCTTGATGATACACTGAAGGTATGGAAGATTAGGAAGATCCGATTCATGTAGCAGGCGCTCGTTTCCAACGCGCGCATCAATCTCGGTCTGAGCCTTTTTCAATGTCTCTGAATTGTTGAGTAGGAGTGACATTGCCCATTCGATACTATTTGATATGTATCTGTTCCTGCTTGTAATAAGCTCTGGAGGCAGAAATGAAATAAGTCGTTACAATTGTTTTGCATACCGAGACTCAGAAATCAAGCACCTGACAAACTATGAAAAAGCAAACCCGTAAGTGAACCCTTACTCTTATGCATATATGCCCTTAAAAGCTGTCCCCCTTAGAGAGCTTTCTTTCAAATATAGATTTTTTATGAATGCAATTAGCTGTCTTGCAAATATAGGCATCAAAAAATATTGGTGGATGTCTGACCAGGATACCACCTCCCAAGATCCTTTCAGTACCACACGATGCAGCAGGAAGAAAGAAGAAACAAAACAAAAGAAAAACAATCAAAATACGTGGATCAGCCACAAAAGGGCTCGCCTCCACGGGGCATGCAAACTTCACTATGAAAAAAAATTTTACAAGAGGAGATCTCACCCTCAACCCTTGTACACCCAATTCTCTCTCACATGAAGTTCCCCTCACAAAAGCGCTCTCTCTCTTGGAGACCCCCTGAACCCCTGAAGAGCCTGGCGACCGCTGTCCAGGAGCCTCCTGCTCCTTCTCTCACAATGCTCTCGCCTCTCTCTCTCTTCTCGGGTTCGTACGGACTTCGTACGGCGAGAAACCGAACCACTGCCTCTCTGTTTCGTCACAGAACCCTTTTAAAGGGTTAAAAGGGTTTAAACTTGATTAGAGAGGGATTAGGAGTCCTAAACAAAGCCAAAAAACCTCCTGAACCGTCGGATCAAGACCGAGAGCCACCTGGGCCTCCGATCGCGCTCCGGTCCACGGAATAGCGCCGTGGACCGCGAGAAACGCGTGGGAAACGCCCACGCGGTCCACAGGCCGCGCCGTGGACCACCCGGTCCACGGTGGACTGGGGCAAGGGGGCCAGCAGGCCGCTGGCCTGGGCCGGCCCGCGCGCGCGGGCCTGGGCCGTGCCTGCGCACGGGCCTGCGCGCGCTTGGGCTGTGCGCCCGCGCGCGCCCGCCTGGGCCGCGCACCGGCTGGGCCGCGCGTCCGCCTGGGCCGCGCGCCTCGCTGGGCTGCGCAGGCCTGGGTCGCGCGTCCCGTGCGCCGCCGCCTGCGGTCGCGCCGCTGCCGCCCGCCTCTGGTCGCCGACGGTCCTCCGCCGCCTCGATTCTCATGCCGACTTCAAAAGCTCGTATCTCCTCCATCCGAGCTCCGATTCAGGTGATCTTGATCTCGTTGGACTTCGTTTTTCACCGCGAACCTCGCTGTGGGCTCAATGTGGACTGAATCTCGAGGCATCAAATCCTAACAATCTCCACCTCGACTCGATATTCAGCCTCCTCCAAACTCCGAGAGCTTCTGGATCTCCTCGTCCCCATGCCCTGGGGCAATCGCCTGCTGATCATGGATGGGCAAACATGGGAGTCGAGCCAGGCTGCTCGATCCCATCTCCGTCGTATGCTGTGCTCCTCCTGACCTGAGACCTGCTCGGGGCATCATTCTGCGCAATAGGAATCTTACCTTGCGACGTCGCCTCTCGTCCTCCCGAGTCTCCTGTCTCGTGCCCGATCCACCTCCTGGAGCTCCACCTCGCTTTGGGCTCCACCTGGCTCCCGATGCTCCACCTCGCACTGGGCTCCCTGCCAGGTAATAATATCCTCTGCTCCCCTTCTTCCCCTCCACACAATCCTATCGCCGCGTAGCACCCTCAGGATTCCTCCACCAGCTACCGTCCTGTAGCCTCTCGAATCCAGTCTACTAAGTGAGATAAGATTCCGTCTGAAATCGGGTATGTATCGGACCTCCCCCAATCTCCTCACTGCACCGTCATGTGTCCTCCAGCTGACTGTCCCAATGCCTTTGATCGCACAGCTCGATCCATCCGGCAGATATACAGTGCTCTCACTGTTCTCCAGGAGTCAAACTGCTCCTCTCTGCAACATACATGATAGGGGCATGCAGAATCTAATATCCACTGCTGGGAAGAAGTAGATACCTCGTCAGATATCTCCAGGACATCTCCATCTGAATCGCTGCCGGCCGTCGCTACAGCAGCCACTGTCCGATTTTTCAATTGAGGGCAATCTCTGGCTAGATGCCCCAACTCTTCACACCGGTAACACCTGATTTTACTCAAGTCTCTCCTGGACTTAGACCGCCCTCGTTGCGATCTCCTGTCGCTCCGTCTACCACCTCCTGCTCCTCCAGAAGCCACCAAAGCTGAGCTACCGCCACCTGAGCTCGAAGCTGGGTTCTCTCTCCTGAGAACCTCGTTCTGGAGTATCGCTGCGGTGACATCGTCCATCTTGATAGTGCTCTTCCCCACTAGAAGAGCAGTCACCAAGGACTCGTACGAAGGGGGAAGCGACGCCAGCAAAACCAACGCCCTGGTCTTCTCCTCAACGTTCTCGCCAACGCTGAGAAGGTCGGTGAGGATCTTCTGGAAGTGGCTCAAATGCTCCTGCACGCTCTGTCCCTCAGTCATCCGCAGTTGGTAAAACTACCTCCAGAGGAAAAGAGTGTTGGTGAGAGACTTCGCCATGTACAACTCCTCGAGCTTCGACCACAGCACCGTCGGGGACGTCTTGCTCAGCACATAGATCACCACCTCATCCGTCAGGTACATGCGGATGGTACTCACCGCCTGCATCTGTATCCGTTTCCAATCCCGCACCTTCATGGTGGTCGGCTTCTCATCGCACAAGAGAGCATCAATCAACCCCTGTTGGATGAGCATGTCTTTCACCCTTGCCTGCCACAAGGAGAAATTGCTCTTACCATCGAACTTGTTGATCTCCATCTTGATTGTTCCTGTTTTCTCCATCTTCAGTCTTGCTCACCACCGCTGTAATCTGTGTCCTTGTACTGCCTTCTCTGATACCACTTGTTGGGTGGATGTCTGGCCAGGATACCACCTCCCAAGATCCTTTCAGTACCACGCGATGCAGCAGGAAGAAAGAAAAAACAAAATAAAAGAAAAACAATCAAAATACATGGATCAGCCACAAAAGGGCTCGCCTCCACGGGGCATGCAAACTTCACTATGAAAAGAAAATTTTACAAGAGGAGACCTCACCCTCAACCCTTGTACACCCAATTCTCTCTCACATGAAGTTCCCCTCACAAAAGTGCTCTCTCTCTTGGAGACCCCCCTGAACCCCTGAAGAGCCTGGCGACCGTTGTCCAGGAGCCTCCTGCTCCTTCTCTCACAGTGCTCTCACCTCTCTCTCTCTCTTCTCGGGTTCGTACAGACTTCATACGGCGAGAAACCGAACCACTGCCTCTCTGTTTCGTCACAGGACCCTTTTAAAGGGTTAAACAGGGTTTAAACTTGATTAGAGAGAGATTAGGAGTCCTAAACAAAGCCAAAAAATCCTCTGAACCGTCGGATCAAGACCGGAAGCCACCTGGGCCGTCGAATCGCGCTCCGGTCCACGGAATAGTGTCGTGGACCGCGAGAAACGCGTGGGAAACGCCCACGCAGTCCACAGGCCGCGCCGTGGACCACCCGATCCACGGTGAACTGGGGCAAGGGGGCCAGCAGGCCGCTGGCCTGGGCCGGCCCGCGCGCGCGGGCCTGGGCCGCACCTGCGCATGCGCCCGCGCGCCTGGCCGCGCGCCCGCCGCCTGGGCCGCACGCCCGGTTGGGCCGCGCGCCCGCCTGGGCCGCGCGCCCCGCTGGGCTGCGCAGGCCTGGGTCGCGCGTCCCGCGCACCGCCGCCTGCGGCCGCGCCGCTGCCGCCCGCCGCCGGTCGCCGGCGGTCCTCCGCCGCCTCGATTCTCGTGCCGACTTCAAAAGCTCGTATCTCTTCCATCCGAGCTCCGATTCAGGTGATCTTGGTCTCGTTGGACTCCATTTTTCACCGCGAACCTCGCTGTGGGCTCAATATGGGCTAAATCTCGAGGCGTCAAATCCTAACAAAAAAGAACAACGAAAGCAGTAAATGAAAGTGGGAATGCATTTATGTGCTATAAATAAAAAAGAAACTTTATCATGTACGTCTGCATATATGAATTATTTCATATATCCCCTTCATTTTATTTTATTTTATAGCAATGCACTTCTGTCAAAGTTTTTGCTATTAACATCAATAGATGAAAAAGCGTAATAGACGTTTAGATTGGTCACTTATTCATATTGATAGCCAGAAGGCAGTGCTGGCATGATCGCATCCAGCACTACCTTCTTTGTTTCTTCTCATTGGTCTTTTTCCTTTGTTTTTCTAGGGAACCGACTCTATTACTTTCTTCTAAATCCATCTTAGCTAGAAGAGCAGAGCTAGACCCCTTTTTCTCTGCTCTGTGCTTTTTCTTTGGACATGCATTTTTCTTAATAACATCTGGGTGGAAATTTGCCTCCCCTTTCCATCCAAAAAAGATAGCCAGAAGGCTAATTAATGAGAGTACTGTTTCAAAAGCAGAAAGAAATAAAGCATACATATCTAAATAATAATTTTAGACCAATAGCAGTATACCAAGCATAAATATTACGCATTTGAAATTGATTTAAAAAATTATAATTTTCATCTTGTCTTTCCTCCTGGAATAATAATACCTACACGAGATGGTCCTGGTCACCATCCACACAAACAAAGAGAGAGAGAGAGAGAGAAGATTTATTTTCTTATGCCTTCTTACCGTCATAAGCCCTTTGATTGCTTGGTCGGTATAGTTCTTCGGATCCGTCAGCTGATGAGCAATCATAGCTGTCTTTTTCTTTCTCTCTCCTCCTTCTTCTTCACATTCCTTTCTTTCCTTATCTATCAGTCTCTGCATGAACTCACTCCTCATCTTCTCCAACCTTACCAACTTCTTCTTCGTGTTGTAATCAAACCATCTTAACACGGACAAGAAATCCCATAATTGCGTTGCACCACCAAGCATAAAGGTTTTCTCCACTACCTCCTTAAATTGCCTCGCCTCCTCTGGGACCTCCACCTCCTCGCCGTAATACCCCTTCCCAGCAATCACCGTCATCATGATGTTCAACACCAACTCGAAAAGCCTCGACTTCAACTCCACCTTCACAAACCCTCCACTCCAGCCGTACACTTTTGGAAGAGCTGGCGGATCAGGAGTCGTATCTCCGCAGCCGAAGGAGGAGAGAAGGCAGTGGTTGGTGTTGAAATTACGTGGTATTTCGAAAGGCATGAAGATCAAGTCAGTCCTATACCTGTTTCTAGTTTCTTTCTGATTTTCAGCTGATTTTTTGGTCATGTTTGCTGTTCTGTTAAAGGTTTTCCTTTCATCTGATTCTAACCAGATTTTTAGCAACTTTACCAATGTCCTCTTACTTAAGTGGTCTAAAAATTCTACCCCACTTAGCCCCCTCAAAAACCAACTAGCAAATTTTTCTCCTCAATTTTTTCTCAATAACAAATAGCTTTTATATATATATTTTTTCACCTGGTTGCAGTCTTATACGAGGAAAAAAAAATCTTCTTAAGCTTTTCTTGCTGGGTTTATTCTTATCTTTATTTTTGCTACTCCTGCTTCCTCACTTGCGAGTGTACACAATTGGGAAGGCCTTTGTATCCTGGGGATAGCTGTCAAAATACCTTCTACACTCAAGAGAGACGGAATCTATCCTTTAAGATAGTGTTTCACGCCTCAAGCAAACACCGTAGTTACAATCCTACTACTTCATTGTTTTTACAATCTAAAGGATAGAGATGGATCCCACTGCTACTAGTACCATGGCCATTAGTTCCTCCAATGCTACATCTGCTGCTGTTGGAATGTCTGCCATGCCGTTGCTTCCTACCATACCTCTCACTGCACATAAGAGTTCCCAGACACCTCCAAAATTGAAGTGTTTTGTGGCAACAACTTTAGAAGATGGCAAGAGCGCATCCTCTCAGCTCTTGATATGTACAATGTTGACTTTGCTCTAACTCAAGCAAAGTCTGAAGAAGGAACACCTGACTATACCAGTAACATAGAGATCTAGAAGCATGCAAATAAAGTATGTAAAAAACTATTCTTAGTATCTTATCAAATGATTTGTTCGATGTATATTGTCCCTACAAAGAAGCAAAGCAAATATGGGAGTCCATGAACAAGAAGTACACTGCTGAAGACATTGGCCAACAAAGATTGGTGATAGGAAATTATGCTCGCTGGCATATGATTGAAGACAAGGATATAAAGACACAGATTAACGAGTAGCACAAGTTGATAGATGACTTGAAGTCGAAAACATTGAGCTGTCAGAAATTTTATAGCTGGGATGCTGATCGAAAAGCTACCCGACTCCTGGAGTGACTACAAGCAACAACTCAAGCACAAGAACAAGGAGATGTCGCTGGAAGATCTGATTGTACACATCATCATCGAAGATAGGAATATAAAGCAAGTGGAGGCCACAAGGACCAAGGAGGTGATCTCAAAAGCCAATCTGGTACAAGACAAGTCGAATAAGCATAAAAGGTATGGACACTCTAAAATTGATTATAAACCCAAACCCAATAACCCTACCTTCAAAAAGAAAGGATATTGTTTTGTTTGTGGCAAGCTAGGGCACCATGCACCTCAGTGTAGGAAGAGAGTAAAACATGACAATCCGGCTAAGCCAAATGCAAATTTGGTTCAAGCATATGACAATGACATTATTGCTGCGGTCATTTCTCAAGTGAACATGGTAGCAACTATGAAAGATTGGGTGGTGGGCTCTGGTACCACCAAGTATATCTGTACAAACAGAAATGCCTTTACCTCCGACACACCAGTAAGGGAAGGAAAAAAACTGTTTACTTAGGTGACTCAAGATCTACCCAAGTTCTTGGAAAAGGAAAAGTTCTTCTCAAGCTCACCTCAGGCAAGACATTGGCATTGAATAAAGTGCTCCATGTTCCTACCATAAGAGCGAACCTGGTTTCTGTGGCCCTACAGGGAAAGATTGGGGTAAAAGTGTCATTCGAATCGATAAGATAGTAATGACAAAGAATAATGTTTTTGTGGGTAAGGGATATTATAATCAGGGACTCTTTGTACTTAATATTGCTGAAGTAATGAATGAAAATGCATGTACTTCTTCTGTTTATATGCTTGATGATGTTAATTTGTGGCATGGTAGACTTGGGCATGTTAGCATATCATATATTAAAAAAATGCAATCTCTAGGATTAATTTCTGACATTGGTAATGCTTGCATAAGCAAATATGAAATTTGTGCTAAAACCAAATCAACTAGAAAAACTTGTGCATCTGTGGAAAGAGAATCTGAACTTTTAGAATTAATTCATACTGATTTAGGTGATTTAAAACAAACTATGACTAGAATGGAAAGAGATATTATATCACTTTTATTGATGATTATTCAAAGTATACTAAGGTTTATTTATCGAGGAATAAAGATGAGGCCTTTAGTATGTTTCTATTATATAAAGCTGAAGTAGAAAATAATTAAGTAAAAAGATTAAAAGTATTAGATCAGATAGAGGTGGGGAATATATTTTGTCTAATGATTTTTGTGAGAAGAAAGGTATAATTCATGAGGTTACACCTCCTTATTCTCCTGAATCAAATGGAGTAGCAGAAAGAAAATAGAATACTAAAAGAAATGATGAACTCTATGCTTGTTAGTTCACATGAACCTGATAACCTTTGGAGTGAAGCCATCTTATCTGCTTGTCATATTCAAAACAAGATTCCATATAAAAAGTCTGGTAAGACACCTTTTGAATTATGGAAGGGTTATACCTTTAACTTGAAATATTTGAAATTATGGGGGTGTCTTGCAAAAGTGTTGTTACCTGAACCTAAAAAAAGAAAAATAGGATCTAAAACTTTAGATTGCATGTTTATTGGATATGCTGATCATAGTGCAACATACAGGTTTCTTGTTTTGAAAAGTGATGTGCTTGAGTGTAACACTATAGTTGAAACAAAGAATGCTGAATTCTTTGAAAATATATTTCTTTTAAAATCTAAGAAAATAACTCTTGGGCTTTCTGAAAATGTTGACTTTGGAAACTCAGATTTAGGTTTAAGAAGGAGCAAAAGACCTAGAAAGAAAAATTTATTTGGAAATGATTTTTATACCTATCTTGTTGATAATGATCCTATGTCTTTTTCTGAAGCTATCTCCTTCCCTGATAGTCATTTTTGGAAAGAAGCTATCAAAAATGAACTTGATTCAATTTTGCATAATCAAATTTGAGAACTAGTTGATTTACCTCTTGGAGCAAAATTATTAGGTGTAAATAGATTTTTAAAAAAAATTTAATCCTAATGGTTCTATTGATAAATACAAAGTCAGACTTATTGCCAAGGGTTTTAATCCAAAATCAAATATTGATTATTTTGATACTTTTGCACTAGTGATCAGAATTTCTTCAATTCATATTTTGATTGCTTTAGCTTTCATTTATAATCTTGTGTTTCACCAAATGGATGTCAAAACCATTTTTTTAAATGGTGATTTAGAAGAAGAAATTTATATGGTTCAACCTGAGGGTTGTGTTGTTCCTGGTAATGAAAACAAGGTATGCAAATTGAGAAAATCTTTATATGATTTAAAATAAGCTCCAAAATAATGGCATGAGAAATTTGATAAAGTTTTAATAGATATTGAATTTTTTCTATTGGAGTAGATAAATGTGTGCATACCAAGACTATTGATAATGACTGTGTGATTATTAATTTGTATGTGGATGACATGCTTATTTTTGAAATTGATCTCAAAATTGTGAAAGAAAAAAAAGATTTCTTAACCTTCCAATTTGACATGAAAGATATGGGAGAAGCCAATGTGATTTTGGGTGTTAAAATCATAAGAGATATGAATGGCCTGATATTAACACAAGAACATTATGTTGAGAGGCTACTTAAAAGGTTTGGTCACTTTGATGACACACTTGTTTGTACTCCTTATGATGCTAACACTCAATTAAAAAAGAATAGAGGTGATAGTGTGGCTCAGTCTGAATATGCTCAGATTATTGAGAGTCTGATACATTTAATGAACTATACACGACCTGATATAGCTTATACAGTATGTAGATTGAGCAGATATACTCAAAATCCAATCATGATCATTGGACTACCTTAGTCAGGCTAATGAAATATTTGAGATACCATGAACTATGATATTTTGTATAGTGATTTTTCACTGTATTAGAAGGATACAGTGATGCTAATTGGATCTCTGATTCAGATGAGATAAAATTCACTAGTGGATATGTGTTCACCCTTAGTGGGGTTGTAGTAACTTGAAAATCAGTCAAACAAACTATCATTGCTAAATCACTATGAAATCAGAGTTTGTAGCCTTTGAGTTGGCTGGAAATGAGGTTGAGTGGTTGAAAAATTCTTAGCCGATATTCCGTTGGATACAAAACCAACACCTTCTGTGTCTATGCATAGTGATTGTCAGGCTGCAATAGCCATTGCAAAAAATAAAACATATAATAGCAAAGATAGACACATTCATTTAAGACATAATATAGTAAAGCAGCTGCTTAAGGATGGAACTATATCCATCGATTATGTCAAGTCAGAGATGAATTTAGCCGATCCACTGACTAAACCATTGGGAAGAAAATTCAGAAACAAAACATCGAGGGGAATGGGACTAAAACTAACTTTAAAAAATCAACAATGATGGTAACCCAACCTATGTGATTGGTGATCCTATGAAGTAGGTTCATATGGGTAATAACAAATCATTTGCTGATCAAAAAAAGTACTATTAATATTTTTCTCTTCCTATGGTGTGGATAGTGTAAACTGCAATTAATGAGAGGTTGAGTTAAGCTCTTAATGAATTCCATATCCCTTATGGGTGGTGTATTGAATTGCAGTGTACACTTGATGGAATCACCTATGTGAGCGTGGAGTGGGGCCGCTCCTATGAGAATCTTTGGTAAGATCTCTAGAGCACTCATGAATAACCAGGCATGCGCATGGCCTATTAGTGCAAACCCGCGATGAGTAGCAGAAATTGTAGGGGTGTAGTGTGATTGATGAAACTTATAATTTACTCTAAGATTTTTGGTTCATAGAAGTTATAAATTTCACCAATAATCCTGTAAATTATAATTCATTCTTTCTAGGATTGGTTCATAGCTCAAAAGGTACCAGTATCGATGCATTACACTTAATTGAGTTAACCAGCATTTGTTTGCTTATTTTCTTAGCCTTTTGAAATATGTGGAGGATTGTTAGAATTACGTGGTATTTCAAAAGGCATGAAGACCAAGTTAGCTCTATACCTGTTTTCAGTTTGTTCCTGATTTTCAGCTAATTTTTTGGTCGTATTTGCTATTTTGTTAAAGGTTTGCTTTCACCTAATTCTAGCTAGATTTTCAGCAACTTTACCAACGTTCTCTCACCTAAGTGGCCAAAAAATTCTACCCTACAGCCCCCTCAAAAACCAACCAGCAGATTTTTCTCCTCAACTTTTTCTCAATAACAAATAGATTATATATATATATATATATATATCTTTTCACCTGGTTGCAGTCTTGTAGGAGAAAAAAAAAATCTTCTTCACTTCAAGCATTTCTTGCTAGGTTTATTCTTGTCTTTATTTTTGCTACTTCTGCTTTCTCACTTGTGAGTGCACACAATTGGAAAGGCCTGTTGTATCCTGGGGGATAGCCATCAAAATACCTTCTGCATCCAAGAGGAATGGAATCTATCCTTTAGGATAGTGTTTCACGCCTCAGACAAATACCGTAGTTACAACCTACCACTTCATTGTTTTTATAGTTGGAGAGGATATCAATGGTGGCGATGCAGTGGAGATCGCGCCAATAGGACCTGTATCCGAAGAACCAAGAGTGGTGTTACTATTGTTGATGTGCTTTGACTAGGGGAGGTGGGGGCGGTTGGCGAAAGTAATATCGTTGGTCGTGAAGCACTCTTGGGTGATAGAGGCAGAGGAAACAACGAGGACCGGGGGGAGCCAAAATGGAGGAGGAGAAGAGAGCCATAACGATCAGCAACTCTAGCGAGGGCACGGTGGAGGGGATTCTGGAACAGATAAAGGTGACCTATGAAGGGGAGCGATGGAGGGCTTGGAGGGAAGTTCTTCCTGTTCTTTGGGAACAATAGAAGTTTGACGAAGAGAAGGAGAGCAAGGGTGAGGGAGATGCAGGACAGTGCTCCCATGGCAACGACAACAGTTAAGAGGGACTATAAGAGCAAATTATTTTTCTCGTACAGATATCAAGTAACTGTACTGTGCTGATTGAGAACAGGTGGGTGAACCTGATGATATGAGCTTACATGTATATAGCAGTTTGTTGGGAGAAAATTCCAAGGGGCTAATCCTGTCGCGTTGTCAGGATTGAGTTATTTTCTACATGCAAACGGCAGCATATTCGCAGACCTGTGGTAACCAGCGTGATTAAAATGGACGATTTAGCACCACGATATATTAGTGTGACACGATCTCTTGTGCAATGGAGCTTGGAGGTGTGATCACGTGATGAGCAATTAGCGAGTCCACGTGGTTTGGGATGTCTTACCTGCAAACGTTGACAGCTGACACGGCTACTTTGGTGGCCCTGCCAACGTGCTTAATCGGTCGGATCGACAAGATTGGCTGATGGGAGGTGATTAGGTGGATGATAGATTAATGTGACGCAATCAGTTATGCAAGTAGTTGGATCAATGTCTTAGTGGTGTCCTGGAACGTGACGGAACCGGCACATAGTAATAGGTTCTAGGCCACGATTTACCTTGTATGTCTGTCGACTAGAAAAACATCTAATGCAAGGTTCAAGGCTACAATTCAATGTGGCTTTAAATCACAAACACTAGGTTGGAGTGGCTGGATTGAAAACTAGCTCTAGAAGTACCATTCCAAGCTTAACCCAGATCTGGATACTGTTTGGAGATTAGCCTGGTCTAACTAGAATGATTCTCTCTTTGCAATTCAGATTTGTCGGTACGTGGGTACAAAGGATTTTCTATTTAACAAGATGCTACTTGAGGATCTTAACACCAGTGCATGAAGATCACTATAGGAAAAAGGTCATGGCCACCTCTAATCAGCCGATGCTAGGAGAAAACATAGGCAGCTCGTCGGATGTGCCAAAACTTTGTAACACTTTCTATAAACATCAACAAGCTAATTGACGATATGATGATAGCAAATTTATTAATGTCTCTCCTTCGATGTTTTCTTGATTAGTGTCTTCAAATGGCTTGAATAATACAATGCTTTCAATTGCCATTAACAAGATAATGCTAACAAGCATCAGCCAAACAATTATCTTCTACCCTGATTAACCCACCCTACATCTCCCCTCCACCTCATGGAGCAGCACCCCAATCTGTCCTAAATGCCTAATTTCCTCCTCCTCCCCGAATATCTACCGTTTGTCTCACCATATTCCTCTCTTCTGTTTCTCTTCTAACCTCCTCTATCGAAGATGCTTGCATCTTAATCCTTCTCCTCCTCTACTGATCTCCTCTACTAGCCTCCTTGTCCTCCATCAACTCCTCCTCCTTCTCCTCCTCCTCCTCTTCCTCTAACCTCCTTTGCTAGGGATGCTTGCGTCTTTTCATCCTCCTCTACCAAACTCTTCTGCTAGTCTCCTTGTATTCTTTTTCCGACTTCCTCCTCCCACTCCCTACCACTCTCTCTCTCCCTCCCTCTAGCTCCCTCTCTCTCCTCTTCTCTTCCTTCCAAATTCTTTTCCTCCAAACCATAGACTACCCTCTTCCCCGATAACACATTAGCTCCAAGATCATTGAATCAGTGAAGCAAATATCTATTCTTACTAGACTTATAAAACCCTCTATCCTCTCACTATATTATCACAATTATGTATTTTTTATAATCTTTATTTATGACCATAATGCTCTTTGTTGCAGCACATTAAAGATCTGACACAAAAAAGGTTTTCATCGGCTCTTGATAATTCATCTCTGACTAAGATGTCCTTAGGTTCTGTTAACATTATCCACCAAAACACTTTAATCAGATGTCCTTCAAAACTACATCATGATTTTTAACACTAAAAGGTTCTTAACATTATTGACACTTTAATATTGGTTGTTATAGCAAATTTCTTGTGCCATGAATGTCTACTACATGGATATTTGCCAACTTAAAACTTATGAAAAGATGCCAAGTTTGTTCTGCCATCTTACATTTGTATATTTTGATTTTAGTCATATTTCTTCTGTCCATGTGTGTCTTGGCATGTATATATATTTGTTGAGAAACTCATAGCTAACATTTTGCAGCAATCATATTAACTTATTACTATTAGAATCTAACTGGCTGCACAATCTAGCAACATGGAAATTGAGAAAACTGTGATGCAAACATTTTGCACACACAATCATATTGACTATTAATATTAACTATTGTTTAAGTTTAAACTCAGGGATGATATCTCTGTCAACTTCTTGGAACTCTTTTATCTCAAGCTAATAATCTAATATGTCTATCTACCCCTCTCCAATCTTCCTATCTATTGGTTTGGTATATAATTTTTCTGCTCCTCTTTCTTTTTCATTTTTTAGATTTTTGAAGATCTATGGGAACATGTATTTAGTCCTATATCAATTATTTATTGAAAATATCTTAGGTATTTATATAGAACTAAGAAATTCAAATAATATTTTCTAAACTATTTTTTTAGGTGAAGTTTTGGAATATCACAAATGATATCAGAGTTAACCCAGCCTATAGCATATGTGGACTAGGAGATATTGGAGTACTGATTCACTGTGGTCAATCATAAATTGATCATGGTGTATATGAATGCATGCATAGATTGAATCTCTAACTTGATGTACAGTGATTCGAGTGGTATTTCATCCCTAACCATAACTCATCCGTTGATTCTTCAATATCAGTCGGTTGGGATCTCCACTTTTCATTCAAGTTTGGAAAAAGCATGTGAGGATCCATGCGGACGTATATTTAGTCCCACATTACTCATTCATTGAGAAGATCTTAAGTACTTATATAGGCCAAGGAATCCAAGTAACATCTTTCGGCTAACCTTTTTGAGTGAGGTCCTAAGTTGTTACATAGATATTACTTGCACTCTTTACATTGCTACTTGGTTGTCCACAAAAATTTACATCTAGATCAAAACAAAAGATATCATAGGAGAAGAAAAATCCAATGTTTTCATATTACCAACTTGTGTGACATTTAGGTCTAAATAATTAAGAGAATGTATGTGATGTCCCTTATAGTGTGTATTTGACATGAGGATGACTTTTGCTAGTTTCAGTCATCATTATTGAATAGGGAGAGGGAAAAAAAAATATGAGGGTGACCTGAAAGTCCTATAACTTGGTGAGGCTTTGGAGCTCAACATTAGAGCCATGTGGATCTCTTAATCAAAAACCAATTACTAATCTCAATGCATCCCCTTTCTTAACTGCAACTGTTTGATGACGAATGATGAATAGAAATATGGACTGGAATCCTTTTTTAAGCAAGCTATTTCTAGAAACTATGCAATTAAAGCTTGGTCATTCATAAATACAACCTTGTCATGAAGCAATGTAACAGTTAGTCCAAAACCAAATAAATTAACATGCAAATTTTAAAAAATAATTTAAGTACACTTGATGTGATATATATCTAATTAATCGCTTCGTTAAAAAAAAATTAAATGGAGGAGGGAAGCATATACTTTCAAGCAGAATTCATTCCATTTGCTTTTTTTGAATTATGTGGAGCCTGAAGTACATTAGATAAAACCAAAATAACAATAATAATAATTATGATAATAGTCAGTGGTTTGTCACTTTATCTTTCTACTTAAAAACCATATCTTCGATGTCGGATCATGTTAATCATGTTGTTCCAATTTGACAGAATAAATTATCATATTTATCGGAATTGGTTTTTTACTAATTGTCATGATAATGATGTTATGCGAGAGACTAAAAAAGATACACCCATCCAGCCCTCATGCAAACATCTGAGTGCATTCTGACACGCCTTCTAGTTATCACACATGTGCTCTAGCAAACTAGCACATTACATCTCCATCTTAAGGAATTATTCGGAGACCATGAATCAAAGATTGGATCTAGGATGGGAGAAGTGTACTCGACATCTACATTTCAGTGCAAATGTCCCAGAAAATAGTCCAAACAATAAGACCATGATTGTTGTGAATAAGAACCTCACTAAAGTGCATGGAGGATTCCTCCAATATGATAAGCGAAGTTTACATGGGAGGTGTGTATTTAATTCCGTTAACAAATTCTTGTTCCTCCTGAAATGGAATATGCAGATATAGTAAAGACACGCTAGCCATATTAATTGGAAAAAAAATGATAAAGTAAAAAAAAAATTGACCGAAGCTAATGCTCCTCTGTACAACAAAAATCATAAAGAATACAATTAGGAGCAATTGAGATTTACACTTTTAATCCTGTTATTTGTCTGAATACAATATTAAATATTCAATTTCTTCCCTTTCTTTTAGATAAATTATAATTTAAATTAGTTTTCTTCTATAATGGATAAAGGTTAGATAAATAAGTCAAGAACTACTAAAAATTATTTGAATGGAGTTCAAAATTTTATTAAATTTACTATTAAGAAAGCCAATATGAATAGCAAGACTCTATGCCCTTATTGAAAATGTGTGAATTATTCTTCTCTCACTCCAGAATCTACGAAAGAATATCAGTATGGAATGATTTTATAAAGGGTTATACTAAGTGGATAGTTCATGGAGAGCCTATGTTACTGTCTCGCTCCATTCCATCAATCTTCCTATATGGAACACACCTGTAATTTTGGATCCAGTACGTAAAAAGAAATCTTACTATACAAGATGATATGAAGGGGTTTACTCGTAGATGCTCTCACATTTGCTGTTGGAAATTTAGAAGATTTTAGTAGAGAACAAGAAGCAATTGGGATGCCTTTGGATCTATATTTACTAATTTTGTGTATATTAAGGAGCCCATACATCTATCTAATAATGAGATAGCTCGGTATCACAACTTAGTGAAGATTATTTTGATATATTTATTCTATTTGAAATATTTAATGGATTGTTTGACAAATCTTTTAGCATACTGCTCCAATTATTAAATGATGTATTTTTGAAAGGCACTACTTTGCCATCATCATTTTATGAAGCCAAAAAATCAGTAAAAAAATTAGATCTTAGATATGAGAAGATTACAGTTATCTGAATGACTATATATTATGTCATGCAGGATAAAAATATTATCAAAAATCATGCCATGTATGTGAAACTTTATGATGGGTACTGTTGCAACCAATCTCTAGTGAGATGGTCGGTGGACAGTCGAGTTATTATACTTGAGTGGTGGATGACAGGATACCAGCAAAATAAGTCCTTTTACTGAAAGTTATCCAATGGAAACCTTCCTATACTTAAGTTAGCCAGAGAAAAGACATAGTCGAGAGCCAAAAGTGAGAGCAACAGTTTATTTTTAGAAAGCTTAGCTTATCTAATCTCCTGTAACTTTCTGATTTATATAGAGTGAGCAAAATCGTTACTGTATACTCCCACCTCCAAATATTCAGGACATGGGAGTTATGATATTTAGTAGGCAGTTACCTCATTAACTCCACTAAGACTAAGTAATAGACTACTCGTGGGTGACTATTGCGCTCCATGTTCGCGTGTAGTCAATGCTCATGCCGAATAACCATTGTTCGATTCTCAGATGTATGAAATTTAGATAGTCGGTAAGACGTTGAGTAAGTCGTCGATCTTATGCTGATTATATGTTGTACAATGCCGGCTAATCATTGGTTGTATGTCGGATCAAATCGGTCGAATACCGATTTGGTCAAACTTCGTGATCTAAGTCGACATAAATCATAACAACTGAGTTGGTACGGAGATGAGAAAGAAATAGTCGTTACGCACTTGTCGGTAGGAAAACGAGGAAAAAGTTAGTCGGCTAAGCGATGAGGATCTACCCCAATAGATACTACATAAAAAAGAGAATGACATTGATGTTTTAAATAAACTAGATGCTATACAGAGGTAAAAAAACTCCGTCAAAATTTTGTATTATTATAAAAATTTACAATTGGGAGAAATTTTTCAATACATTATCAATCTGGTGTTTACAACCTATATAGCCAAAGATGACTTTTTTATGTAGAAGAAAATACAACTGTAGAAGGAAAGAGAATCTATACAGAAGGAAAGTCTATTTCTACAAAAATCTTGCTTTTACTTCTATGCCTAAAATCTCTCAATATGTAATCAATACAATTATGTACACAGCTAATTTACGACTAATTTATGACAGCCAATACTCTCCCTCAAGTTGGTACTTGTATGCAAGAATGCCCAACTTGTTAAGTAAGAATTGGAATCGATCACGACCAAGGCCTTGGTGAAGATATTGGCTAACTGAAAATGAGTAGAAACATATATTGTAATTATATCTCCTTTCTTCAAATGATCTCATGCGAAGTGCAGCTTGATTATCGCAATACAACTGCATCGGTTATCATGATTAATGGCAAGAGATCGTAAAAGACTGTGAACCATAAACGCTCACTAGTGGCTACTCTCATAGAATGATACTCAGTTTATATTGACGACTTTGAGACAGTGATTTGATTTTAGTCTTCTAAGAAATAGGATAGCCGCTAAGTAATATAAAATATCCTAAGATTGAGCATCGTGTCATCGGGCATCCTGTCCAATTTGAGTCATAATAAGTAGTTAATTATACATTATTAGGTTTATAAAGAAAAACACCCCATCCCAAACTTTGTTTGAGATATCGCGATACCCTCATGGTGGCATCCCATGTTGTTGTCTGGTCCTGCATAAATTGAGCCAAAATATAGTCTGAATAAAAAAGCTTCGGACATGTGATTGTCAAATATATTAATCTCCCAACTAAGCATTTATATTGGCCTGGGTCAGATATAAGTTCATCAACTTATTGGACAAATGATATTATTGCTCCATTGGAAATGGTGATGGTTTAGCTCTAAGCATGCCGCACGTAGTAAGAATATCCAGAATATATTTTTGTTGGGATAAAAATAATCCCGATGGGCTATGAGTAATCTCAATACCAAGAAAATATTTCAACAAGCTCAAACCTTTGATATGAAAATGCAATCCCAAATATGCCTTGAAATGTTGACACTGACTTGAGCCATTGCATGCATGTTAGAATTAAATCATCCACTAAACTAGAACAACCATGCGAACTGACAATTTTTGATATGTAAATAGTGAGTGATCTGCATTTGACTGAAAAAAACCATAGTTATATAAGGCCGAAGCAAACTTTGCAAACCAGTTTCTGGAAGCTTGGCAAAATCCATAAAGAGATTTTCTAGGCTGACAAGTCTTTCCTTTATCAGCTACATGAAATTCCTATGAAATTTTCATGTATACTTCTTTCACCATGGAAGAATACGTTATGCATCATCTGATTATTCATGTATACTTCTTTCACCATGGAAGAATACGTTATGCACATCCATCTGATGTAATTCCCATCCTTAAAAATGAAAACAGTCAAAAGGCAATAGACACTAATCAATTTAGCCACTGGAGCGAAGATCTCATGGAAGTCGAGTCCCTCTACTTGAGTGAATCCCTTTGCGACTAGATGGGCCTTGTAATGCTCAATACTGCTATCCACCATGCGCTTTATCTTGTATACCCATTTGCATTCTATGGACTTTTTGTTTAGTAGGAGATCTTCAATAATCCACATTCCATTATCTTGTAGTGTTTTAATTTCTACAGCCATGGCTTCTCTCCACTTAGGATCTTGCATTGCCTGGGAGAAAGTTCTAGGCTCAATATGCTCATCAAGAGCAGCTACAAATGCTTTGTGAGATTCTGATAGTTTATCATAACATAAGTATTTCTCAATGAGATGGATTGTACCTGAGGTCACCATGGAGCATTGTGTCTTGCGAGGGGGATCAAGGTTGTGAATAATATGGCAAATGTAGTCACGCAAGATGTGATAGGTAAAATTGGGAATCTTCCTCCGCAAATTTGACAAATTGCCCTTCATGGAATACTACGTCTCTAGGGTCTCGATGTCATATAATTTCCACCCTTTTTGCGCATGTGGATCCCCGATGAAGATGCATTTTCGAGCTCTTTCACAAAATTTTTCATGGCTTTTCGGCTTTACAAGAGCATAGCAAATAGATCCAAAAATTTTGATATGATCATAGTTTGGTTTACACCCAAAAATTTCTTCATAAGTTACCTTACAAGACAATAACTGCATCGGTGTATGGTTAATGAGATAACCGGCCGCCGGTACACATTCTCCCAAAATTTAATGGGAAGACGCACATCAAAGCATAATGCTCTCACCACATTCAAGATATATCTATGTTTTCATGCCACTCAACAATTTTGTTGTGGTGTGTGTATGTGAAGTTTGATGAATTATCCCATTACTGGAATAAAAATGCCTTATGGTTCCTAACATGAATTCACTACCATTGTCCAATTTAATCTACTTGATAGTGCACCCAAATTATGTTTTAACCATTTTGTAGAATTTTATCAACATTTCTCCAATTTCAGATTTTTCTTTATTAAATAAACCAACGTACCACGACTATAATCATCCACTATAATCAAAAAATATCTTGCACTAGATAGAGAACACATTTCATAAGGCCCCCACAAATCATAATGAATCAATTCAAATAGTACTGAAGCTGTATTCTCATTAATGATAAATGGCATTCTAGTTTGTTTGGCATGTAAGCTGAATTTTGCTCGTCCTCGAGTAAAAAAAAATTTAGTGCTAGGTACCTTTTTAGCTTAGAGTTTCAAATTTTACTGAGTAATATTTTTTTTAATAGATCATTGATGTTCAGTAAAGTGAGAGTGAGGTTTGTCATTGGGATATTGGTACTTAACCAATATAAGAATTAAGTGAAGAACATTAAACTTTTTGTGATTTTTTTCTAAATTGCTCCTATCTGTATCTCTATATCATTTATCTTTACAAGAACGAGTGTATTGTTACTTCCATCCTTCATTTATTATAAAAATATCTTCACATTATCTACTTTTTGATGTGAACCACAATGCTTATTTAGACAAAAGATTCGTTACTCAGTGGGTTGGAGACCAATGTTGGAACTTTTCTCTTCTCCTTTTTTTTTTTTAACTTTGTACTGCGATTAAGTGTCTTAACCTATTAAGTTTTTTATCTGATTCATATAGTAAGTTTTCAGCCAATAACTCCCAAATCAGATAACTTTAGAGTACTAGGTATAAAATATTCTTCGAATTTATTTGTTTGAATCAAATAGGCTACGAGTTAAGACTAGCCTTACAATGAGTTTCTTTGCCCTTCTCACCTTTTGATGCGAATTTCAATCCTTGCTTAGGCAAAGGATCGGTTACTGGGTGAAAATATTTGAAAACTATTTTATTTTAATTTTATTTTTATAAAAAAATATATAGTTACTCTAAGCTAGCCTATAAGAGGTAAACTCTTCTTTGATAAGGGTAGAAAGAATTAGAAGTACTCATAGAAAAAAATATTTATATTCTAGACTTAACTCTTTATTGAATTTTCTTAATACTTGATCCCTCAGTATCTCACAAACTCTCTGATCTATGCATCAATTTAAAAAAAATTGCTTAGATCAGCTTGATTCTTAAGCATAATCGAGTGTCTACACACTAAATGTTAACTTACTTGAGGACTATAATTTTTTTTTATTTAATCTCCCTCCAACTTAATTTTCATTATCTCCGATGAAAGAAAAGAATCATGACAAAGTCAAAATAAAATGTAACATGGAAAGATACCACCTGAGTTTGATGTGTGCATTTATTGTTGGGTGAGAGATCTTTCATTGTGGTGTGTGCTTGACTCCAGCTGACATGAACGTGGTGCTCCCCCCAACTTGACTAATTATCTTTCTCAGAGATTCCTACGAGATGAAAAGAAAATAAAAAAATTATATAAGCTGAGTTGCCTCCCAACAAGCACTAAGTTTAGTGTCTTTAGCTAAATTTTTATTAAGACTACTCCAAAAAAATTGGATTGCCCCCCAACAAGTACTAAGTTTAAAGTTTCAGTCAGAATTCATGATTCTATCTATCCTGTGTGAATATTAGATTGATAAATTTTAATAATTTTAGATTGCCAATCTCAGAAGACAGTTTGCCTTCCTATTATTGATAAAGTCCATTATTTCTTCATCATCAATTTTCAAAAAGTAGTTCACAATCCTATTATTATCAATTTTTGGAAGATGATTTGCAACCCCATTTTCAGTCTCTTATTTATCAAAAATTATTTCTATATATTCTTCTAAAATGCTCCTAAATTAGATTTCTGGATTAGAAGTTGGATCCGATGTACTGATTACTGGAAGCATGTTATATGATCCTATACATACATACTTAGGTATGATCGAAGGTGGCTTCAATTCTAGGACCGATGGTAGTAATTCTAAAGAGGGAGCTATTGGAGCAGGTATTGTAGGTAAAAGCTCATATTTCTTGGCCGTAAGAAAGTGATGCTAAAATTGGATGGCTCTAGTAATGTGTGCACATTTTTAATATAGCTATCTAGGTTAAAATCATCCACTCTAAAAGGATCCCAACAGATATACACTGGGTCCTAAGAAATACCTTTAGGGATAGCTTTAATTCTCTATTGTATCTTTTAGGGGTGCGCCATATGGTAGAATTGGATTGCTTTAATTATTATTTTTTAATTTATTTAAAAAAAGAGGGAGAGAAGAAGAAGAAGAGAAGAAAAGAGGAAGAAAGAGACAAATTCTAAAATAAGAATCCTAAGAAAGTCCTAGACCTGGAGATGATAGATGCAAGAAATTTAATTTAGGTTAAATATTTTCAATTAGCAATCAAGTAAGTCAATCAATCCTAGCTAAGAGTTGTCTTAAATCTAGACAGCTTCTAACTGCAAGATCACCTTTGACCACTTTAAGTAAAAGACTAGCCACTCAACTGGTCAGATAAATATAAGGTTGGTGGAGGTCCTCCCATTGCTTTCTTTAGACACAATTAAATTGATTAAATAAGCAAACGAATTAATTAATGAACCACCTTCCTTCAGAACGTAATCTTTGAATCACCTTTTTAGACACCAGTTAATTAACTAACTCTAACCCGATTCAACTCTTAGGATTGCTTGTCCTAGTGAGCTCGAGTTTCTTAAGATCAACGTCTAATTATTTTAATTTAAAGACTTAAGTCAAGATAATATAAAGAGTGCTTTATTTTGGGCTAAGAAAGGATGATCAAATCTCACCTTATGTTGATTAAGGTTTTATCCTTAAGATACTTTATGAATTATGCAATGCAAAAAAAAAGATGTTCGATACAAGTAATAAATTTTTAAGGTTTAATTAGTTTCTCTATTTTAATTAAGTATTATGTGTGTCTTTATTTTTTTTTTATATTAAGTTATTTAAAGCAAGAAAAACAAAAGGTAAGTTTTAATTAAGGTAATTAGATTTGAAAGATTTATAAAATCTAACTAAATGAAAAGTAAATTATGCTAAGATTAAAAGATAACTAGGTAACTTACAAATAAAGTAAGGACTCAAATCTACTTTAAGAGCAATAAATTATTTTAAACTATAAAAAGCAGTAAATCACTAGGCTATAGGAAGAAAAAAATTCTTCTAAATTATTTAACTAGAAAGAGTAAATCTACCACATTTGAAAAGTAATATAAGGATAAATTTAAAGAGAGTAAAAATATGTAATTAAAATAAAATAGTAAATAAATTTTTGATTTTTTTGAATTTTTTTTAGACTCAAAACAACTGAAACATGATCTCCAATAACAGCATCAAAGTTTGATCACTGTCGTAGATGGTCAAAAATAAACTTAATTCACTATTATATAGATAAGGTGAGTCTAGATCGTATCCTCAGGAATCGTGTTGTTACGTTTGAGAAATTTAATTTTAATTTAAATAGCAGAATAAAAATTGCTTAAAGGACTACTTGAATTAATTAGAAAGTAAATAAATAAAGAAAATTAATTAAAGGTTGGATGCAAGTGTGGAAAAAATTCTTAAGATCTCAACTGCTCTCTTGATATACGGCTGGTATTTTTTTTAATATATTTTGATTTGATATCTAATCAATAAAAAGATAATCTATCTTAGAAAGCAGGTCATACTCTTAGATCATGGCCTGTTCTTAAAATTATAGGCTAGCCAAAATTATTTAGATACAATGATAGAAGAATTAAGTAAATCTATGATTGATTTTCGAGCATAGCCTATTTCGCTGAGTATGGATCATATTCTTAGATCATGATCCATCTCTACGTAGTCATAAACTATTCAAAACTCATATCATATTAGAAATTAAAAATATAATAAATAAAAAATATTTATAGAGATGAAAAAATAAAATCAAATTTTTTTATTATATATAAAAAAAAGTAATACAAAAGATGTAAAAAGAAAATACACCGTTAAAACAAGATTTGCATACATCTCTTGAGACATAATAATTAGCCAGTCACGAGGAAGCTTCTCGTTGAATTTTTTATTTTAGAGTTTTGAGGACTTTCTTCTAATATTATGGAATAAGGTTCAAGAGTAAGAGAAGAGATTTTTATAGAGAAAAGGATGCTTTTTTTGCTTGTAAAAGAAAGAAAGAAGAAGGAAGAGTGGTGGATGTGGCATGGAGGAAAAAAGAGGGAGAGAGGAATGATGAGTACCAGCTTGCTATTGGGCTGATGGGTTGATCCCCGATGGAGAGGAAAAAATATTTATTACAACAACGGTACCATATCAAATTTATAATAAATTAATAAATATTTTTATATTTTATCGATTATCATATATTATATTAATTTTTATAAATAATATTTAATATAATTTATATATTTTATATATTTTTAATTTTTTATTGATTTGTTACAACGGTGACACGGGTCACCGTTGCAACGAATATTTTCTCGAGGGGAGGCGGGTTGAAACACCCTGGGATGGCTTTTATAGAGGAGAGAACGGAAGAGCTTGCGTGCGAGAGGGAGCGCGTGGGCTTTACTTGAGAATTAATTAAAATGGGGCCCGCTGGAGTTATGGCATGAGAAAGGCAGCCGTCGGGTGCCGTGGAGCCGAGGGAAAGGCTGAGAAAGGAAAGAAAAGAAAATTAGGGTCCACGTGCATTGAAGATAGGAGTAGGCGCATGGAAAAGTTTAGCGTGGAGTGGAAATAGCACGTGACTTTGGGAAGTGGGGGCCGCGCTCTCCTGCAGATCATCCCACGTCCAGCTCTTCTGCCGTGGGTCTTCACTTGATGCCGTGCCCCTTCGTGGGTCCGTCTCCCTTGCACCGCATGCGTGCGTCTCTTCCGTGGGTCCACACCGCGTTCTTTTGGGCTTGCCATTTATCAACTCTCCGCCGCGCCTAATGCCAACTCAGTACGCGCGCACCCTTTAGCCGTTCAGTCTTCATGAGCCCACGGGCCCAAAAGCCCACAACCGTTTCAATTTGTAATTATTGGGCCCTTGCTAGTTGGTGTGAATAAATTTTCATGACGAATAATTTTTGAAAGCAAACATAAAAAATATCAAATATTAAATAATAGAGATTATATAGCATAGATTTTAATATTTTTTGTGTCATATTTAATATATTTATCATAAGTATATATCACATGATTCTCCAAAAGATTTATCAACAAAAAATTCAGAAATGAATCTTAAAGCATGATGAGATAGGTGACCTAATTTGTGATGCCGCAATGTGTCATCCTTTGAGACTAGTGTCTGACATGCTAATTGTGTTGCTACGTGACTCAGATGATAGACCCTCCTTTGCAATTCACCTAATCTAATCGGCTTCTTTGAGGTGAGATCCTACACGACACAAAAAGTAGGAAAAACTATCACAAAACAATTTAAGTCTTTAGTTAATCGCCCTATTGAAATTAAGATAAAATCTGGTTCTAATTTCACCCACTCGATAATATCGGCCCATGTCGTTTTTTCGTTAGGTAGCTTAATGGGATATGGCATTTGTATTTTTTCTGGCTCATATATGTAATTCGGATTTTGCATCATATGCATGAATGCTCCGATATCCATTATCCAATCTACTAAATTGTTATAAATTAAAATGTCATCTGCCATCTAATCGATCTGTCTATTTTTTCATTTAGGATCGTCAAAATTTGATGGTACTGTTTACTGATGAAGACCGGTGCCACTTGGGTCACGATTCTATTGTTGTTTTGGGCTGTGTTTGCTTCTTGGGCCAAATTAGCTACTTGAGCTGAATGAGCTACCACATATGGATGATTTTGTGCTCCATTTGTGAAGCTTCTGTTCTACTGACCACCCATAAAGCTACCTTTGGAATCCTAGGTTTTACCCTTCTGATTTGCACCTCCGTCACTGCATCCTTCTCTTTTTCCTCTTGTTGCTCGCCCAACCTCCCAAATTTCTGAATAATCGTGCAATTCCCAGCATCAAATTTCAATTTCTTTCCTCTGGTCACCTTCACATTCTCACCGCTACTCATGAAAAAATCGATATTTTTGTTCAGTCATCACGGCCCATCGCCATCTGATGTTGCCGCTCTTCTTGTGTCACCATGGCATAGGCTTTGTTCAAGGTGGATAAGAGCTCGGTGTTCAGAATTTGTAAGTGCATAATCCCAAAGACGTCCGTGTCAAGCCCCATAAGAAACTGGTAAAGCTTCTCCCTTTTCTTTTTTTTTAGATGTTTTCGAAAATCTCCACAGTTGCAAGTCAGCATGCTCAAGTAATCATCCAACTTGTCCCACAAATATTTCAATCTGGTGTAATAGTCAGCAACAGTTCGTCCATCTTGAGTTATGTGATTGAGGTCTGATTTAGATTAAAAAATTTTTGGTGCGTTCCTTGAGAGAAGTGCTCTTTTAGATCATCCCATATGGATTTTGCCATCGCAGCATAAGCCATACACACTGCCCTGTAATGATTTGTCGATGGAATTGAGAATTCTAGCCTTTACTATCGAATTGCAAACTACCCATGCATCGGCTTCAGGTGCACCATCACACAACATTTTAGTGTTCCATCCACAAACTGAGCTTATTTTCGCTTGGAGGCATTCATCATTGTTTGGCCAAGTCGAATAATTGCCACCAATAAGCACATTGAGATCAAAGGTTTTTGGTTGTTTGAAGAATCCAGTGATGCACATTCGATATCTCCATCAATTTCTGCTTATGTTCAGCCATCAAAATCAAAGATAAAAGCTACTAGATTTTGTTGGTGATTTTGGGATCAATTACTTTGATACCATGAAAATTTGCAATTGGGAGAATTTTTCAATACACTATCATTCTGGTGTTTACAACCTATATAACCAAAGATGACTTTTCTATGTAGAAGAAAATACAACATGTAAAAGAAAAGAGAATGTGTATAGGAGAAAAATCTATTTCTATCAAAAATCATGCTTCTGCTTCTTTGCTTAAAATCCCTCAATATGTAATCAATATAATTATGTACACCAGCTAAGTTCTGACTAATTTATGACAGCTAATATATTGTCCTCCTATATCTAAATTGAAATCAATCTATGCAACATCGAAGATAATTTCGTCAATAAGATGGCATGATCAAGGCCGTATAAAGGATAGAATGAATGTTAACAGGATAGGTTAGTTTAGTGACATATATCATAATTTTTCTTCTAATTTTCATAGTGTTTGGCTAGATCTAGCTAATGATGGGTTTAATCTATTTCGGACAATGAGTTCTACTTACAGCAGCTGAAATTTAGATGAAAAAGAGGAAAGTTTAGATGAAAATTGGTGGCAATTAGGATGGAATTTAGTGGTGGATACCAAGAGGTGGAGAGTGGATCTTGATTTGTAGAAAATCCCTAGGCTCCTTATCACTGTGGCTGCCCTAGGTGACCTGATTCTAGCTAGAATCTTGGGAAGAAGATGGACTATGATTAGGAGTCCTCTTCCTCCATTGCAAGGGCATCACGCATGCTCTCTCATGGTTCTGGGCCACATCAGACCAGTCCAATCTCTCATAGGCCGGTCTAGCAGGTGCTTACAAATAAAGCACTCTCCTATCAAGTATGTTATAGTATTATATAAATCTAAATCAAACTCTCACACTTGCCACCTATAGCAGGCGTGTAAAAGTGGCCCCTTTGTTAGGCATTTTTGAAGATATATCCTTTTATAATTGAATTTACTTCATTTTTGTCTCTTTATTTAGGGGAGAGAATGATAATTGTAACAACCAAAAGTGGGAATGCACGTATTTCAAACAGTCTACGATGACATGAATGTTAGTAGTTATGGGTTCTACGTGAGCAATCACGCATAGTCGCATGCCCCCACGTACGAGTAATCCGAGCGCTGATGGGCGAGAGCCGTTTGGCACTAGGAATGGGTCGCTTTCTGTGCCACCGTAGACTTTATGTGATGCGCTCTCCAATGCAAAGGAGTTTGTGGCTGGGAGCTCTGGCCAAGTGTGGCAGGCACACGAGGAGAGATATCAGTGGGTGTGTTGATGGCTTGAAACCCATCGTCCAACCCTCCCCCATCCCTCTCCTTCGGTGTCACCCATGACTCTTCCTGCATGCCTCCCACCCGCAGCTCATCCGCCTTCTCGCTTGCCCATATTTTCTTCACGCTCAACCCTATCACCCTCACGGCTCCTTTTTGCGTGCTCGCCCTCCTCTCCCAGGACCCATATCTCTTCCGTCTACCCCCCAACCGGCCTATCTATTGCTCCTCCACCCTCATCTTCCACCATCCTGTGCATCTCCTCCACGCTCATCCCCACCAGTCCCTCACAACTCCTCTATCCATGCTTGTTCCTTCCTCCCGTGCCCATGATTCCCCATACCCCTAAGCCCATCATTTTTTCGCACCATCACTACACCCACACTACTTCCACTGCTTCTCATCAAGAAGAAAGAAAAATATCTAGATAAAAATATTGAAGATATTTTAAAAATTTAATTTCATATTATCGATAATCTGATTGTTATATCAAATATGTCAATTAAGATTTTCAAAAATTTTACTGTAATATTATTTATATATATCAAATATAATAATTAATATTATTAATAATTTAATAAAAATAATTTATTTTAAACGTAATCCACGATATCTTTCAAGATTGCCGGATGTACCAAATGCAACTTAATGATTTTACTTGTCAGCCCATTTAAAGCTCAAATATAAAATGGGAATGTATAGTTAGACACAGTAGGGTGCGGGTGCAAAATATGGGGAAATAGTAGGTAGTAGAAACTACTTGATCTAGCTTAGCAAATCTTGCTGATAAGAACGATTAGATTCCAAATAAACTAAATGTTGCATCACTTAGTCAAAAATCCAGTTACCAAACTCATTTATCTAAAGCTTGAACTTAGCCATTGGTCCCTTCCCTCCAAAAAAAAATGAAAAGAAAAGAAAAGAAAGCGCCAGAACTTATTCATGTTATTGACCGAATTGGTGATCAAACTCCATATGGATCCCCTAGGATTGTGTTTTATATCTGCATTACTTGCACATTACATGATTACTGTTATAAAATTATTATTATTAATTTTTTGCATATACAGATTTGGCTAAGCAATGTTTATTTTAGTCATATTGTGCCTAAGTTTGACAGTTTCTATTAGTTATACATTTCTCGAAGTGCCTTATTTTAGTGCTAACAAAGGGTTAATTGGGTCTTGTTCCAATACTCATATTCCGTTTTTTAGCATTCAGTGGTTCTAAATTTGAGTCTTAGATGGTATTCTCAAGTATTTGGATCTAGATATTACTGTGGATAGATCTCCTTTCTCTTCTTAAAAAGGAAAAATAAATCTGCCAAGAATAATTTTTTGGAGGTTCCGATATGTTCTGGATTGTCGTTCTGATCAATTCACAGTAAAAAATTCACATGGAGAGATGCCACCACCATGCATGAACCAAAGAAATTGTGGATCAATAATATATTTTACTGGCGGATAAGCTAGGGCAAAACAAAACTTGTACATCTTAAGAAATACAACATTGTATCCTGAGGGGTTAGTTGTCCTCCTTTGATATACATGTTTACAATTCCACTTTGAAAGTCTATGTTCTGGACAGCTAAAGTGTTCAAGTATTCTCCAGCAACAAAACTGAAACCCCATAAATATATCGCAGAAACTTTCAGCTGTTGTGAAGGAAAGGAAAGGAAGCATGATAAAAAATTTTATGGCAAAATGTATTTCCCCCTCCTCCCCACACAAAACATCATGCATCAAGAGACTCATCCTTTATGCTTATAGGGAATATAAAAGCAGTATTGGTTACAGCTTACTCGCGCATGAAAGATACAAACATCGGTAATTGTGATCCATATAACTGAATTGAGGGATAAACTACCGAGTGGTACTCCAACAAAAGCTTGGGATTGCCTAGCTTCAACCCTACTTAGTGTTTGTGGAAAGAGAGAAATCATAGGATTTTCATATTCGAGGCCAACTCATTAGGCAATACAATGGAGATCAGTTTATCGACCTTCAAAGAATGGTTCAGCCACCTAGTTCTTAGTCTTTTTTTTTTTTTTTTTGGTACAACTAGAACTTAGTCTTTATCCTCAATTATCTCAATTACTTAATAGATTGCCTAGTTAAACTTATAGTACCTTAACTTATACCCTAAAATGCTTCTATAGCCAAATATCCACTATAATGAAGAGAACATAAGTCGCCTCAACTTGAGCCCTCACTAGACTCAAATTATGTGCTTAAATACTCCAAATAATATAACGGGTGGTTAACCCTCCCAATTCATTAAAGAAAAAAAATGGCTAGGATCACATCCAATAGCCATGTATTTTGAAAATTTTCATTTCTGCAAGAACTAATTTATTATAAATTCAGAGAGTTTTGTTTTTTAAGAGGCATACAATCAAAATAATGCATACATAGGAGGTGTTTTAGTTACTTTTCTTATTTTCCTTTATAGACCTTCCGTGTGGAAGCAGCCTAAGGGAGGGTTAAGGAGAGATCTATACACAGAAAAATACGTACTTTTTTTTTGAATGAAAAAGAGGTGAAACCTCCATTATTTATTAGTACTTAAATTAAATAGTTTCAAAAGAGTTGCATGGTTGTAACCTTTCAGTACATCTTTACTATGTATGCTTAGCTCTCTTTTCCTAATTTGGGTTGAGGAAATATAGTTGTTTCCTCACGAACTATTAATGAATGTCTTTGAGTAGGAAAGAAGCCTTCATTAACCTATCTCCCAACAGCAGTCTCAATCAGGCTTTTGAACCTCAGGTGCCCAGCCTACTTTTCCAAAGCAATTTTGGTTATGTCACCTTAAAAACTCTGAAGACAGGAAAAGAAGAACCTGATTTTGAAACTCTGAAAAGTTTGGCAGATCTGAAAACAGATTTCTAGTTAAATATTGAAAGCAAAGAATTTGATTTTTTGAACTCGTTAACTCTAAAAATTGATTTGTCGTAACCTCTATAATTTTGAAAACCTGCCTCCATCAGTGTCCATTTGCTCTGAAAATCCATCCTTTCTTATCTCCTTGTTTCCTCCCCACTATTCTCTAAATATAGGATCTTTGATGTTTTCTTCTGAGATTGCCGCCAAGTTTCCCCAAAGAAGAGTCCTCTGATGAGTGCCAACATCTTCTTTTATTTGTGTACCACTAAATGCATTGTCTGTTGCAGGAAAATTTTTGTTTCGTTTGTTTGCACCACGATTAGCCTCCGACATGCGTATACCCGCTCTCAAGAAGAAAAGCATTTCGGATCGGAGCTAACTTCTTCATCTATTCCATTGTCACTTGAGACATCTAGGAGATAAAAAGTGCTGCAATTTGCTGAGCAATTGCTTTAGGACAGTAAGCATGGAATTCAAATACCGTTTGTTGCGCTCTTTCCAAAGACACTACTGACCAATTATGAGAAGCGCATCCATTCCATGTCTTTGATCTTGATTGACATTATTGATTCTCCATGTATTCCATAAGGTGTCCAGTGTGGATGGGAGTTCAGGCAGTTTCAGGTTTAGGAGTGGCTGAGTCCAAATTGTTCTTGAGAAAGGGCATTCAAGCATAAGATGATCATTAGTCTCTGGGGTGTCACCACAGAGCGTACAGAATTCGTTTTCGATTCTTCCTCTTCTATAAAGATTGGCTTTAGTGGGAATTTTGTTATTAGCACATAACCAAGCAAACAATTTGGCTTTTTCCGGTATTGGAACTTTCCAAATGATCTCACTCGAAGGAATTCTTACTCCTCCATTTTGAAGAAAGTGATAGCTCTTTCTTGTTGAAAAACTTCTGTCATTGAACCATTTCCATTCAATAGTGTCTGGTTGTTCCCCCAAGCTAATATGCTCGATGCTGTCTTTTAATCTCTGAGGATCATCCAGTAGTTTTGGTGTAAGTAAAGTGTCGAAAGATCTGTTGTCAATTGGGCCATTCAACATTTTCGCCACTGAAAAATTACTAGTCAATGCTCTTGTGTATAGCTATGGGAAGAGATCCTTCAATGAATGAGTGTGAAGCCAGCTGTCTTTCCAAAAAAGAATCGTTATTCCATTGCTGACTTTATATCTGATTAAGAGCTGAAATGTATCCTGTACAGCCTCTAATCCTTTCCAAAATGGCGATGATGCTTTGTGTGTGTTTCATTCTCCAGTGTGATGTGGGGTGAATGGAAGTTATAAGCTTGCACCATGGATCATTAGCTTTGGAATATAGTTTCCACCACCATTTACCAAGTAGGACCCTATTGCAGATTTTGAGGTTAATCTCGGCAAACATTCGACCAGCGTAGTCGATAGTGCCCGTGCTTGCATTCATCATTTCCTCTCCATATAAAGGACCGTCGAATTTTGTCTATTTGGTGAATTATGAATTGAGGAAGTAGCAAAGTGTTCATCCAGTATAGTGGAATCCCTGTGAGCACAGCATTGGTGAGTACTAATCTGCCTAGGAGGTTGAGCAATTTACCTTTCCAACTATCCAATTTCTTCTGAATTTTTTCATGGAGGGAATTCCAACGTTAGTAAATAAATTTAAATGTAATATCATTAATGTTGGGAGTCTAAGAGTCTTGGGAGCCAAAGAGTCATATAGAAACTCCCATTATCTAGAAGATGTATGAGTAATTATGAGTTAATCTCGGAATATGGATGTGACCTTTGGGAAAAAATGTTATGAATACATATTTAGTGATGTATTATGTCTAGTAAGTTCTCCTAATGGCTATAAATACCCATGAGATCATTTTGTAGTGAAACAATGAGTATTTTGAGCCTTTGAGTATCTTTATAAAATATAATATTATTTTATTTCGAGCCCATCATTCTTTTTTTGACAACTTCATTCAATCGGTCCTTTTAAGCTTTGAATGGTGAACCGGCAAACCTAGATAAGTGATGGGAAAAGTGGCCACTTTGCTTCCTAGGATAGATGCTGCTCTCTGCAACTCTTGATCAGTGATACCAAGCCTAAAACTTGAGATTTATCAAAATTTATCTTAAGACCTGACAACAGCTTGAAACAGTATAGCAGGAATTTAAGAGTTTTGATGTAATTCACATCATACCGACAAAAGATAAGTGTGCCATCAGCGAACTGGAGGTTTTGGAGCTATCCTGTGATGTTTGTCGGTCCAATACCATCTATTAAGTTAAGTCTACCTGCAAATTTGATCATTCTTTCAAGGGTGTCAGCAACAAGAAGGAAGAGCTGAGGGGACAATGGGTCTCATTGTCTAAGACCCTTCCTAAATTTGAAGGTCTTTACCCTTTTCACCATTGACAAGAACAGATGATTTCACTGTGCAGGCTAGATCTTTAATCCAGCAACACCATCTAGGCCCGAATCCTCTTGCTGATAATAATTTGAAAAGAAAGTCCCAATCCATATTGTCAAATGCTTTTTCAAAATCTACTTTGTAAACAAGACCCTTGTGTGCTTCATTTTTACTGTAGCTTATGGTTTCCATGGCCATTGTAAAGCACTCAGATATATTCCTTCCTTTAATGAAGGCAAGTTGTGAGGATGAGATCAGTAAATCCATTTTCTTTGAGAGCCTTTTTGAGAGAATCTTCGATATGACTTTAACCATCCCGTTAATCAAACTTATCGGCCTGAAGTCTTTGACTAAACACTCACTGATTTTCTTCGGAATAAGAGTGATGGAGTAGTTTAGACATCCTATATTGGCTGAGTGGTTATAGAATTGAAGAAGAAGCTTTATAACCTCTTATTTAGTTATACCTCAAAATCGCTTATAGAAGGAGAATGGAAATCCGTCTGGTCCAGGGGATTTTTCAGAAGCCAAGCCGAACACTGCATCTCTGATTTTCTCTTCTGTAAATGGATGTTCAAGGTCAGTGAGGTCAAGAGATCCTTTCGGATAAAGTGCCTTCCAATCTGCCTGTAAGGGGTGCTCTTCTGTTGAGCCTAGTAATGTTGAATAATAGTTGTAGAAAGCCGAACAAATTTGCTGTTGATCTATGATCTTGTGGTCCCTTTGGCAGAGTTCAGTGATTGTATTCTTCCTTTTCCTATTGCTTGCCCATATACGGAAGAACTTGGTATTGCGATCTCCGTTTTGAAGCCACTGCGTCCTTGAGTGTTGTTTCCATAGATCTTCCTCTTGTTTCAGAACAATGTTGAGTTTTATTTTGAGATGCACCTGCTCATTCATCTCTTAAGGTGCAAGCTGCCTTAATTCTTCTTTAGTATCTAAGAATTCAATTCTTGTTCGTAGTTCTTCCTTCCTTATAATGATATTTGCCACTGCATTTCTGTTTCAACGTTTGAGTTTGAATCTTAAAAAGCTCAATGCTTTAACCAGGTTTTCAACTGCTTCACAAGCTGTTGGTGCCAATTCCCACCAAACTCTGATCCGTTCTTCAAACTCTATGCTGGTAAACCACGGATTTTCCAAATGAAAAGGTTTTTTGGAGGGAGACATACCTTGTAATCTTTGTGTGTGATATAAGAGGAGAGGAGTGTGATCTGAAGTTGTTCAGACTAAAATCGAGAGTAATGCTAAAGGATATTGTCGGTGCTAGTCCAAAGAGACAAAACATCTATCAAGCTTGGCCAGAGTTACGTTTTCTCTAAGGTTGGACCAAGCGAAGTGCCGATTGGAAAGGCTGAGTTCTAAGAGTGAGTTGCAATTTACAAAGTTGTTGAACAAATTTGATGCTGAGGCATTATTACCCTTTCCATTTCGATCTTCTGAAAATCTGACGATATTAAAATCCCCCGTCAGAACCCATGGTACCTGATGCATTTCTCTTAGTTGAGTGAGTTCGGAGAAAAACCACTTTCTTTCTGCTTGCTCATGGGGGCCATATGCATTCGTTAACATCCACGTAAATCCTAATTTTTTGCATATGAACTATGTGGTGATGGAATAACGACCTTAGCTTAGATACTGCCCAGTTACTTACTGTAGTGGGTGAAGTTATCGAAGAAAGAATGATGGACTCAAAATAAAATAATATTATATATTTTGAAGGTACTCAAAGACTCAAAATGCTCATTGTTATATTACAAAATGACCCCATGGATATTTATACTCACTAGAAGAACTTATTAGACACAATACATCACTAAATATACATTTATAACACTTCTTCCCAATGGTCACATTCATATTCCAAGATTAACTCATAATTACTTATGCATATTCTAGATAATGAGAGTTTCTATATGACTCTTAGATTTCAAAACTCTTAGACTTCTAACACAAATAATAGTATAATTAAGTTTATTTACTAACACCCCCCCTCTTAAACTTAATTGTATTCCATCCTTCATGCCAAGTAAGTTCTTGAGCTTGTAAAAATGATTTGCTGCAAGTGGCTTGGTAAAGATATTGACAACTTGATTATAAGTCTTCGCATAAGTTAACTCCACATTCTTCTCTTTTACATGCTCCCTTATGAAATGAAAAATGAATATCGATATGCTTACTCCTTTCATAATAGACCGGATTCTTTGCTAATGCCATTACCGACTTGTTATTTACATATATCTTAGTAGAATCAATTTGAGAGAAATAGATATCTTGTAATAATCTTCCAAGCCATATGCCATGGCAAACACATGAAGATACCGCAACATATTCCGCCTCACAAATAGAAAGAATCACAATAGCTTGCTTCTTAAAAAGCCAAGTGAATGCCGTATCACCCATATAGAAAATAAATCCGATTGTACTCTTTCTATCATCCGAATATCCTCTCCAATCACTATCCGAATAACCAAAAAGCCAAAAATTATAAGAAGGAGAATACATTAATCCATGAGATATAGTATCTCGGATGTAACGAAGAATTCTTTTTGCGGCCTTTTAATGTGTAGATTTTGGTTCCTCTAACAAATGACTTAATAAGCCAACTCCATATAGAATGTCCAATCTTATGCATGTGAGATATCTTAAGCTTCCAACTAAGCTTTTATAAAGAGTAGGATCCATCACTTTACCTTCTTCAAATTTTGATAGTTTGACTCCACAATCAACAGGGGTGCTTATTGACTTACAATCTTCCATCTTAAACCTCTTAAGAATCTTCTTTGCATATGCTTATTGAGAAATGAAGATGCCTTCATTGTTTTGCTTGACCTCTAAACCGAGAAAATATGACATAAGCCTCAAATCTGTCATCTCAAACTCTAGGGTCATAGCTTGCTTGAATTCTTCAAATATTTGAGAGTTGCTTTCTGTAAAAATAATATCATCTACATATAAGGAAACAAACAATATATCTTCATTCTTCTTCTTCATATATAAGGCATGCTCATATGGACATTGCATGAAGTCATTAGCTTTGCAGTATGCATCAATTCTATTATTCTATACTCTAGGTACTTGTTTCAAGTCATAGAGCACCTTCTTCAACTTTAAGACCTTTTCTTCAAGACCCTTTTTCACATACCCTTCGAATTGATTCACATAGATTTTTTCTTCTAAAATTCTATTAAAAAAAAAATTGATTTGACATCCATTTGAAGAATTGGCCATTTGAACTGTGCTGCAATAGAGATGAGCAATCTTATAGTTTCCATACGAGTAATCGGGGCAAACACTTCTTCATAGTCGATACTAGCTTGTTGCTTGTAGCCTTTAGCTACAATCTTGCTTTGTACTTCTCTATATATCTTTGAGCATTCTTCTTCTTCTTGTAAACCCATTTAACATCTATGGATTTATGGCCTTCGGGGAGAGTAGTAAGTCCCAAAGTATCATTTTTCTATATTGCTTTGATCTCCTCATCCATGGCGACTTTCCAAATCTTATCTTGTATTGCATCTTTAAAAGAAATATTTTCATTGTTAGCCAAAAGATAAATGAGATTAAGTTTGTTTGTTACCTCATATAGCTCTTGTAAACTCCTTGTCTTCCTTTGCATTGGACTATCATCCAAAAGAGGTGATACTCTAAAATGTGAAGATGAAGGTAGTGAAGAAACTTTAAAATGCACCTTTGATTCTTTCTCTTCTTCTTCCTTCTTTTCATAAAATAGCTCTTTGTTTGATTGCCAACTTCATATACCATCTTCATGAAACTCCACATCTCTACTAATATCAAGCTTTTTAGTTTTTAGATCAAAGAGCTTATAAGCTTTAGATCGAGCATCATACCCAATAAAGATAAACTTTTTACTCTTGTCTTCAAGCTTCATTCTTCTTTGGTCTGGGGTATGAGCATAGGCAATACTCCCAAAAATCTTCAAGTGTGAGACACTAGGTTGTCTTCCACTCCATATCTCTTGTGGAGTTATGTCCTCTAGGCTCTTGGTAGGACATCAATTGAGTAAGTAGACCGCACAATTTATGACCTCCGTCCAAAATTCTTTCAGCATGACCTTCGTCTTTAGCATACTTCGAACCATATTAAGCATGATTCGATTCTTTCTCTCTGCCACTCCATTTTGTTGGGGGAATAGGGTGCCGTCAAGAGTCGTCGAATGCCATTCTCCTCACAAAAATGTTCGAACTCTTTGGATGTAAATTCACCTCCACGATCGGATCGCAAGGCCTTGATGTAGTAGTCACATTCTTTTTCCACCATAGCTTTGAACTTCTTGAATGTGAAAAATACTTCAGACTTCTCCTTCAAGAAATACACCCAAATTTTTCTGCTAAAATCATCAATAAAGGTTAGAAAATAATGATGCTCTCCAAAAGATGTTGGAGAAATTGACCCACATATATCGGTATAGATGAGTTCAAGTGGCTTGTTTGCATGATAGAAAGCTTCTTTGGAAAAATTCTTTCTTGATTGCTTACAAGAACACACCCTTCACAAAATTATTCTGGAGAGTCAATATGTGGTAAGCCCTTCACCATCTTCTTGCTTGATAGTTGCTTAAGGCCATCAAAGTGAAGATGACCAAACCTCAAGTGCCAAAGCCATGAGCAATCCTTCACACTTGTATTCAAATATTTAGTATCAACATATTTGATGTTAAGCATGAACATTCTATTTTTTATCATTTGAACATGGGCTATCAAATTATTTTTTTGATCTCTCAAAAATAAACTTTTATTTTTCATATGCACATTATATCCTTTCTCTAAAAGTTGCCCCAAAATTAAAATATTGTTCTTCATCTCCGGTATATAATAAACATTAGAGATAAATTTGTGACTTCCATCTTTTAATTGAATAAAAATTTTATCTTTACCCTTCACGTCTTCTTTGAAGGAGTCACCAAAAGACAAATGTCCATTCACCGATTCATCCAACTCTGTGAACATATTTTTATAGCCATACATGTGATTACTTGCACTGGTGTCCAAAAATCATATATTTTGCTCACCGGTGTTATTTTCTTTGCAAGCAAGCAATAAGACTTCATCACCATCTTCTTCTTTTTTCTTTGCATAATGAGCCTTCTCTTCAACTTGGTTAGCATTATTATACTAACAATCTGAAACATAATGATCAAGTTTGTTGCAATTAAAACAACAAACTTTAGAATTGTCATACCTTCTACATCTAGATGAGCCTCCTTGTCCACATCCTCATTTTGAAATTTGGCTTAACACTTCTTTGTTATTATAGCCTCCACGTCCTCGACCGCATCCACGGCCTCTTCATTGGCCACGGCCTCATCCTCGGCCTCTTTAACTCCTTTCATTCTTGGAGTCTTCTTTGTTCTCCTTCAAAGAAACCTTAAATTGAAGAACTTGCTCCAAGAGCTCTTGCCTCCTCTTATTGAATCTTTCTTCATGAGCTTGTAGGAAACCCATAAGCTCGTCTATAGTCATCTCTTTCAAATCCTTTGACTCCTCGATGGCAACCACAATATAGTCGAATTTGACATCTAATGAACACAGAATTTTTTTTATTACTCTGGTGTCATCCATAGTTTCGCCATTCCTCCTCAATTGATTGACAACGGCTAAGACTCTTATGAAATAATCCGAAACATATTCGGATTTCTTCATTTGTAGGGCTTCAAATTCGCCTCGAAGAGTTTGGAGGCGAACTTTCTTTACCTTCTCTACTCCTTTATAAGAATTTTGGAGAATCTCCCATGCTTGCTTTGAAGTGGTTGCCGCTGCGATCTTCTCAAAGACTGATTCATCTATAGATTGATAGATGAAATATAAGACTTTCTTATCCCTCTTTCAAGACTCCCTTTGTTTATTGGTGAGAGCCTCTCCTTCTATTGGCTCTTGATAACCTTCTTCTACTAGATCCCAAAGATCTTTAGACCCAAGTAGAGCTATCATTTGCAAGCACCAATTTTCATAGTTTGTTTTAGTGAGGCAAGAAAAAGAGGGTTGGAGGAGACTATCGGTAGACATTATGGCTCTGATAACACTTTGAAGTTATCAAAAGAAGAATGATGGGCTCAAAATAAAATAATATTATATATTTTGAAAGTATTCAAAGGCTCAAAATACTCATTGTTACATTACAAATGATCCCATGGGTATTTATAACCACTAAAATTTTCTAGACACAATACATCACTAAATATGCATTTATAATACTTCTTCCCAAAGGTCACATTCATATTCCGAGATTAACTCATAATTACTCATGCATATTCTAGATAATGAAAATTTCTATATGACCCTTGGACTTCCAAAATTTTTAAACTTCCAACACTAATAATAGTACAATTAAATTTATTTACTAACGAATCTATTTATTTAGCTGTACTCCGCATATACTTCGCTGTAACTGATGATTCATCTTATCCTGTTTAGTCTCTTGAAGGCAGATTATCGTACATTTTGAAAGTTTAATGACTTCTCTGATAGCACATCTCTTACTTGGTTTACCCGATCCCCTAATATTCCAGTTCAGTGTTGACATAGCTTGTTTTCAAAACAGTGGAGAGAGAAAACCTTGGAGAATGGGATAATAGTATTGCTGACAAAAGAGTTATTGTACTGGCAGGTAAAGAGAGGAGAAGCTGTAAGCATCTTCATGTAGTCCATTCCATAAGAGGGTCTAGATTGATTTTTCAGTAGGTAGGAAGTAAGAAGACCAATAGTCTGTGCGATGAAGTTCCAACTGTTTTGCTTGGCATCACACAGATTACACCCAGAGACTTGAATAACTCTTATGGAGTACATCTTGAGACAATAGGCTTTTTGCAGCGGTGTAATTCCATTTTTTGGGGCTTTTCAGGAGCCGCGATCTGATTTGATTGGTTGAAAATAATCCCCAATTGATTGCTGAGCTTAATGAGTTCTGCATTAGTGAGAGAGTTGATGAAGAAGATATCAGCTTTAGTCCTCAATCAATCCCAATGTTTTGACTTTTTTTGCCCTCAACCTTGTACTACGTCAGGTAGCCGCGTTAGCTGAAGTTGTTCAAGACCTTTTGTGTTGGGACCAATGGGTAAGTTGCTAGGAGTGTGAGGGGGAGTAGAGAGTGATGATGGCCCATGTGGTTGTTTAAAAGCTTCATGAATCCTGGCAAAGATGGTCGAAACTGGTACCAACTTTTGGCTATTAGCATAGTCTTTGTTCAAATTTGGGGTGGGGGGAGGAGAGCAGAACAGTCCCTATGGTGGTAGTCTGGACTGACATTGTAGGAAGGTGGCGGATAGGTTGATTTGATAGTAAGTTCAAGGGAGGTGTCTGTGTGCATCGTCATTAAGTGAAAGGGTGTAGGTAGGATTGGAGGTATTGCTGAAAAAGCTGGATTAAGGACTAGATTCCAGATTAGGGAAAAGATGGATGGCTGTGATCCTTTTACTAGATGAAGTAGGATCCTATCGATTTGAATTTGGTGGCCTCTGCTTTGGGTGAGTCGGCCCTAAGATGGTCGCCGGCTAGAGGAGTGAGAACCAGTTGCACTGCCCTATCGCTTTGCACTCCTAGTTTCGCCTGCTTCCCTATTATCATCGAACCAGCACTCTATATCATCTTCGTCGTCACTTCCTGGATCATTGTTATCTGGTGAGTTTCCGAATGGAACCTGCTCAGAGATAAAGTTTAATTTGACCTTCACATTGTACATAAAGGGTCCTATTGTAACATCAATTGATTCCAATATATCATCGATATCTTCACAAAGAACTGGAGATCGAAGCTGGTGAGATTCTCCCAATGTAAACAGTTCTACTCGCTCTGTGTAGTATGCCAAAGCTCGAAATAATTGCAGTCACAGCCTCAGAATTCCAGCAAATAAGTGGGAGGTTTAGGAGGCTGGCTCGTACCTTAAGTTTGAGTTTGTGTGGAAGTCCACCTCGAATTTGATCCCAATACTTATCTGAAGATGGAAGTCATCTCCTTTGATTTGCCCATCAATCATCAGTTGGTGAACAACTTCCACTGATGGGCATGAAACAAAGAACTGGTTGTCTATCGTAAGCTTCCTGGTAGTCTATGAGTCGGATACTCGGACTTTGCTTGCTAGGATACTCTGTACATCATCTTTTTTAACCAATCTTCCAAAAGCTTCGATAAATGCTGCTCTTTCCGGAAACATCATCTTAGTCGAGATAGGGACAAATGCTTTCCTCTTGCTTCCCTCATGAGAAGAGTCTGGTGTTATTCTGGACTTTGGGTTTGCTTTAGTGGTGTGGGTTGTTGGTCGAGATTGGCTCCGGTTGGTACACTGGCAGTTCGTGATGAAGTTCTGTGAACTCCGGGTAAGCAGACGGTTGGTGACATCTTTACAGATTCTTGAGGTGTGGCCAAACCATTTGCAGTGGAAATATTTGATCGGGTTTCGACATGAATTCTTAAAGTGATCCTTATCTCTACATCTGAAGCACAAACCCACTGTAAAAGGCCTAGGATATGTTTGCTTACTGTGTTGACGGTGGTTCGAGATCCCATTCTTTGGCCAACCATATCATTTGTAAGGGTCGAAGGTAGATGCAGATCACCGCTGTGGTTGGCCAGAATCAAAGGATAGCTTTCATATTTGTGTGCTCCTTGTGTAGTGGATGAGCGTCGGATGCCAGCACTCTCATGATATGGAAAGGTAGAGTGGTTTTGAGTCGTCAGTGTTGGACGGCTCCGTAAATGTTGACCCACTTCACCATTCGGCACCTCTTGACGTTGTTTCGTGCTGTAGCGGATTAGAATTGGTGTATATGAGGTCTTTGTCATGTAGCTGGTGCTCGTTTGCCGACAAAAGGTTGCCTAAGTACTCTGATAAGATGGTCGCCATCTCACCCTTCTTGAGCCGTGTGCCTGCCGTTGATAGGTTGAGTGGATTGTGTGGGGGTGTCAGAGTTTCTTCAGGTGAGGTGGTGGAGGGCCAAGCACACTCATCAAAGCGTTGGTCAGTATCCTTTGATTCTGTAAAGGGAGGTGGGAGGAGATGCCAAGTGGAATGGTGTTAGCTCCCGTGGCAACCGAATGGTTCTGGTGAGAAAGAGGCAGCTGTGAAGATTAGGGAATCAAGAGGTTGGGTAGCGGATGGAAGATGGTTGGGGTGGGGGTGGGGGGGGGGGGTGGGGGTGGGGCAGCGGTTTCAGGGGTCCATGAGGCGAGAGTTTCCCTTCGCCAGAGGAGAGTATGTTCTTTGTTCCACAGCTGGTCTGCATTCTTGTTTGGCACCACTTGTTTCCTTGGGAATGCACTCGGGCCCAGTCCCCATTGCGAGGGGGGAAAGGTTTAAGGAAAGGAGTAGGTCGTGGGATGGAGAAGGTAGTATACCCTGTGAAGGGGTTAGGCTTGGAGCGGTGATGAGGATCATGGTTAAGGGAGAAGCTGCCGTTAGGTGGACGTAGAGGAATGGATGTGGGAGTAGAGAGGAGGTTTCGCGCATGAATTTCGCCAGAGTTTCTCACTCTAGAAACCCCCATCACCCCTTCCTCTTTAAGAGTTAATAAAAATACGTACTTTGTGCATCCTAAGTAATGGAAATTGGTGTCTTGACGATTCAAAGCCATGAGATGACACCAATCATGGGTAGGCGAGGATGGTACAGAACCTCCAAGGGAACGACCCTCGCTGAGATCAGCCCCGAACCTTCAGTCATGTCCACCTCTTCCTCCCCAACCCACTCCCACTCAAAGCATTAGATCAAGGTCCCAAGCATCAGCCCAACCTCTCTCGTTGCAAATCCCTCACCTGGGCACTTCCTCCTTCCCATCCCCAAAGGGATAATAAACTTCCCTTCCTCTTTTCCAACCTCGAATATTCGCTCGGGCTTGAACTTCGTAGGCTCCTCCTATATCCTAGGATCTCTATGGATGCGATAGACATTGACCGACAGCAGTATTCTATGAGATATTAGAAATTGTATCTCAAAGTCAATTGTCAACTTATTGACGGTTATGCTCATATGTACTTATGTATAAATTATTCAATAATAAAATTGTTTGATATTTTTCATCATAAATATTTATATTTTTAATATGAACACTTGAATTGTAATGAAGTCCTTAGGACTAATTTAAATAGAGGATTTAGTCTTTAAACTTGTTCGGAACTAAATGATACGTTTTTATTAGGATGATAACGATATAAGTATAGGTCATTGTGTGCCATATGGGTTAGTTGTCTTCTTAACCAAAGAGGATAGAGACACTGATATGGCATGTAGTGGGGTGTAGGAGTACATTCACACCGAACGTGACCAACTGCAGAGTACTCTGCTGTCAAGAGTAGCATGTGAAGGATATGGATATAACTATCCCTTCGACCTGAGATCATCATTGTGACTTGCAAGCAACTCACTGTATTTTGATACCAGACTACCTGAATTTTTAATTCAATGATGAAAGATTTCTGGATGCAGTCAAGTACTTGTCAAATCGATGCGTAAGTCAAGATGGGATTGATCCCTCCGAATAAGTAGGAGTTAATGCATCAGCATATTTCAATTTAGTAAAATCTTGATCAGAGTAATCCATATAATATATTTGAAATATTGAAATATAACGTGATTGACTATTCCAAGATTGACAGTTAAACTCTAGGTCACCTTGAGCATTAAGATCAAAGAGATGAATTATACGATAACTATACACTAGTTGGTTCTTGAATGTTGCTTTGTGATCATTCGGCCTATCCGAATATCGGATCCCATTGTTAGATAGTTGCATCGATTAGTTCTAAAAGTTATTTCTGTACTATCGGTTTAGGTTCGAACATATGGGGTCATACTTAAAAAAAGTCATTGTTTGATCATGTAGCTGATTAATGATTGAGAAAGTCGTTCTAGGTTGTAATCATCAATTCGATTGATGGTTAGCCTTATACAAAAATTATAGTAAATTAATTTACTAAAGGTTAGTAAATTAATTTACTAAAAGTTAGTAAATTATAGGAGGATTCATGAGTAATTAGATTGCTAAATAGCTCAATTAAATTGAGCAATATGATTTGGTTCAAAACTAATTGAATTAGATTCAATTTGCTTTGACCCGATTAGGTTATGAGATGACCTAATTATCAAGGATGAATGATTTTTGATTTGATCAAGACTTGGGCTTAATTAAATTTTGATTCGGACCTAATTAGATTGGGTTCAGATTGATCTAATTGGTTTAACCTAATTTGATTAGGTTGGAGACCTAATTAGATAAACATTAAAGAGTCCAAACCAACTTGGACTCCTCCTTACCCTTGCCGACCACTCTTCCCTTGCGCACGTCTTAACCTCAACGCAAATTCTGATTTGTGTGAGAAAACCCCATGCTTAAGAAGCCTTGTCGCCCACTCTGGATAATGGCCAAGTATTTGGATCAATTGGTTGATTCAATCAAATTCAAATCTGATTTGAATTCAAGTGTAGATGAGAAATCTATTCTCATCCAAACACCTCTACGCCACATCTATATAAACCCCTAATTTTTATGGACAAAAATCAGATTAATCAAATTAATTAAGATCATTAAGAGATTTGTGAGAGCTAGGATTTTGGGTGTGAGGTCTTGGGGTGGACGGCCTATCATTGGCATGTGAGGATAGAGGAGATCTTCCTCCTTTTGCGTGAGCATCCTAGATCTATTCTAAGGTTTTGGAGGAGGGAATATTTAAGAGAAAAAGAGTTTTTCTCTCCTTCTTCCTATGCCACATATTCCTCCTAATCCATCTTCAGATCTAGAGGAGTCTGGGATGTCGGAAGATGGAAGATAGATCAGCCATCTAGAGATCGTTATGCGAGCTAGCACTCCTGAGATGACAGATCAGCACAGGACTTCGAGTGGATCACTTGTAGAGGTCAGACATCCTATATGGCTACAAGCAATCTTTAAGTCTAAGATTTTTAGATGCAAAGATCTTCTATCCACACAAAAGTATCAAGTTCTAAACTTGATAGATGTGTAGATTAGATCTATGATCATATATTTAATTTATCTTCTGTGCAGATTTTATTTTCAGATCATATACATGCATCATAACGTATTATAGATCCTAGGGTAGATGTTAAGATTAGATTTTAAGCATGTAGTATAGATCACTAAATTATTTTATCTGATTTTTTATGGTATAAAATTTTTTTAAAATACATGCTATATGCCTGCTGATTTTCCAACAGTGGTATCAGAGTCTAGATTCGATTATAACGTGTATATGTATGCATGTAGCACTAAAATTTAATTTTGATTGTAATATGATTTGATTGTGATAAGATCTGGCATAATTCAGATTAGATCTAAATTTTTTATATATAATATGATTAGATTAGATGCCTAGGAGCTAAGTAATTGTATTAAACATTTATGACCATCCGAACATAGGAGAAAGTAAGATTTTATGACCCTCTCCTCTCATTCTATGGAGATCTCTTGTGGCATGTAAGGGTGCTGTTTGTTCATGAAGATGCAACACGAAAGGTCTAAAATTTACTTTTTTGTAAAATCCTAGATTTTGAAATCTCAAGATTTATTGTATGCGATACAATTTGAAAGAAAAGTAAAAACTATCTAATCTAAAGGATTAAAATTATTTTAATCATGAAAAATAAAATTTAAAATTATAAAATATTTAGATATATTTTAAAATTTATTTATGATTAATTTTATTTTGGATTAAGTAAAATTTTTCAGATCTGAAACTCTGAAATTTGATTGGTACGTGAACTGAATCGATTTAGTTTTGAACTTGATCGACCCAGTCTCCTGATATAGTCGGCTCAGTTTTGACTAAGCCAAACAAGTTGCCACAGATCGAACAGTAATAGTTACTATTCATTTATAGTTAGCTGACCAAGTAGCAAACTTGATCGATCTACTGTACTTAGCCGGCTCAGTCCAGATATGAGCCGACCCAGTTTTCAAATATAAAATTTTTTGCAAAAATCGAGTAAAAAGTTTATGAAATTAAAATTATTTTAAAATTTAACCTAAATTCATGTTAAATTCAGACTTAATAGAGAATTAAGTATGAAACTAATTGAATCTAAAATTGTGAATTAAAGATCTAATGATACTTTCATAAAACATGAGGGTCATATGGGTTAGCTTGATCAAGTTCTCTTAATTGGGTTAGATCTAAGATTACAATTAAATAAAATATGAATCAATTAAAAAAATTGATTAAATCTAATCAAATATTAAATTAGATTAAATCAAAATTTTTTTAAAATTATTACAATAGTTGTAGTTGGTCAATGTCCATATCTATGATTAGACTAAGATGGACCTTGATCGTGGCTCAGTGGTCGAGTCCGAGTCTTTAGGTAAACTAAATTGAATCTGATGAATCAATTGGTATCTAAGGTAAGTTTGATAGTTTTGATCGATGATCATTAACTCATATAGATTGAGTCCATGGTGAGTTAATTGCATATCTCTCCCACCGATCTCACTTACATGGCCAATATGGTGAATCAGCTTTTGATTCGGTTGCTCATTGATTCATGCTAAACCCATGCTGCATAGGTTGATCAATGTGACTGATTTAGATGCCATGACTGGCTTGAATCTAGTCTTCTTTGATCTGACTTGGTGAAGTCAGTGAGAAGATTATAAATAACTGGTCAAGTTCAATCTCTTCTTTTTATATATCAATCAAATCTTCTAAGTTATTAGGTCTATAAAATGAGCTAGTTATGGAGATGACTAGATCATAGCCTTCTATTAAGTTGAGTGATAATGGGTCCATTAGTTGGATGATCATTGGATGGCTCAAAGGTCTGATACTCATCTGCTATTAAAATTATCATTCATAATGTGATGATTCAGTCGAATCTCTTTTATAGGTAGCCAGGATGATCGATCAAAATCGGGCCTGATCATTTGTTAGTTAGATTCTTGAGTATGATCATATTAATGGTTGGACCTAACCAGATCTTTTAATGGAGGTCAAAGCCTACTGTTAGGAATCTGAGGTAAAATTAATTACTAAAAATTATTTAATAAAATAATTGGTTAAAAACCTACTATAGATGCACATGGGTGAGCCAGCCAAAGTCGGGCTCATGTGCAGTTTGTATGGATTCTAGTATCCACTAAGAAATTAGGATAATTCCTCGATTTAGAGGAAGAGGCTATCAATTCGTACAAAATAGTGGAAGAACCTTTAGACTAAAGTCTATATCTTTAAGCTTAATTAATTCATATACTAATTAGATTTTTTATTTTTCTTTTATGCAGTTATGGCCACTAACTTGTTGCTCCGATCACTGTTGGATAGTGATAAACTGACGGGACCAAATTTTAATAGCTGGTATCTAAAACTAAAGATAGTTCTAGAGTACAAGTGGATCTTGTATGTGTTAATAGTACGGTACCTGAGAAATCCGTTCCAAATGCTCGTAGTGCAGTTTGAGATACTTACCTAAAGTGGCTTAACGACCACACCACAGTGCATTGTATCATGCAGGTAGCCATGAACAATGAGTTCCACCATAAATTTGAGAAAGCTTAGCCAGAAGATATGCTCAAGGTATTGAACGAGTCTTTTGGCACTTCCGACGATGTTGAGTAACACAAGACTAGTTGTGCTATTTTCAATGTCTGGATGAGGGAGAGGGCGTTGGTCATCGATCATGTATTGTACATAATTGAACAGATCGAGCATCTGACCAAGCTCGACTTTTTCTTGCACGAGCAGCTTGGAATGGATGAGATCCTAAATTTTCTACCGAAGTCCTATCTAATATTTTTCAATCATTATCGAATAACGAAGCCTGTAGTAAACTACTAGAATTTGTTGGGATTGCTACAGACTTTTGAAAAGGATCACCAGCTTCATGAGGAGATAGTGAATTAGTGGGAGGATCTTCTTTGGACGAACATCGTCCCTTTAAGAAAAGGAAGAAGAAAAAGAAAAATAAAAAGGTGCCAAGTGCTGGGGGTGAGACCAAGAAATCTAAATTCAAGTTCGACCAGAGTCAGACAGAGTGCTTCTACTATAAGAAGCAGGATCATTAGAAGAGAAACTATCCTTAATACATAGCTTTCCTTAATCTAAACAAGCCAAAGAAGAAGAAGCAATCAATTGCTGGGCAAGATAATTATATGATAACACCTTGCAACTTCTCTATTTATGATACAATGATCTGGGTATTAGATACTGGTAGTCCTATTAATATTTATAATTCATTACAGAGACTTCAGGTCAGTAAGAGATTTGAAGATGGCAAGAGATTTCTAGACGTTGGAGATAGAAGATCAGTTCTAGTTCTAGCTTTAGGAATTATCAAACTTATATTCAATTCTCATATCATTATTCTTAGTGATTGTCATTTCTATCCAAGTTTTTATTGAATATAATTTATGTAAACTTTTGGCCAAAGAAAATTATGAGATTTTAATAAATTTTTTTTTGTAATATCATTTTGAATGGTGTTACTATAATGTATGGACAATTGAACAATAGAATTTATATTATATCACAGCCTAGTGTAATGTACACATCGAAAAAATATCTTAGGATAGATGATGTCTCAAATGCCTACCTTTGGCATTGTAGGCTAGGTCATATTAATAAGAATAGGATGAATTTGTTAACATGAGAGGAGATTTTCAAAGACAATGATTATGAATCATTGTAAATCTGTGAGTCTTGTCTACTTGAAAAGATGACCAAGTCATCTTTTTACTGAAAAAGATGAATGAGCCAGTGATGTTTTAGATCTTGTACATACTGATGTATGTGGACCCATGAGCACAAGTACCAAAAAAGGATAACACTACTTCATTATGTTCACAGATGACCTATCTAGGTATGGATACGTCTATTTGATGAAATACAAGTCTGAATCATTTGAAATGTTCAAATGATTTCGTAGTGAGATAGAAAAACAAACTGAAAAGAGCATTAAAACTCTTCGATCTAATCGAGGGGGTGAATATCTTTTCGATGAGTGTTCGACATATCTAGAAGAGAATGAGATTCTCTCACAAAGGATTCCTCTGAAAGTACCACAGCATAATAACATCTCGAAAAGGAGGAATCAAACCCTGTTAGACATAGTTTGATCCATGATGGACTTTTTTAATCTGTCGATCTCTTTTTGGGGATATGCACTTGAGTCAGCTTCTTATATACTTAATAAAATTTTGAGTAAGTCTGCAAATAAAATACTATATGAGATATGGATTGGGCATAAACTAATACTCCCATACCTTAAGATTTGGGGGTGTCCGACTTATGTCAGATATTTGAAAATAGATAAGCTTGGATCTAGGTCTGACAAATGTATTTTTATAGGGTATCCAAAAGAAACTAAGGGGTATTACTTCTACTTTACTGATGAATAGAAAGTGTTTATCAGTAATTAGGCATACTTTTTAAAAAAAAAATTTTTAGTGAAAAAATTAGTTCCTCTAAAGTCGAGCTTGATGAAGTTCGACGAGTAAAAGAATCGATATAATCTAGTGAATCCATAAAATTGGATTTAATTGGATCAAACTCGAAGCTTGTAGATGCACCATTAAGGAGATCCAATAGAGTATCGTACCAACTGGATAGGTACTTCGGTTTCTTGATCCAGGATGGAGATCCTGTTGAACTTGATGAAAGTAACAAGGATCTGATCACCTATATGGATGCAATATGGAGATCCGACTTTGATAAATGGTTTGAAGTCATGAAGTCCGAAATAGAATCCATGAAGGTCAATGATGTATGGACATTAGCTGATTCATCTGAAGAGGTAAAACTCATAGGATATAAGTGGATCTTCAAGAAGAAGAGGGGCACAGACGGAAAGATGGAGACCTATAAAGCCTATCTGGTTATCAAGGGGTATCGTCAACGTTATGATATTGACTATAATGAGATATTCTCCCCTATGATAATACTCAAATCTATTCGGATCATGCTTATGATAGTAGCACATCTGAATTATGAAATCTGACAGATGGATGTGAAAATAGCTTTCTTGAATGGTGAGCTAAAAGAAGAGGTGTATATTATACAATCTGAAGGTTTTATATCCATAGACGAGTCTAAGATATGCAAGCTTCAGAGATCCTTTTATGGATTGAAGCAGGCAAGTAGAGTTGGAATATACATTTTGATAAAGTGATCAGAATATATGATTTCATTAGGAATGGAGAAAAATTTTATATTTACAAATGTGTTAACAATTCTGTGATAGTATTTCTTATTTTATATGTGAATAATTTTTTCTTAATCGAGAATGATGTTTCTACATTACAAAGAATAAAGGTTTGGCTATCGTCTCAGTTCTCCATGAAAGACTTGGGAGAAGCATCCTACATCTGAGGATAAAGATCTATAGAGATAAATCAAAGAGAAAGTTTAGATTATTTCAGTCTACGTATATAGATACCATGTTGAAATGGTTCAGCATGAAAAATTTCAAAAAAGACTATCTTTCGATAGATTATGAAATTTTTCTCTCAAAGAGGGATTGTCCAACAACTCCTCAAGAGAGGAAGCATATGAGTAAGATTTCATATGCTTCGACAGTAGATTTTATAATATACGCCATGACATGTACAAAATCAGACGTGGCATACTCACTAGGGATAGTGAGCAGATATCAGTTTGATCTGAGGGAGAACCACCGAAAGGTTGTAAAGACCATCCTTAAATATTTGAGAAATACTAAAAATTATTGACTCGTTTAGAAAAAATTTGACTTGAAACTTGTAAAATTTACAGACTCCAGCTTTCAGTCAGACCATGACAACAGTAAGAGTGTGTCAGATTTTGTGTTTACCTTGAATAGTAGATTAATCTACTAAAAAAGTTTCAAGCAGCACATCGTGTTTGACTCATTGTATGAGATGGAGTATATTGCGGCATCCGATGCTGCAAAAGAAGCTGTATGGTTGTGAAATTTATTTGCAAGCTCAGAGTGGCATCCTCTCTGAATGGTCCGATCCTGTTATACTATGACAGCACTGGCATCATTGCTTAAGGAAATCGATGTTCCATCAGCACACCAAGCACATATTGCGCCACTACCATCTGATCTAAAAGATCATGGATCGAGGTGATGTCGATCTTCAGAAGATCGACAGAAAGGAGAACATGGCCGATCTATTTACTAAAGCTCTCAGTATTAAGGAGTTTAAAGATCATTAAATGAAGATTGATGTACGATACTATACTGATTGGCTTTAGTCCAAGTGAGAGTTGTTGGGCATTGTGTCCCAAAGCCAATCGTCAATGTATTGATGGTTATGCTCATTTATACTTGTATATGAATTATTCAATAATAAAAGTTATTTGATATTTTTCATCACAAATATTTACATCTTTAATATGAACTCCTGGATTGTGATAAAGTCCTTAAGACTAATTTAAATAGAGAATTTAGTTCTTAAACTTATTCATGATCAAATGATACATTATTACTAGGATGATAATGATATCAAGTATGGATCGTTGTGTACCATATGGATTAATTATCCTCTTAATCAAAGAGTGTAGAGCATTGGTATGGCATGTAGTGGAGTGTAAGAGTACATTCGCATCGAATGTGACTAACTATGGAGCACTCTACTGCTAAGAGTAGCTCGCGAAGGGTATGGGTATAACTGTCCCTTCGATTTGAGATCACCACAGTAACTTATAAGCAACTCAGTATACTTTAGTGCTGGACTATCTAAATTTTTAATTCAATGATGAAAGATTTTTAGGTGCAGTCAAATACTTGCCAAATCGGTGTATGAATCAAGACAGGATTGATCCCTTCGAATAAGGAGTTAATGCAATAGTATATTTTAATTTAGTAAAATCTTGACCAGAATAATCTATGTGATGAATTTAAAAGATTGAAATATAATGTGGTTGACTATTTCAGGGTTAATAATTAAATCCTAGATCATCTTGAGCATTAGGAACAAAGGGATGAATTATACAGTCATCATACGTTAGTTAGTTCTTGACTGTTGCTTTACGATCATTCGGTCTATCCGGATGTAGGGTCCCATTGCTAGATAGTTACATCGATTAGTTTAGAAAGTTATTCTTATACTACCAACTTAAGTTCGAACTTACGGGGTCACACTCAAAAGAAGTTACTATCTGATCATGTGACTGATTGATGATTGAGAAAGTCATTCTAGATTGTAATCATCAATTCGATTGATGGTTAGCCTTATGCAAAAGTTACAGTAAATTAATTCATCAAGAATTAATAAATTATAGAAGGATTGATGAGCAATTAGATTGCTAATTAGCTCAATTAAATTGAGCAAAATAATTTGATTCAAAATTAATTGAATTAGATTCAATTTACTTTGATCTGATTAGGTTATGAGATGATCTAATTATCAAGGGTGAATGGTTCTTGATTTGATCAAGATTTGGGTTTACTTAAATTTTAATTTAATTAAGATTTAATTATGTTTGAGACCTAATTAGATTGGGTTCAGATTGATCTAATTGGTTTAACCTAATTTGATTAGGTTGGAGACTTAATTAGATAAATATTAAAGAGTCCAAACCAACTTGGACTCCTCCTCACCCTTACCGACCACTCTTCCCTTGTGCACACCCTAACCTCAATGCAAATTCTGATTTGTGTGAGGAAACTCCATGCCTAAGAAGCCTTATCGCCCACTTTGGATAATGGCCAAGTATTTGGATCAATTGATTGATTCAATCGAATTCAAATCTGATTTGAATTCAAGTGTAGATAAAAAATATGTTCTCATCCAAACATCTCCACGCCACATCTATATAAACCCCTGATTTTTATGGGACAAAAATCAAATTAATCAGATTAATTGAGATCATTGAGAGATCTACGAGAGCTAGGATTTTGGGTGTGAGGTCTTGGGGTGGGTGGCCTATCATTGACGTGTGAGCATAGAGGAGATCTTCCTCCTTTTGGGTGAGCGTCTTAAATCTATTCTAGGGTTTTGAGAGAGAGAATATCTAAGAGAAAAAGAGTTCTTCTCTCTTTCTTCCTGCACCACATATTTCTCTTAATCCTGTTGGAAAATATGTCCCAAAAGTCAATCATCAATCTGTTGACGGTTGAGCAACCTTGTATTGTAATTGATTTGTTAATAAATAAAAATATATTTTTGATATTTTCATCACAAGTTTTATCTTCTAATGAACTCTGTTGTTGTGATGAAGTCCTTAGGACTATTTAGGTTCGATAAAGAGAGGATTTATCGATTAGTCCTTAAAATTGTTCACGACCAAATGATAGGTTGTTAATAAAGACGACAGCTTTCTATCGAGCATAGGTCACTGTAGGCCATATGGGTTGGTTGTCCTCTTAACCAAAAAGTGTGGAGATACTGGTATAGCATATAGATGAGATGTAAGGGTATATTGTCATTGAACGTGACCAACTCCAGAGCATTCTACTATCGAGAATATCTCTGATGGGATATAGGTATAAGTGTCCCTTAGACCTGAGATAGCCTCAATGACTTGCAAGCAACTCACTGTGCTTTGGTACTGGACTAACTGAATTTTTAATTCAGTGACAGAAGATTTTTGGGTACAGTCAAGTACTTGCAAAGTCAGAGTGTGATCGAGATGGGATTGACCACTCCAAGAGTTGGAGAAAAATGAGTTGTTGTATTTCAATTTAGCAAAATCTTAGCCAGGATAATCCATCAGATGGATTTGATATTTTGAAATACAATGTGGACAACCTAATCAAAATTGACAGTTGAACTCTGAGGTGTCCTATGATCATTTTGGTTAAGGGGATGAATTATATGGAAACTATATCCGCATGGGTTCCAAAGATGTTGTTCTACACATTCGACCTATCTAGCCGTCAGGTATCATTACTAGATGGTCACTTCGATTGGTATAAAAATTTATTTTGTATTACTGACTTAGGTTCAAACATATGAGGTCACACATATTAGAGTTCACGATCCAATCGGATGGTTGATCAATGATTAATAATCATTCTAGGGTTAAACGATCAATACGATTGACATTTAACCTAGTGCAAGTGTTGCAGGAGAATCGATTAGCAATTTGATTACTAATTGGCTTAATTTAATTAAGCCAATGGATTAAGATTAAGTCTAATTGAACATGATTTAATTAGATTTAGTTTGGGCTTGATTGGATCAAGTTCAGTTGGTTTATTGGATAAGCCAAGTGCAAGGAAAAACTAGTCCTAGTTGAATTAGGACTTGGGTCAACCTAATTTCTAATTCGATTAGAAAATTAAATTAGATTTAAATTTAATTTAATTTGATTAAATTAAGCTCTTAATTGAGTTAAGACTTATTTTAATTAGGTTGATTTAGTTTTGATTTGATTTGGCTTGAAAAATCAAATTTGAACAAGTTATAGATTGAATCCTAGTAAGACTAGGATTCCACCTTGCGTCACCTTAGCCTCCCATGCCCACTCTCTCTTATCCCATGGCCACTCTCTCTTATTTTATGCAACAAAATCCTCTCTCTCAGGTTTTCACACATGTCCAAAACTTTTCTCTCTTTCTCTCTTACATGGAATGTGGTTGTGGACCAAGTCAAAGTAGGAATTAGTTTGGATTTCAAATTCTATGAGATAGAGTTTTAAGAAATCAAAACTCTTTCCTTATGGCATTGATTTTATTCAATTTTTTTTTTGAAATTTTTATGACTTTTATGGTACATAATATGAGCTCTTTTCTGATAGTCCACGGCAGAAAAAAGAGGGGATGCCCAAGATTTGGGCGCCCCTTGTCTTGCCTTGTTTGGATAATCCTTGACTAGGTATTTGACCTAGACAAGGACTCATTATATTTTTCTATTTAAAATAAATTTCTTTATGAAATTTTTGTGGAACATAGAGCAGTGAGAGACCTTTGGGGTGTCCAAAAATTAAGGAGAAAGAGTCTTGGGGTGTGGAGATCTAATAGATACAAAACTAGGTGTCTAGGTTAAAGCAAAGAGAAGAAGAAGAGGATCTTCTTCTAGAGTTGCTGGGTTCATCTCTTCCCTTCCTCCATCTGTAAGTTTTCTGAGAGTGTTTCATCTAAAACTCCTTCTCCTACTTCTCATCTTTAGGAGAGTTCAAATCAAAAAGAAGGAGGTATCTGATCGACCATCGAAGAAGGATCAGCGTAGTACTAGCATACTGTACTGATTTTCTAGATCAAGACTTCTAATCATGATTCGTTGGCTCGTGTGGATGACTCCTAGAGGTCGGACGTATGTGTGGCTCACAACATCATCCTCAAGCCCAGATTAGCAAAGTTAGAATGTCTAACTTGCAAGGTAATAGATCTGATTTATTATATTTTACATACATTAGATGTAGTATAGAAACATGTTGATATGATCAACATGTAGTTCTTGCTCTTTATATTTTAATTTTTGATTTAATGTCATGTAATAATCATGTAATAAAATCTTAGATTTAGAGATTCTCTAATTTTATAAGATAAATTTTAATTTATTTTAGTCTTTTGCTGTCTGATCTTGAAAAGTTTCAAGATCTAATCCTGAAATCCTAGATCTGGTTCCTTCAATTGGTATCAGAGCCTAGGTTATTTATTACATGATTATTTATACATACTTAGATTATTTTTTAGATTAGATCTAATTTATAATCTGATTGTTAAATCTGAAATTAAAATTTTCAGATGAATCACGAACTGTAAGTTGTCCTGCTGTAAGGTTTACCCCTTACAGTGCAAAGGTTGTCCTGATTCGTATAGATCTATCTTTAATCATAAATTTATTAGATGTGATCTAGATTAAATTTATAATTTATTAAATTTAAAAAATATTTAAATCTAAAATAAAATCTCTTTATTAATAATTCATGCGTAAAGAACCATCATATATTTGTCTATGAAATTTGCGCAGTTTAAAGTTAAAATTATTTTAATTACATGAACCTGCTTAGATTAGATCTAAAGTAGTTTCATATTTATTTTATTTACATTTTGATTATGAATGAAACATGCAACTTGGTTGGTAGAACTATATTGTAAAAATATTTTACAAACATGAAAATTATTTTCGAAAAGTCGAACCCCAACCCTCAGCCCAAAACTTAATTGAGAATTAAGAAGTTGTTTGATTAGGCTCTAAAATTGTGAATTGAAGAACCTAAAACACAAACCATAACACATTGGGTTAGTGGATTAGTAGAAATTAGGTCCATTAATTGGGTTAGACCTAAGGTTAGGTTAAAGATGGACTTAATTAGAGAATTAACTAAATCTAATCAATTATTGTCTTAGATTAGGTCAAGGATTCTCTAGATCAATTACAATAGTTGTAGTTGGTCAAGTCCATGTCTTTAATGAGAACCAAATGGACTTGATTCTTGGCTAAGCGGTCTAGCATGAACTGTTAGGTTGATCTAATCGAAACTAATTAAACCAGTCAGTGTCTAAGATAAACCAGATTGGTGATTTTTAATTGGCGGCCCGCTTACCTGGCCATTTCTGATGGTATCTAAGGCAAGTTTTGGCAGATCCTCCCACCGATCGAACTTACTTGGCCTCTTGATAAAATTATATTTTGATCGAATTACTTGACTATTCAAGCTGACCCATGTTAGCTAGGTAAATCAGTGTGACTGATTTAGGTACTCCTAGACTAGTCATTTTAATGATCTCCCTTAAGCTGACTTGGTGAAGCCAGTGGGAGGATCATGATAAGTTGGTTCATCTGACCTCATTTTCTAAATCAATTAAATCCTCTAAAATTATTAGGTCTTTAAAATAAAATAATTATGATGATGACTAGATCATAGCCTCCCATTAAGTGGATGATAATGGGTCTATCAGTTGGATAATCATTGGAGGTCCAAAGGCCTGGTGCTTATCGGCTGATGAAATTATCATTCATAATATGATTTATTGACTGCATCTTTCTAAATGGTGGTTAGGTTAACCAACCAAAGTTGGGCCTAATCATTTATTGGCTAGATGGGACAAGTATGGTCATGTTAATGGTTGGACCTACCCAGACCTTTTCAGTGGAGGCCAAAGCCTACTGATTAGGGACTGGGATAAAATTAAAATTACTAAAAATTATTTAAGAAATAATTGGTTATGAACCTACCCTTAGATATACATGGGTTGGCCAACCAAAATTGGGCTTGTGTGCAGTCTAAGTAGATTTTAGTACCCACTAAGGAATTAGGGTAATTTCTCGAATTGGAGGTAGAGGCTAAATTCGAATAAAATAGTAGGAGAAATCTTTTGATTAAAGTCCAAATTTTTATGTTTAATAAATCAATTACTAATTAGGTTATAATTTTTCTTTGTGCAAATATGGCCACTTCCCTATCGCTTCGATCATTGTTGGACAATGATAAGTTAGTAGGATCCTACTTTGGTAGCTGGTACTGAAAGTTGAAGATAGTTCTGGAGCATGAATGGATCCTATATGTGATAACGATCCTGCACCTGAGGAGCTAGCTGCCAATGCATGTGGAACAGTCAGAGATACTTACCAGAAGTGGCTCAGTGAGCAGACCACGATGCGCTGCATCATGCTGGCTGCCATGAGCGACGAGTTCAATCGCAAATTTGAGATAACTCAGCCAAAGGACATGCTTCAAGTATTGGAGGATGCCTTTGGCACACCCGATGATGTGGAGAGGCACAAAACTAGTTGTGCCATCTTCAACGCCAAAATGTGGCATGGTGCCTCTATCACTGATCATGTATTATACATGATCGAGCTGATGGAGCGTTTGAGAAAGCTCGGCTTTTCCTTGCATGAGCAGCTTGGGAAAAAATGCAATGCTGAACTCACTACCCAAGTCTTATCTCCCATTCCTCACTCGTTATAGAATGACAAAGCCTAAAGTAAACTACCATGAGTTACTGGGGTTGCTTCCGAACTTTGAGAAGGATCACCAACTCTGCAAAGAGTCGGTGAACTTAGTGGGAGGTTCGTCTTTTGGTTCTCGACCCTTTGAGAAAGGGAAGAGGAACAAGAAGAAAAAAGTCAAGAAGATGCAAGTTCAAGCTGGGACATCAGTGCAGGGCCAGACCAAAAAGATCAAGTTCGATAAGAGTCAAACTGAATGCTTCTTTTACAAGAAATAGAGGCACTGGAAGAGAAACTGTCCTCAGTACATTGCCTCCCTGGACCCGAATAGATAGAGAAAGAAGCAAGCTGTTGCTGGGCAAGGTATTTATACGATAACTCCTTGCAATTTTTCTATTTGTGATATAACTGACTGGGTATTAGATACCGGTAGCCCTTACCATATTTGCAATTCGTTGTAGAATTGCAGGTCAGTAGGAGATTTGAGCAAGGCGAGAGGTTTCTGAATGTTCGAGATAGAAGATCAGTTCCAGTTCTAGCATTAAGAATCTTGAAACTTGTATTTGAGTCCCATACCGTTGTTCTTAATGATTGTCATTTCTGTCCCAACTTTTTTTTAAATATCATTTTTGTAGGCCTTCTAGCCAAAAATGATTATGAAATTTCAATAAAGAAACAAGTTTGTAATATCATTATGAATGGTGTTACTATTTTTTGTGGATATTTGAACAATGATGTGTATATGGTATCACAACTTGTTAACATAGTCTATTCTACAGGCAAGCACCCTAGATTAGATAGTGTATGAGATATCTACTTATGGCACTGTAAGCTAGGTCATATAAACAAGAATAGGATAAACAGGTTAACTCAAGAGAGAATCTTCAAAGTCAGTGATTGTGAATCACTTCCAATTTGTGAATCCTGTCTTCTTAGTAAAATGACAAGTCACCTTTTACTGAAAAAGGTGAGAGAGCTACTAAGCTCTTTGGCCCATGAGCACAAGTGCTAGAGGTGGATATTTCTACTTCATCACTTTCACGGATGATCTATCTAGATATGGATATGTCTATTTGATGAAACATAAGTCAGATTCATTTGAAATGTTCAAACGATTCCGAAATAAAGTAGAAAAATAAACTAAAAAGAGTATTAAAACTCTGCGATCTGATCGAGGAGGAGAATACCTTTCTGGTGAGTTTCTCACATATCTAGGAGAGAATGAGATTCTCTCCCAATGGACTCCTCTAAGAATACCACAGCATAATGGTGTGTCTGAAAGGAGAAATCAGACTCTATTAGACATGGTCCGATCCATGATAGATTTTGCCAGCTTGTCGATATTCTTCTGGGGATATGCACTCGAATCGACCTATTATCTGTTAAATAGGGTTCCAAGTAAATCTATAATTGAGACTCTATATGAGATATGGACAGGACGTAAGCCAGCACTTTCACACCTTAGGGTCTGGGGGTGCTTGGCCTATGTCAAATGGTTAGTTACAGATAAATTTGGACCTAGGTCTGACAAATGCACATTCATAGGGTATCCCAAAGAGACCAAAGGATATTTTTTCTACCATGTTGATGAACAAAAAGTGTTCATCAGCCTTAAGTCAACCTTTTTAGAAAAGAAGTTTCTTGGTGAAGGAACCGTTGCCTTTAAGGTTGAACTTGATGAAGTTTAACAAGCAGAAAGACCGACACCAATAGCTGAACCTGAGTCAGATTTGATTAGATCAGATCCGAAGCCCAATGTACCTGCACCATTAAGGTGATTCAATAGAGTATTGCGTCAGTCGGATAGATACTACAATTTTTTGATCCGAAATGGTGATCCCATCAAACTCGATGAGAATGATGAGGATTCGATCATCTATATGGATGCAATGCAGAGATCTGATTCTGAAAAATAGCTTGAAGCCATGAAATCTGAAATAGAGTCTGTTGGTGCAGAATTCCGTCGAAGTCGGAGAAGCTGGAGCTGGGATGACTGCGGCCGCCATCGGGACCTGCAAAGAAAGTCTAAACCGGAGTTGGAGGTGCTCCGGCAAGACCCTCCGATGCTCAAGTCAGTACTCTGCTTCAACAGAAATGGAGTGCTCGAGCGAAAATTTTGATAGAGTTTCGAGATAGAGTTACCAGCTTAGAGAAGAACGTATCTGGGGGTCCTTATTTATAAACGGAGGGTGTAACTGACCGACAGCGACGTCTGTAACCATCTGGTTGTGGACTGCTCAGAGCGCACGGAGTTTGTTACGGAGAGTAGTGGCGTCAGGGGTCATTCAAGGCCACGTGGAGCTTGTTGCGGAGAGTGGAGTGGTATCCGTTGTCGGGACTTGCCAGATAGTGGTGGAGCTACATGGAATCCATTGCAGAGAGTGGAGCAGGAGGGTGACTCTTGTCGTGACTTGTCAGAGAGTAGTGGAGCTGTATGGAATCGTTGCAGAGAGTGGAGCAGGATGGCGGCTCTTATCGTGACTTGTCAGAGAGTTTGGATCCGTCGGCTGAAGCCCGACTGGGATGCCTGATGGAGCAGAATGGCTCTTTACATCATCATTCTAGGAGAGGCTCAGATGTTCTGAGGTCGCTAACGAATCTACTATTGTCGGACGCTTCGGGTACTGACCTTTCAGGTGGGAGTCACCTGCTGTGGGAGCTTGGATGGAGATTTTTTTATTAACGAAGTCTGGAGAAGTCCGATCGCTAGAAAAGTCTATCTGAGATTTATCTGATGTGGAAGCTCATCCGAAGATCATCCGCCGGGGAAGTCTGGTTTTATGGGGAGCCTGGTAGGAGGTCGGCCAACGATGGACTTCGAATAGTGCTGGGGATGCCCGACAGACATTGGAGGCGATTGGCTATCGCAGGGACCCAGTTGCTGAAGCTCGTCCGTCATAGAAGCTTGTTTGGAATCCATCCGCTGGAGAAGTTCGGACGGGCTTCGGTTCTCGCGAGAGGTCGAAAGGGGGCCGTTTATTATAGGAGCTTGGGCGAGGACCAGTTGTCGTGGAAGCTCGGAGTAGTGTCCCGCTGTAGGAGTTCGTCTAGAGCCCACTCGCTACGGAGTAGCTCGGTTGGAGTCTATCTGTAATAGAAGTTTGAAAGAAATTTGCTTACAGTAGATATCTGGGGTAGACAGCCCGCTGTAGGAGTTCGGAGTAGACCATTCGTAGCAGAAGTTTGGCTCTCGTGGGAGCTCGATTAGGATCCGGGAGGCGGTCGATCATCATAGAAACTTGGGTGGAGTCTGGTTACTGTAGAAATCTCATTGTCGGGGAAGCTCGAATGTTGACGAAGCCCGAAAGAAGTTTGGAGTAGGGTCGTTCGTGGCCGGAAGAAGTCCGGGAGAGACTCGGGGAATGGTTGGCTGCTATAGGAGGTCGACTGTCAGTGAGGCCCAGAGGGCCTTTGGGATGGCCCGATGGGTGAACGCAGAAGTCCATTGTCAGAGAAGTCCGGACGGTCGAGGGAGTTCGGAGAGGCGCCACACATAAGGTCGGGAGCCAGAAGAGCCCTGGAGGAATCGGCCTTTTATAAACTTCGATCGGGGGGTACTTTATACCCAACACCGATCCCCCTACTTTCGAGTTTGGATTTTGAATGAAGAAAGTACAAAGAAATTCTCACGATCGAAGCTGCTTTTCTCGATTTTCGTACTTAGCGGTTGTCAGATATTTTGACGTTTGGTACGCTGGTACTGGAGCTTTTTCGAAAAAAAATTCTTCTTTTTGGAATTCCCACCGGAGTGCGGTCCCAGGTATGGTGCCATAATGGTTTTACTAATTATCGGCCACCTCTAGCCGCTTGCCACGGTGAGTGGGCCACGCGGCGATCACGGACTGGTTTGAAGAGTCTTGTAATCATTATTGCACCAGACCCCATCGCTTATTTAAACCTACCTCCCCCCTTCAGGGATCTCACTTTGTACGGGAGCTTCTTCAGTCTTTCCTCCTTGGCTTTAGGCATCCGTTGAGTCATCTTCATCTCTGTACCCCCGCATCCCTCAGACCAGCTTGGGTTAGCCTCAAAACCTTCTCTGCTTTCGCGGCCCCGTTTGTAGACTGCGCTGGTCTTCCTTCGTTGCAGATATGGGCGCGGATGCGGCTCTGATGTTAGCCCAGAGCCTGAAAGTCCACGAGCGGAAAGACGCTGCAACTTCTGGGTTGGCAAAGAAGGTGAGGGTAGAAGAGACAGATCTGGCCATGTTTCGCCTTGATGGCCTAGAGCCCGGGCTTATGACACATCTTCGACCGCGAGGGCTTCTCGGTGCATGTCATCGTGAGGGGAAACCTGACCTCAGGAAGAAGGTCATGCCCACCGTCACTGTAAGGGGGAACCTGACCTCAGAAAGAAGGTCATGTCTGCCGTCATCGTGAGGCAGCGGAAACCATGACGCGGCAAAGATGGCGTCTACATGTACTTTGAAGATAATACTGGAGTAATTGCTGACCTGAAAGGAGGACTGAAAGAAGAAGCCAAGTACTTGAAGTAATTCTCGACGATGGCTGGAACTGAGAGTTTGAAGTCTGATGAAGCCGAGCTTCTTTAGAGCTGTTTGTTTTGTTTGTTGTTTTATTTTTTTTTTAAGGCTTTGTAACATGCACTTCGCCAATGAAATGAGAAGAGAATTCTCTGTTATCTCATCCCCTCCTCTCTTTTTTTGGCCTTCAAGGCTTTGTAATGTATACTTCACCAATGAAATGAGAATGAAATTGTTTATTACCTCGTCCATTCTGATATTAACCGATTATTTATCGGACTCCTTTTGTCTTTCATCGTGTTCGATGTCGACGCTGTTTGGAGGTTTCCGATCGTTGCAGTGTCGATTTGCCCTTTGGTTTATGACCGTAGGTTCTTTCGAGGCCATTTGAGTTTGACACTTTCTCCCGATGCTCGAGCTTGGGGGTCCGAACTTCTCATTACTTTGAGGAGGTCGATTTATCTTCGGCCCATGTCAGGTTCTCTCTTAGCGACTAAGATGAAGTTCCTTATGTCTTTGATGTAGTTTGTTTTTATTTATCGTAGAAGTAGTTCGTCGGCTTTTCTTTTTCATCTTTCCCTTTCGCTTTCATGTTTGAGTGAGGGTTTTTCCCCTGCTCTTAACGGGGTCGTGAAAGCGTAGAGGTGTCGTTGAGGAAGCTTTCCTCCTTGTCGATCAATCGAGTCTTTGTTTGCGTCGGGATGAGGTCTTCTCCTTATTCTCGACAGTCGGATTCAGCTCGTGTTAGGATGAGATTTTTCTCCTGTTCCTAACAAGGCTGTGGGGGCACATCAGGGCCGTTGTGAGGGCCTCTCCCCCCATCCAGTCTTTTAGAAAATCGAGCCTTCGACTTTGCTCATGTTAGGATGAGGTTCTCCTCCTATTCCTAACAAGGCTGTGGGGGCATATCAGGACCGTTGTGAGAGCCTCTCCCCCCATCCGGTCTTTTAAAAAATTGGGCCTTCATCTTTGCTCATGTTAGGATGAGGTTGTCCTCCTGTTCCTAACAAGACTGTGGGGGTACGTTAGGGCCATTGTGAGGGCCTCTCCCCTCATCCGGTCTTTAAGAAACTGGGCCTTCGACTTTGCTCATATTAGGATGAGATTCTCCTCCTGTTTCTAACAAGGCTGTGGGGGCACATCAGGACCGTTGTGAGGGCCTCTCCCTCCATCCAGTCTTTAAGAAATCAGGCCTTCGACTTTGCTCATGTTAGGATGAGGTTCTCCTCCTATTCCTAACAAGACTGTGGGGGCACATCAGGGCCATTGTGAGGGCCTCTCCCCCATCCGATCTTTAAGAAATCGGACCTTCGACTTTGCTCATGTTAGGACGAGGTTCTCCTCCTATTCCTAACATGCTTAATTTCAATTGCATGAGAGAGTTATTTTCTGTCATTATAAACTCATGCTAAAAGAAAAATATACAAATATGAAACTTTTATTTAAGGCGAAGCTATTGGTAAATACATTCGTAGATTTTTTGAGTTCTATGGTCGCGGAAGCTCTGCTCCTCCGAACTCTTTTAAATAGTATATTCCGAGCTAGACTACCTCCTTGACTTCATACGGGCCTTCCCAGTTTGGGACAAGTTTCTCTTGATTCTGAGGTTGTGAGACAGCGGCTCGCCGTAACACCAGATCTCCCGCTCTGAAGATTTTGCTTTTGATCCGGGAGTTATAGTAGCGGGCTACTTTCTGTTTGTAAGCCACCATCCGAACTTGAGCCATCTCCCGCTTTTCTTCTAACAAATCGAGGTTGTCTTGAGATCCTGTGGGTTGCACTGTTCGTCGAATGCCACGACTCGTGTTGATAGAAGTTTGAGTTCTATTAGGACCACGACCTCTATCCCGAAAGCTAAGGCAAAGGGGGTCTCCCCCGTGGGCAATCTCTAAGTAGTCCGGTATGCCCACAACACATGATAAAGCTCGTCAGCCCAAGTTTCTTTTGCCTTTTCAAGTCTCACTTTGATGCCCTGCAATAGAGTCCTGTTGGTCACCTCGACCTCGCCATTTGCCTGAGGATGGGCCATCGAAGTGAAGTTGTGGGAGATGTTTAGGTCCTCACAAAATTTGGCAAACTTTGCTCCAGCAAATTATCGTCCGTTATCAGTAATGAGGGTTCTGGATAAGTCGAACCTACAGACAATCGACTTCCAAACGAAGTCCTGCACTTTAGCTTCCGTGATTTTTGTCAAAGGTTCAGCTTCGACCCACTTGGTGAAATAGTCAATTGCCACCAGGAGAAACTTTCGCTGTCCTGATGCCATGGGAAAAGGTCCAAGGATATCCATCCCCCATTGCGCGAACGGCCATGGGGCACTCAATGATGTAAGTTCGGAGGCAGGTTGCCTTTGTATATTGGCATATCTCTGACACCGGTCACATCTTCGGACATATTCGATGGAGTCATGGTACATGGTAGGCCAGTAATAACATTGTCAGAGCAGCTTATGGGATAAAGACCTGGCCCCCATGTAATTTTCACAGACTCCCTCATGTACCTCCCTCAAGGCGAAGTTGGCTTCAGAAGGCCGGAGATATTTCAAAAGGGGCAAGGAGTACGACCTCTTGTATAGCTTGCCTTCGTAAAGGATATATCGGGAGGTCTGGTTCTTAAGCTTTCGAGCCTCTTTTGCATCAGGAGGAAGAACCCCGTCCTTGAGGTATGTAACTGTGGGTCGATCCAACTGGGTTCATAGCTGATCTCCATCATAGATTGTGATTCTTCCATTTTTGGGTGCTTCAGAACCTCGAAGAAGACTTCTTTAGGCAGTTTGGCCAGAGCCAGCATAGCCAACTTGGAGAGAAGGTCGGCCCTGGTATTTTTCAATCTCGGGATCTGCCTGATGTCGAAGCTGCGAAGGTAGGGATGATCTCCCTTACCCTTTCGAGATATCTAGCCATACTATCCTCCCGTGCTTCATAATTTTCACTAACCTGTCCCACTACTAATTGAGAATCACTGTAGGCTTGAAGCTGATTTACTTCTAATTCTTTGGCGACCTTCAGTCCTGCAATCAGAGCTTCATATTCTGCTCTATTATTTGTTGCGGAAAACTCGAAGCGCAGTGCATACTCCGCGACAACTCCATCTGGATTGACCAAGATCAGGCCCGTGCCTGCACCTAACATATTGGAGGAACCATCCACGTAGAGGGCCCAAGAACCATCAGGGAGATCGGCTCTTTCTTTGGGGGAGTTCGGCCGGAGCCCTGGATTATCGGCTTCATCTTGTCCAAGTTCGGCTTCCTCTGGGATAGTGCATTCCACCATGAAGTCCGTTAATATCTGAGCTTTGATCGCTGGCCGAGGTCGATAGTTGATGTCGAACTCCGTGAGCTCGACTGCCCATTTCGTGATTCTCCCAGAGGCATCCGCTCGATGCAGAACCACTTTGATCGGCTGGTCGGTGAGCAGCGTTATGGTGTGTTCTTGAAAGTAAGGTCGGAGCCTTCGAGCTGCAATTAATAAGACATAAGTTAGTTTCTCTAACTTAGTATACCTGATTTCGGCGTCTCTCAATACTCGGCTTATGTAGTAGATCGGCCGTTGAATTTTCGCTTCTTCCTTAATCAGAACTGCAGCGAGGGCCATAGGGGAAACCGTCAGGTATAGGAACAATTTCTCTCTAGGCTCGGGCTTTGCCAATAATGGTGATGAGCTGAGGTAGTTCTTTAGCTCTTCAAATGCCTGCTGACATCCAACGGTCCAACAGAAGTTCTTGGGTTGCTTGAGGGTCTGAAAGAAAGGTAGTCATTGCTCGGCCGATCTCGAGATGAAGCGATTTAGAGCCGCTACTTTCTCGATGAGGCACTGAACCTCTTTTATTGACCTCAGGACGGTCATCTCCTGGATGGCGCGAATCTTTTTCGGATTTACCTCGATCCCGCACCCCGATACCATGAAGCCCAAGAATTTTCCTGAGGTTACTCCAAAAGCGCATTTGGCTGGGTTTAGCTTCATCTTATATTTTCGAAGGGCGCTGAAGGTCTCCTCAAGGTCGGCGACGTGGTTCACCAAGGATCTGCTCTTTACGAGCATGTCGTCCACGTAGACCTCCATGTTGTGGTCGATCTGTTCTTTGAAAATCTTATTCACTAGCCGCTGATATGTCGCCCCTGCATTTTTGAGGCCAAAAGGTATGACCCTGTAACAATAAAGGCCACGGTTAGTTATAAAAGTGGTTTTTTCTTCATCCTCTGGCGCCATCCTGATCTGATTATAACCGGAGAATGCATCCATGAAGGTGAGAAACTTGTGGCCCGAGGTTGCATCTACTAGTTGATCGATTCTGGACAGAGGGTAACTGTCCTTCGGGCAGGCTTTATTCAATTTTTTGAAGTCTATACACATCCTCCATTTGCCGTTCACCTTCTTAACCAAGACCACATTGGAAACCCAGCTCGGATAGTTGACCTCTCTGATGAATCTGACTTTCAGGAGTTTATCAACCTCCTCGGCTATTGCCACCTATCTCTCCGATGCATGACTTCGAACTTTTTCCTTCATCGGTCGGTGTTTGGGATCGACGGCCAGACGGTGTTGCATAACTTCAGCATTGATCCCTGGCATGTCTGTCGGAGTCCAAGCAAAATCGTTCGCATTCTTTTGCAGAAAATTGATAAGCTGTGTCCGCACCTCTTTCCCCAAGTTGGAGCCAATCTTCATCATGTGTTCCTCATTCCCATCATTCAAAGGAATTGAGACAAGATCTTCCATTGGCCCACCCCATTCTTCTGTCAGGTCATCGTGGGTGTCTAATCCATCAACCGAACAGGGGTCAGGCTGACCACTTCTTTGCAGGGCTATATTATAGCAATGCCTTGCCAGGGCTTGATCTCCCTTGACTCCTCCGACCCCCTGGTTAGTAGGGAATTTCAATTTCAGATGGTAGGTTGATACTACAGCCCGGAGAGCGTTGAGGCCAGGTCGGCCAAGAATTGCGTTGTAGGCTGACGGTGCCTTCACCACCAGAAAATTACCAAAGCCCTGGATTATTTTGGATATCGACCTGCAACTACAGTCAAGGTTATTACTCCCTCCACCGGGATAGCATCACCAGTAAACCCTACTAAAGGGGAGCTAATCGGCCCCAAACGACTGTCAGGGATGGATATTTTTGAGAAGGCATCGTAAAACAAAATATCAACCGAGCTTCCACTATCAACAAGAATGCAGCGTACATCATAATCAGCCATATTTAAAGAAACTACAACTGCATCATTATGGGGGAACTGGATCTCTCGGGCATCTTCTTCAGTAAAGGTTATGGGTCCTTCAGTTCTTTGCCGCTTGGGCGGTCCGGTCGATCCGCTAGCCGCTCCCTTCCGAGGCTCTCCAGAGATGGTGCAGACGATCTCGATTGGAGGCCGATTTTCAGGTTGTTCTTCCCTCCTCGATGAGAATGATGAGGATCTGATCATCTATATGGATGAAATGCAGAGATCTGATTCTAAAAAATAGCTTGAAGCCATGAAATCTGAAATGGAGTCCATGAAGGTCAACGATGTATGGATATTGGTTGACCCACCTGAAGGGGTTAAACCCATTGGGTGTAAATAGATCTTCAAAAGGAAGAGGGGCACAGACGGAAAGGTGGAGACCTATAAAGTCCGTCTGATTGTCAAGAGATATCATCAACATTATGGTATTGACTATAACGAGATATTCTCCCCTGTGGCAATGCTCAAATCTATTCGGATAATTCTTGCAATAGTTGCTCATCTGGATTATGAGATCTGGCAGATGGATGTAAAGACAGCTTTCTTAAATGGAGAGCTGACCAAAGAGGTGTATATGATACAATCTGAGGGATTTACATCCACAATGAGTCCAAGGTGTGCAAGCTTCAGAGATCTATTTATGGATTGAAGCAAGCTTTTTAGAGTGGGAACATGCATTTTGATAAGGTGATCAAAACGTATGGCTTCGTTAAGAACGGAGAAGAGCCCTGCATCTATAAATGGGCAAATGATCTAGTTGTGGTATTTTTTATCTTGTACGTAGATGACATTCTCTTAATCGAGAATGACATCCCCGCACTACAGGGAATAAAAGTTTGGTTGTTATCGTAGTTCTCCATGAAGGACTTGGGTGAAGCATCCTACATCTTAGGGATGAAGATCTACAGGGATAGATCTAAAAGGATGCTTGGGTTATTTCAGTCCACGTATATAGACATTATGCTGAAGAGGTTCAGCATGAAGAATTCTAAGAAGGGCTATCTACCGATAGGCCATGAAGTTTTTTTCTCTAAGAAGGATTATCCGACAACTCCTGAAAAGAGAGAGCATATGAGTAGAGTCCCATATGCTTCGATCGTGGGATCTATCATGTACACCATGACATGTACAAGGCCAGATGTGGCATACTCACTAGGAGTAGTGAGTAGATACCAATCTGATCCTAGAGAAAATCATTGGAAAGTGGTTAAAGCCATCTTTAAGTATTTGAGAAATACTAAGGATCAATGGTTGGTTTATGGCGAGTCAGATCTGAAACTTATGGGGTTCATAGACTCCAGCTTTCAATCTGACCATGATGACAGCAGAAGCGTGTTGGGTTATATCTTTACTCTGAATGGTGGAGCCATCTACTGGAAGAGTTTCAAGCAGCATACTGTGGCAGACTCTGTTTGTGAGGCGGAGTACATCGCAGCATCGGATGCTGCGAAGAAAGCTGTGTGGCTGAAGAAATTCATCATCGAGCTCAGAGTAGCACCCTCCCTCGATGGTTCGGTCCTGCTTTACTGCGACAGCACTGGTGCATAGCTCAGGCGAAGGAATCCAAAGCACACTAGCAGACGAAGCATATTTTACGCCACTTCCACTTGGTCTGAGAGATCATGGATCGAGGTGACGTTGACCTTCAGAAGATCGATGAAAGGAGAACCTGACCGACCCCTTCACTAAAGCCCTAACGATAAAGGAGTTTGACAACCACAAGTCGAAGATGTGTATCAGATACTGTGCCGAGTGGCTTTAGGACAAGTGGAAGTTGTTGGAAAATATGTCCCAAAAGCTAATCGTCAACCTGTTGACAGTTGAGCAACCTTGTATTATAATTGATTTGTTAATAAATAAAAATATATTTTTAGCATTTTCATCACAAGTTTTTATCTTCTAATGAACTCCGTTGTTGTGATGAAGTCTTTAGGACTATTTAGGTTCGATAAAGAGAAGATTTATCGATTAGTCCTTAAAACTGTTCACGACCAAATAATAGGCTATTAATAAGGATGATAGCTTTCTATCGAGTATAGGTCACTATAGGCCATATGGGTTGGTTGTCCTCTTAATCAAAGAGTGTGGAGACACTGGTATGGCATACAGGTGAGATGTAAGGATATATCATCATTGAACGTGACCAACTTCAGAGTATTCTGCTATCGAGAATGTCTCTGATGGATATAGGTATAAGTGTTCCTTAGACCTGAGATCGTCTTAGTGACTTGCAAGCAACTCACTGTGCTTTGATACTGGACTAACTGAATTTGTAATTCAGTAACGGAAGGCTTCTAGGCACAGTCAAGTACTTGCGAAGTCAGAGTATGATCGAGATAGGATTGACCACTCCAAGAGTTGGAGAAAAATAAGTCGCTGTATTTCAATTTAGTAAAATCTTGGCCAAGGTAATCCATCAGATGGATTTGATATTTTGAAATACAACGTGGACAACCTGATCAGAGTTGATAGTTGAACTCTAAAGTGTCATATGAGCATTTTGGTCAAGGGGATGAATTATATGGAAACTATATCCACATGGGTTCTAAGGATGTTGTTCTACACATTCGACCTATCTGGCCATCGGGTACCATTGCTAGATGATCACTTTGATTGATATAGAAATTTATTTGTGTGCTACCGACTTAGGTTCGAACCTATGAGGTCATACACATTAGATTCACGATCCAATCAGATGGTTGATTAACGATTAAGAATCGTTCTAGGGTTAAACGATCAATACGATTGATATTTAACCTAGTGCAAGTATTGTAGGAGGATCGACTAGCAATTTGATTGCTAATTGGTTTAATTTGATTAAGTCAATGGGCTGAGATTAAGTCTAATTGAATATAATTTAATTAGATTTGGTTTGGACTTGATTGGATCAAGTTCAATTGGTTTATTGGATAAGCCAAGTGCAAGAAAAAACTAGTCCTAGTTCAATTAGGACTTGGGTCAACCTAATTTTTAATTCGATTAGAAAATTAAATCAGATTTAAATCTAATTTAATATGATTAAATTATGCTATTAATTAGATTAAGACCTATTTTAATTAGATTGATTTGGTTTTGGTTTGATTTGGCTTGAGAAACCAAATTTGAACAAGTCATAGATTGAATCCTAATAAGACTAGGATTCCACTTTGCGCCACCTTAGCCTCCCATGCCCACTCTCTCTTATCCCATGCCCACTCTCTCTTATTTTGTGCAATAAAACCCTCTCTCCCAGGTCTTCACATATGCCCAAAACTTTTCTCTCTTTCTCTCTTACATGGAATGTGGTTGTGGACCAAGTCAAAGTAGGAATTAGTTTGGATTTCAAATTCTATGAGATAGAGTTTTAGGAAACCAAAACTCTTTCCTTATGGCACTGATTTTACACAGATTTTTTTTAAAATTTTTGTGACTTTTATGGAACATAATATGCACCCTTTGCTAGTGGTCCACAGTAGAAAAAGAAGGAGGGGATGCCCAAGAGTTGGGCGCCCCTTGTCTTGTCTTGTTTGGATAATCCTTGACTAGGTATTTGACCTAGACAAGGACTCTTCATATCTCTCTATTTAAAATAAATTTCTTTATGAAATTTTTGTAGAACATATAGTATTGAGAGACCTTTGTGGCATCCAAAAATCAAGGAGAAAGAGTCTTGGGGCGTGGAGATCTTATAGACACAAAACTAGGTGTCTGGGTTAGAGCAAATAGAAGAAGAAGAGGGTCTTCTTCTAAAGTTGCTGGGTTCATCTCTTCCCTTCCTCCATCTGTAAGTTTTCTGAGAGTATCTCATCTAAAACTCCTTCTCCTACTTCTCATCTTTGAAAGAGTTTAAATCAAGAAGAAAGAGGTATTTGATTGACCATCGAAAAAGGATCAGTGCAGTACTAGCATACTGTGCTGATTTCCTGGACCAGGACTTCTGATCATGATTCGTGGGCTCGTGTGGACGACTCCTAAAGACCGGACGTATGTGCGGCTCGCAACATCATCCTCAAGCCTGGATCAGCAAAGTTAGAATGTCTAACTTGCAAGGTAATAGATTTGATCTATTATATTTTACATACATTAGATGTAGTATAGAAACATGTTGATATGATCAACATATAGTTCTTGCTCTTTATATTTTAATTTATGATTTAATACCATATAATAATCATGTAATAGGATCTTAGATCTAGGGATTCTCTGATTTTACAAGATAAATTTTGATTTATTTTAGTCTTCCGTTGTCTGATCTTGAAAAAGTTTCAAGATCTAATCCTGAAACCCTAGATCTGGTTCCTTCAAATCCATCTTCAGATCTGGAGGAGTTCGGGATGCTTGAAGATGGAAGATAGATTAGCCATCTAGAGGTCATTATGTGAGCTAGCACTCTCGGGATGATGGATCGGCACAAGACTTCGAGTGGATCACCTGTAGAGGTCGAACATCCTGTGCAGCTGCAAGCAATCTTCAAGTCCATGATTTTTAGACATGGAGATTTTCTACCCGCGCAAAGGTATTGTGTTCTGAACTTGATAGATGTGTAGATTGGATCTATGATCATATATTTGATACATCTTCTATGCAGATTTTATTTTCAGATCATATACATGCATCATAACATGTTGTAGATCCTAGGGTATGCGTTAAGATTAGATTTTAAGCATGTAGTATAGATTAAATGTTTAATCTGATTTTTTGCTGCATAAAAAAATTTTAAAATATATGTTATGTGCCTATCGGTTTTCCAACACAGGGAACATGGAAGCCTCCCACAATGCACTCATTTACTGATTCATGTGGCATGAGGAGTGGGCCAACAGGAGTCAGCCGAAGGGTTTCTTCGTTTTTTTTTTTTTTGGCAGCAGCCGAACAGTTTCTTTGATGATGCACTGGAGGTATGGAAGATTAGAAAGATCTGATTCATCTCAAGAGCCCATTTCCCACGCGCACATCAATCTTGGCCCGGGCTTTCTTCAATGATTCTGGATTATTTAGTAGGTGTGACATGGCCCACACTACAGTATTTGATGAAGGATCTGTCCCTGCATTCTAACAAGCTCTGCAACAAGAAATGCAAGCAATCATGACAATTTTTATGTACAGGGAGACTAGACAAATTAATTTGACGTCAAAACTAAGCACGCTGACAAGTATGCCCAGTTAGATCATTTACTAGAAAATAATAATGCTTGTACATTCATGAATTTAGAAACCAAAAGAGTCGAAATCCGCATTCGAGATCGTTTTACCTGGCAAAGTGCTTTTATCATGCGGTCGTCATAATATTTTGGATCCGTCTTCTGCAGTGATAGCAAATCACCAATCATAGTCTTCTCCTCCTCCTCCTCTTTGATCTCATTGTTCTCCCTCCTGTGCTCGTCTATCAGTCTCTGCAAGAACTTCTCCCTCCTATTCTGCAAGCTTATGGACCTCCTGGTAACTCCCTGGAAATGGACCCAAGACAGCAGGGGCAAGAAATCCCCGAGGTTGGTCACTATATCCAATGCAAGGCCCTCCTCTATTATCTCTCTAAACCACGTTGCCTCCTCTGAGACCACCACCTCTTCTCAATAGAATCTCTTCCCGGCAATCATCCTCGTTATTGTAGGGCCTTCTATAGAAATTCTTTTACTAGATTTGTAGGACTTTCTAAAAAAATTCTCCTATATTTATAGAGCTTTTTAGAAAAATCAAGTTTATCTATAATATTACCTCTCTTTAAACTTGATTTGGAAGAACTCCAAACTTGTCCCTTAGCTTGTAAAAGATCTCCTTCTTCAAAGCTTTGGTGAAGATGCCTGCTATTTGATCTTCAATTTTTGTGTTAAGTTAAACAATACCTTCTTCTATACATTCCCAAATGAAGTAAAATCTTGTGTCATTGTACTTGCTTCGATCATGATACATTGGATTCTTTGCTAGTTCAATCGCTGGCTTGTTGTTTATATAAATCTTTGTTGCTCATCTTGTGATACTTTGAGCTCCTTGAGAAGGTTTCTTAACTAAATAGCATGATGTATACAAGAAGTTGCGGAGACACATTCAGCTGCACATGTTGAAAGGGCCATAATTGTTTGTTTCTTTGATGACCATGTAAAAACCTTACCTCTGAAGTAGAAGATAAATCCAAATGTACTTTTCCGATTATCTTTATCTCCAGCCCAATTACTGTCACTATATGTAACAAGCTCCAAATTGTTAGAAGATGAATAAAATAAGCCATAATTTTATGTACCTTTTAAGTAGCGAAGAATATGCTTAGCGGCCTTCAGGTGAGATATTTGTGGAGTTTCCATGTAATGGTTAACTATACCAACTCTGTAGAAAATATCAAGATGAGTACAAGTAAGATAGCAAAGACTTCCAACTAGACTCTTATAATATGTTGGATAGATATGATTTTCTTCTCCTTGCTTCTTTAACTTGGCACCATAATCAACAGGATTATCTATCGGATGATACTCTTTCATGCCAAATTTTTTAAAAATTTCTTTTGTATAATTTTGTTGAGAAATAAATATGTCATACTCCATTTGATGCACTTCAATGCCCAAGAAGTATGCTATAAGCCCAATATCAGTCATCTCAAATTTCTTAATCATAAATTCCTTGAAATCTTTGATCGTAGAAAGATTGTTGCTTGTAAAGATTAGGTCATTAACATAAAGACAAACAAATAGCACATCTCCTTTCTTGTTAATCTTAGAATAGAGTGCATATTCATATGGGCATTTTGTGAAGCCATTTTTAATAAAATATTTATCTATTTTATCATTCCAAGCCTTTGGGACTTGCTTTAGCCCATAGAGAGCCCTTTTTAATTTAAAAATTTTGTCTTCATAACATTTCTTTATAAAGCTCAAAAATTATTTTATATAAACTTCTTCATTAAGATAACCATTAAGAAAGATAGATGTAACATCCATTTGATAGGTTTTCCATTTCATTTGGGCTGCAAGAGAGATTGGGAGTCCTACCGTCTCAAGTCATGCAACTGAAGCAAAAACTTCTTCATAGCTTATATCCTTTTGTTGCTTATATCCTTTTACCATAAGTCTTGCCTTGTGCTTCTCAATTTTTCCTTTGCATTTCTCTGAATCTTGTACACCCATTTGAGTCCAATTATTTGAAGCCCCTTTGGAAGAGTAGTTAGCTTCCAAGTGTCATTTTTTTCAATGGCCTGGATCTTCTCATTCATGGGTTGGATCTATTTTTCTTCTTGACATGCATCTTCATAGGTAATGGGATCATAACCTACAAAAGATAAAATATAGTAAGATTATCCTCGTGAGGATCATCTAGTATCCTCTGAGTGATATTATAAAGTTTCTAGATGTTTTTAGTCTTAGAGGGCCTTCCTCTACTTGAATCCCATAATGCGGATGAGCCACTTGATATACATCTAGCCTCTCTTTGTGCTTCATGATCTTGGACCTTCTCCTCTTCAATACTTTCATCAAGTACATGTTGTCTTGTTCTTTACCTTCACCATACTTCCAATTCTAAATAGTTTCTTCATCATCGAACTCAATATTTTCTAAGAATCTTACTTTTTTGATAAGAGATTATATAGTTTGTAGCCATTTGAATTTTTTTGATAGCCAACAAGAACATATTTTTCACTTTTATCTTCTAATTTTATTTTTCTTTCTTCGAGCACTTTGCAATAAGCAATACTCTTAAATATTCTCAAGTGATCAACTTTTGGCTTGTATGAAGTCCAAGCTTCTTTAGGAATAGAAAATCTATTTAGCAGGTATACAGCACAAGAAATTGCTTCACCCTAAAATTCTTTTGGCATAAATTTTCCTTTCAACATACATCTAACCATGTTAAGAATTATCTTGTTTTTCCTTTCAGAAACTCCATTTTGTTTTAGTGAATATGGCAAAGTTAGTTGGTGAAAAATTCTATTTTCTCTATAGAAACTTCCAAATCATGTGAGTATATTCTCATCCTCAATTTGATCTTAGAGCCTTTATCTTACATCCATTTTGATTTTTCACCATACTTTTAAAAATTTTAAATTTGTTAAGGGCCTCTTTCTTTTCTTCAAGAAGGTACACTCATGTTTTTTTGGAAAAATCATCAGTAAAGGTAAGAAAATATATGTTCGCATCAAGTGATAATGGCGTAGTTGGTCCATAGATATCAGTATGCACCAACTGAAGCCTTTGTATAGTCCTTTTTGATGTTTTTCCTCTGAAATATTTTCTTTGTTGCTTGCTAAAGATACATCCTTCATATCTTTTTCTTCCTAGATCTATGGAAAGTAATCTTGTTACCATCTATTTTTGAGACAAAATTTTTAATCTTTTATAATTTAAGTGTCCAAATCTAAGATGCCCTAATTCTCCATCATTTTTTATTGTTATTTTAAAATATCTTGTTTGATCAATATATAAACTTAGTGGAAACATCCGATTTTTGGTCATAGCAACATGGATGATTAATTTTCTATTTTTATGATGGATTGATAGTCCAAGTCCTTCAAATGTATATCATAACCCTTTTCAAGTAATTGACCCAAACTTAGAATGTTGTTCTTTATATCTGGAACATAATAGATATCGAAAATATATAAATTGATGCTTTCTATTCTTGAGTTTGATAAGTATTTTACCTTTATCATTTATCAGTCTTCTTGATAGATCTCCAAATATAATATTACTTTGGCATATTCTTTCATCAAGCTCCACAAATAAATCTTTATCTCGACACATATGATTGTTTGCTCCTGTATCAAGATACCAAGTACTTCTTTGATTTGCCCTAGATTTATTATAGGCCAAGAGTAGAGTAGTTTCTTCTTTTTCATTTTTCTTTTCAACAAATTCACCATTATAGTTGGTATTTTTATACCAACAATCAGATTTATAATGCCAAATTTCTTGCAAATATGGCATTGGGTATTAGATTTGCCATTGCTTGATTGATTATATGGTCTCGAGAAATTTTCTCTTCCTCAGCCTCTTTGATGTAGGGTTCTTCTTTCTCCTTCATCTCTTTAAATTCTTTATTTTACTTATAATATCTTCCACCTCTTCCTCTTTGCCCATATTCTCATGCTTCGTAGTTTTGTTTGGAGAGCTTATTCTATTGGCATCTCTTGTTCTCTTTTGATGAGATTTTGTTCATGGACTTGTAGAGAGCCCATGAGTTATTCCACCATCATCTCCTCCAAACCTTTGGATTTTTCAATTGCTATAACAATGTAATCAAACTTTAGGTCTAAAAACTACAATATTTTTTCCATCACTCTAACATCAGTTAATACTTCATCATTTCTTCTAAGTTGATTAACAAGAACTATAATTCTAAAAAAATAGTCATAAATAGATTCTCCTAATTTTATTTTTAAATGATCAAACTCGGATCTTAAAGATTGAAGGTGGATTTTCTTTACTTTTTTTGGCTCATTTATATGCCTTTTATAGAATCTCCTATGCCTCTTTAGATATCCTTGCATTGGCTATGATTTCAAAAGTAGCCTCATCCACACCTTGATAGATAGTAAAGAGAGCTTTCTTATTTTTCCTTCTTGACTCCTTTAGTTGCTTTCTTAGGGCATCACTCATGCTTGCCTCTTCTTCTTGAGAATTCTGCTCCTTGTAGCCTTCCTCAACAAGCTCCCATACATGAAGAAAGCCTAAGAATGCTCTCAATTATCATGGTTGTCTTTGGTTAGTCTAGGAATTTGGGATTGGATGAGATTAGTAGGGGCCATGGGGTGAGAGTGGAGGAGTTCTAATTTGGGGTGGAGAAATTTGGCTTTGATACCACTTTGATGGACTTAGGAGGGAGTTTGAAAAAAATTTGTAGTAGAGAGAAAGAGGGAGAATAGAGGACATGTAAATAGAAAAGATTTAAATTTTAAAACTCTACTTTCTTGCATGAAAAAAGAGGTTATAAGAGATATTTATAGGACTTTATGAAACCTTCTGCATACCAAAGATTCTAAAATTACATGACAAATATCTTTGATTTTTGTAGAGCCTTCTAAAAAAATTCTCCTACCATATTTGTAGGGTCTTTTAGAGAAATCAAGTTTATCTATAATAGTTATGATTATTTGGCGCCAGCTCGAACATTGCTGACTTCAACTCCACCTTCGCGAACCCATCCATTGAGTCTCGGAAGAGCCAACAGACTATCTACCAGACCTCCCCCATGCGGACCTTGGTAGAGGAGAGGAGTTGGTGGGTGGAGAGGATGTTGACAGTGGCGATGCGGTGGATGTTGCACCAATGGGGCCCGTAGTTAGCGGTGCCGATGGTTTGGTGGTTCATGATGAGGTGCTACCTCGAGGGGAGATGCGGGTGGTTGGCAAAGAGGTGTCATTGGTGGTGAAGCATTCCTAGGCTATGATTGCCAAAAAGATGACAAGGTCTGAGATGAAGCAGAGGAAGAGGATCGGGCCATAGCGATTGGCAAAGCAGGCGACGGTGTGGTAGAGGGGCTTCTTGAATAGATAGAGGTGGCCTATGATGTGGGGAGAGAGAGAGGGCTTGGTGGGAGGTTCTTCTTGTTCTTGGAGGAGAAGAGCAAGGGTATGGGAGATGTAGGAGAATGTTTCTATGGTTAAGAGCAGGCGGGATGGATAAATGGTTAAGAGCTGGTGGGATGGAAGTTTAGTATTTGTGGATGTTCTACCGTGCTGGGTTTGTAGGACAATCTGATGGTATGATTGTATATAGTCTAGAGTGTGAGGCATCAGTGCCAACATCTGCATAACTTGATGAAGTTCGTGAGGGCTGTATATTATAATTTGGAACGTGATGCATAGAGATAACAATCAGATCGTATTGGATATAAACAGATCGAATCAAGTTGAATAAAAAAACTTTGAACCTGAATCCAATCTATTTATTAAATAGATTAGATTTTAAAATCCCAACTCGACCTATTTAATAAATAGACTATCCAATCCAATCTATTTAATAAATAGGTTATCCAATTTTTTTAAAAAATAGAACCTGACCTATTGATGACCCTTATTTTTTAAAAAAAAAGCAAAGGGAAAAAAATTTAAAAACCTCTTCGATCTCCACCCTCGCCACATCTCCACTCGACCCACCTCTTTGCCCTCACCACATCTCCACCTGACCACGTCTCCGCCCATGCCGTGCTCTTGGCCACCTCTTCGCCATCGCCAATCTGCTCTCTCACCATCTCTGGCTTCGTCTGACTAGAGCTCTCAACTATCTCCGGCCCTGCTCTTGACTATGCTTTCGGCCACCTCCATCTCACATGGAGCTCTCATCTGCCTTTAGTTCCACCCTTGATCGAGCTCTCAGGAGTGGAGGAATTTGAGCCTTGAGGGCGGCGAGAGAAGAGGGGAGGACTCCGAACTTGCATTACCTCTTGACTCTAAACCTTCGGTTGACACCCCACCACCTCCTTCTTCTCCAAACTATGAGGGCTCGGACAATCTCTATCACCCACTATTGTGGTCGAGCTTCATGGCCTCGACAATATCTTTGGAATGGCGGTGGTACAAAGAAAAAGAAATAGGAGGGGAAGAGAAAACTCTAACCATGGTCCACGATGGGGTATGGGATGGGTGGGGCCAGGGGAATTGGGAAAAAGGTGCGACATGCAGCACAGGTCGAGTGGGAGGAGCAAGGGGTTTTAATCGGCTCACTACTCAATCTATTTAAATGGCTCTCGTATACTACCTAATCTGATCCAACCCCAAAATTATATGCATTAAACAGGTTAAGCGGGTTAGATGTTCAAAATCTGAATTTGAGCTAAATAATAAACAAATTAAAGAGATCAATCTGTTTACGATTGGAACCTGTTTGGCTCAAACTCAAATCTATTTATTTGTGATAGGTCGAACATGAGTTGAATTGATGGATCGAATCATATTTTGCCGCTCCTAACGAGGCATCAATGCCAATGTCTGCATAACTTGATGAAGTTTATGAGGGGAGAGAGAGCACTCGTGAACTTAATTAAATCATGCGGACGTTGGCAGTGACGCCTGCTGATATTCTTGTAATCGGCGAGCTTTACCTTTTTACCTTGTGCGCGCTCTTACACGCCAAGGTTGTGATCCCTCCACCCTCGCTTGGTGCCGTAGTAAGTGACGCGAGCTGGCGAGACTGTTCTGATCCCTCCACCCTCGACTTGCTGTGCCAGTCCATGTTGACCACAAACATATTCGGATTTGGGCACAAAATCAAATCTTGTTTGACTAGTCCATTAGTTTTATATGTTGTTAAACGGTCATAGGAAGTAACTAATAAACCACATTCCTCTGTTGCTTGGGCGTTATAACTTTTCTAATGAATTGTTAGAGAAGGAGATTGACAAAGAGCTAATCTATGGTGGAAAAAAGATGTTTCCGTATTTCTTATGACATGATCACATATTGACGAATGTGGGAGTAATCTTCCATACATGCAATATAGAAAAACTGACCAGCAATCATGGGAAAAATTTGCTCACGTAGTGATTAGGTGTTTGGAGGTTTTAACTAATTATATCCTCTGATGAGGGTGCAGATAATTGAGTTTCTAATGTATTATGGATACAAATGACCAAGGTTCAACCAGGTATAGCTTTTTTTTTTTTGAAAATTTTTATATACTTTTTATTTCTAATTAGAAGAAGGAAAACGCAATAGTCACTCCCTTATCTGCTTTTGATGGGGTTATCTATTTGCACTCAACATGGCCTTATGAATAGTGTTTTACAATGAAAAACTAATTATATAGAAAAATCTGACATCCAACTAGCATGATACATGAAATATCCTTTCAAAAATATCTTTGCATTGATGTCATATATTTCTTTTCTTTTTATGAGGTTTTGGAGAGGCTAATCCCCATTTTCTATCCTACATAAATCCCAATCTTTGAGGTTTATACCTTCTGCACAAGCGCTTTGTGGTCATGTCTTAAGTTGATTGCTAAAATTTTACATATACTTGCTCTGTCATTTCTAAAATTTTGTTAGACAAAATAAAGGTAAATTACAAAGAAAAGTTTGTCAAGATGTCATTTTCACGGGATTGGATATTTTCAAAGTTGCATTTAAAAAATGTCTACCATGCATGCATCTTTGTGGATGATTTGCCCCCTCGGTCTCACACCAAAATGAAGAATGGAAGACAATTCTATGACAACCTCAGCACTGACGACAACGGCGAGGTCTACTAGTGGATCCTCAAGGATGGCATCCTCGTAGAAATCAAGGGTTTGAACATTCTGTTCATCAGACTCAAAAAGGCTGCAGGTATGTTTGTCAATCAAAATGCATCACCAGAAATTTATTTACCTATAGATTGTTCTAAAGACTGTCATGGACACATATCCTAAGCAGCGATTTTAGCCTAGTGGCAATCGGATCAAAGTATCTTAAAGAAGACGTGCTCCCTGTAGCTAATTAGATAGATCATTAATTCTTGGCATAGAATGCTTATTTGGTATTGTTACTCTATTTAGCTCTTGCTAACCAATACAAAACCAAAAGCTTCAATCCTTCATCATCACAAATAGCATGGTAGCACCTCGGAACGAAACATTGGCCTGATGAAGCCCTTATCTAACAACTCCTATAATTATTCCTTCCATCCCTTAAGCTCAGTTGGAATCATTTTGTTTGAAGCCTAAGCAATTGGGTCATGACCAGGAACCAGCTCAAGTACACACACACACACACACACACACACACACACACACACACACTAGAATTTAGGTTTCCAAAATATAAAATCATCAAAAAACACTATTATATTTAATGACAAAATATAAATAGTCATTAAAGATAAATATTAATGATGATTATATTTGTAGCAAAAGAATAAAAAATGATTGTTAAAGATCTGAAAAATTATAACTTGATAAGGAATTAATGACAAAAAATAAATTTTAATGATCAATTAATATCGTCGCTCAAATTTTTTTTAATGACGAATTTTTATTGGTTACAATAAGATGATATAATTAGAGATGGAATAAAAATGGTCATTAAAGACAAGCATTTGTGATGATTTTCTTCCATAACAAAAGTTTTAAAATTTTTTGTAAATAAAATACTAAAATAAAATTTATTTATTAGAAATTAGTTATACATATATATTTTATATATAAGTCTCCAAAGGAACGAACCTAAGATCTATTACATATTTACCTACTACCTAACCACTATGATAATATTAGCTTCTAATATAAAGTCATGGCTTTTTATACTTATCTAAAACCTTTTATGTTATAAATATTTTCATTTCAAATATATTATGACATATTTTATTGATTACTAATTAATTTTTGATAATAATTTAAACATCTTCTTTTTCTAAAGCCCTTTAAAAGTAGATAATTTATGCTCTTTTTATTTATACTATAATAAATAAGTAATAGTATTTAATAAGAATATTTTTTAATACTTTATATGATATATTTTATTTAAGTTAGATTGATGATCTAAATCCTTAGTTTAATTGATCTCCATGAAAGTTTTTAGTAATTATGTTTTAAACTATTACCTAATTTTTGTACGTTACTTCTAATATTGATGGAATATTTCATAGCAAAAATTATTTTCTCTGATTGTTAAACTATTTTAATTTATATAACTTATTCATTAAATAGATCGAATCAAATCAAGTTGAAAATAAATATTTAATTCATTAAAAATTTTAGATAAATATAAAATATATAATCAATTTGATTAAATTGAATTCTGATAGGGCATATGAATTTCTATAGTTTAATATATTTAAAAAATCTATCAAGTTTCTAATCAAAATCATGTCATATTAGATACATCTTAATGTTTACTAATCTTATTCCAATTCTCATAATGATTGGCTTTATTTTACAACATACTAAGTACAAAGTCAAGGTTCACATCTTATTTTAATAATTAATATGAGCATCATTCAAATATGATTGTAATTAATATTTTTATTGATGATATTATAATTTCATTATACTATGTAAGATCTTAGTAATAACATAATAATTGATACTAAAGACAGATTTTTAATGACCACTCTATAATTTTGTCATTAATATTATACACCCACAATGACTATTTTAAAATATCATCAAAAAATAATATACTTTAGTGATGAATTATAAAATCATCATTAATACATATATTCATTTTGATGATCATTTAATTAGTTTGCCATTAATATATATATATATATATAGTGATTATTTTAAAATATCATCATTAAAGATATAAGTTTTAGTGACGAATTATAAAATTATCACTAGTGATTTGACTAACATCGATGTTGACACCAAAATTATGACAACATAATATATTGTCACTAAAAATATAAATTTTTAATGACTACTCTATAAATTTTGTCATTAAAAATATATATCTATGGTCACCATTTTAAAATATCATCACTAAAGAGATAAGTTTTAGTTATCCCTTTAGTGATGAATTATAAAATTATCATTAGTGAGTTGATAAAATTAATTTTGGTGTTAAAATTATTTTTCACCATACAAAACTTTATTTAATGATGAATTGTTTATGACAAATTAAAAAATAGTCACAAAAGATATATATCTTATGATGAAATCTTATTTCATCATTAAAGATATTAATCAAAATGATTTATTATGACCATTTTTATTGTCATCACTAAATTTGAGACTTTAATGACTAGATTTTTATTTCATTACTAAAAGTTCATCAATAAAAGTCTAAATTCTTATAGTATATGGAGGAATAGTGAAGTTTTTGAACTCATTATGTCAAAAAAAAAAGAACTTTAATGAACCTAAATTGTTCCCAGACTATTAATTACTATCTCATCACATGGGCATTATATTATTCTTGATATTTCCATGTGGCTGCATCAAGAAGGAAAGAGCTTTCTTAATTTTCCAAACTACTTTAGGGCACTAACATCATGAGCAGTCTCATTCAACTCCATAATATATCACACACAAAAGTGCATAGAAGAAGAAAGAGGGGGGGTGAGTTGTGAAGGTGGATATGTCTGGTGGAGCATGGGTGGCTCATTGGGAGGTGGAATATTGCGGTGATGTGTAAGAACCTGGTGTAGGTTAGGGGGTAGGGCAATTAGTCAGGAAGCTTTTTCTTTAGTAAATCTCTCTCTCCCTCTCTTGTTTAAAGTAAGAGGGTGATCGCTGTCATAGGCGGTCAAAAATAAACCTAATTCACTACTGTATAGATAGTATGAGTCAGGATCGTATCCACAGGAATTGTGTTAGTTACAATTGAGTCGGTTAGTTTTAGGTTAGATAGCAGTATGAATGCTGATTAAAAGACTATTTAGATTAATAAAAAAATAAATAAATACAGAGAATTAATTAAAGATTGGATGCAAGTATGAAAATAGATTCTCAGGATCTCAACTATTTTCTTAGTAGATAGCTGGTACTCTTTTTAACATACTTTGGATTAGTATCTAATCAATAAAGATATAACCTATCTTAAAAAGCATAGCCTATATCCTTGGATCACAGTCTATTTCTTAAAGTTATAGATTAGTAAAAATTATTTAGATACATAGACTAATAAATCTATGATCGATTTTCAAGTATAGCCTATCTTGCTCAGCATGGATCGTATCTTTAGATCACGATCCGTCTCTACATAGTTTTAGGCGATTCAAAGACTCGTATTATAAATAAAATATATAAAAGATATAAAATAAAAAAAAACTAAGTCTTTTATTGCATAATAAGAAGAAAATATAAAAGATAGAGAAATAAAAATACTATCATTACAAGTAATCCAGTGATTTCCTGAGATGTGACATCTAGTCGACCATCGAAAGATTCTTCACCATGATCTACATCTTGAACTTTGGATATTCCTTTTTAAAATTTGAAAAAGAACTTTAACAGCAAGAGAAAGAGATTTGATAGTGAATAGGCTAAGAGAAATGGGTTTGGAAGAGGTTGGAAGGTGGAAGAGGGTTGCTAAAATTTTAGGTTGCAGCCTGTAGGGCTGGAAAGACAGAAAGATTTGGAGGACTTTTTGGAGGCTTTTGGATGTAGGACTTTTATGGCTTGTAGGAAACTAATAGAGACTTGGGATGGCAAAGTTTGAGGAAAAAAGGTTGTACCTATGATCGGATAAAAATCTGAAAAGATAGGGTTGGTGTGAAGAAAGGCTATGGCATAGAATCTAGGGCTATGGGAAGGAGAGGGAGATGATCCCAACAAGGGGGCTGATGTCTCTTTAGAAGAAAAGGGAGGCATGTATTTATAGAGTAGAGGCTAGGGTTTCAAGATGATTTTAGGCATCAAAGATTCTAGGGTTTCATAAGAAGAGAGGTGAGAGCATGAATAAGGACCCTTAGATCTTCATATTGCTTCTCCTTCATTGATCAATTAGTCACATTCACACTAGATCTTTATAAAAAGTGATCTTTTAATTTGAGCCCTTGAGATTTAAGTCATGTTCATACTGAAATGAGAGCTGGTTGCTTGGTTTATTCAAATTTGATATGATTTGAGTCCAATTTGAATCGTATGAACCCAAACTCCTAATCACCTACAAAATAGATTAGAAAGCATCAAATTTTAATAAAATAATATCAATTATTATAATATTTAGTACCTCTAGTGATTTAATTTAAGTATTCATTATATCCTCCAATTTAAACTTTACTCATACTCGAGTAAAGAAATAATTTAGTGCTAGATACCTTTTTAACTTAGAGTTTCAAGATTTATCGAGCAACTTTTTTTTTTTTCAAAGGATCGTTGATGTTCAGTAGAGTGAGAGTGAGGTATGTCATTGGGATATTAGTACTTAACTAATATAAAAATTAAGTAAAAAATATTAAATCTTTTTTAAATTTTTTCTAAATTGCTCCTACCTGTATCTTTAAATCATTTATCTTTATATGGGCGAGCGTATTATTACTTCTGTTCTTCATTTATTATAAAAATATCTTTACATTGTCCACTTTTTGATGTGAAGCACAATGCTTACTTTGATGGAGTGGCTCAATTACTTAGTGGGAGACCAATGTTTAGATTTTCTCTATTTTTTTTTAATATTGTACTGCTATTGTGTGTCTTAACCCATTAAGCTTTCTATCTAATCCATGTAGCAAATTTTTAGTCAATGACTTTTAAATCAGATGACTTTAGGATACTAGATATAAAATATTCCTCAAACTTATTTGCTTAAATTAAATAGGCTATGAGTTAAGACTAGCCTTACAACGAGCTTTTTTGCCCTTCTCACCTTTTGATGCAAACCTTAATACTTGCTTAGGCAAAAGATCGATTACTCAGTGAGAAGTACTTGAAAACTATTTTATTTTATTTTTTTTATGAAGAAATATATAGTTACTCCATGCTAGCCTATAAGAGATAAATTCTTCTTTGATGAAGGTAGGAAGAATTAGAAGTGCTCAGAGAAAAAAAATATTTATATTCTAGACTTAATTTTTTATTGAGTTTTCTCAATATTTGATCCCTCGATATCTCATAAACTCTTTGATCTTTACATCAATTTACTTTTTAAAAAATATTTGGTTCAACTCAATTTTTAATCATAATTAGGTGTTATTCAAGGACTTAATTTTTTTTCTATTGTTCTTCCCCTAAACTTAATCGACATTATTCTCAATGGAGAAAAAAAACTTTAAAAAGGGTGCAAAAGGAGGGATACTACTTGATATATTTTTATAGGTTCTTCTTTGTACTCCAATGGGCTCTTATAGGATGCTGAAGATATGCTTCCCCCCAATTTGGCTAGTGGTCTTTTATTAAATTTCTATAAAATAAAAAAATTAGATAGTTAAAAAATAAAATATTGGGTTGCCTCCTAACCAATGCTAAATTTAAAGTCTTCAATCAGACTTTTATTAAAACTACTTCTAAGAAATTGAGTTGCCTCCCAATAAGTGTTAAGTTTAAAGTCTTCAGCCAGACTTCATAATTCTACCTATCTTATGTCGAATATGTGATTGATAAACTCCAATGGTTTTGGATTATCAATCTCAAGAAGATAGCTTGCGGCCCCATTATTGATAAATTTCATTACTTTATCATCAATTTTCAAAAAGTAGTTCACAACCCTATTATTGATAAGTTCCACTCTTTCATTATTATCAATTTTCAGAAGATGGCTTGCGACCCCATTTTTTGTCTCTTGTTTATTAAGTGTTGTTTCTATATATTCTTCTAAAATGCTCCTAAATTAGGTTTTTGGATTAAGAGTTGGATCCGATGTACTGATTACTGAGAGCATGTCATATGGTTCTATACATACATACTTAGGTGTGATCGAGGGTGGCTTCAGTTCTAGGACCAATGGTGATTCTAAAGAGGGAGCTATTAAAGTAGGTATTTCAGGTAAAGACTCATATTTTTCAGCCCATGGGGGAGTGGTGCTAAAATTGAATGGCTCTAGTAATGTGTGCATATTTTTAATATACCCATCTAGATCAAAATAATCCACTCCAAAAAGATCCCAATAGGTATGCAATGAATCCTGAGAAATTCTTTTAGGGCTAGCTTTCTTTATTGTATCTTTTAGGGGTGCAGCCATATGATAGAATTGGGTTGCTTTGACTATTTTTTTTTAAAGAAAGAGAGAGAGAAGAAAAAGAAGAGAAGAGAAAGAAAGAGAGAAGTTCTAAAGATGAGAACCCTAAGAGAGTCCTAGACCTAGAGATGATAGATGCAAAGAATTTAATTTAGATTAGATATTTTTAATTAGCAATCAAGTAGATCAATCAATCCTAGCTAAGGGTTGTCCTAAATCTAGATAGTTCCTAACTACCAAGGTCACCTTCAAGCACTTCAAGTAAAAAACTAGCCACTCAACTGGCTAGATAAGTAAAAAATTGGTGGGGATCCCCCCATTATTTTTCTTAGATACCAATTAAATTGGTTAGGTAATTAAATAACCACCTTCCTTTGGGATCTTGTGTTGCTCCTTAGATTGATTTTGATGATTACAAAGCAGTTGAAGGGGTACTAATGTTTCTCACTTGAAAAAGACTTTTTGCTCTTCAGGGGTAAAATTATAATTTTACCAAAACCCTGATTTGAAAGTATCAAATGATAGAACAAAAGACTTGTGATCCAATGGTGAAAATTTTATTGATTTTGGACTTGTATTTTGAAAGATATGTATGATTGAAAATCATGAGTCGACCATGAGTCGACTCATGGCACATGAGATGACTGGCACGCTGAAATTCCTGGCCGGCATAGACTTGGCATATCCTATGAGTCGACCCCCCAAGGCATGAGTCGACCCCCAAGGCATGAGTCGACCTCTGTGGGTTTTAAGTCAATTTTACAGAACCTTGCATCCCGTTCGATTCTCTGATCTTTTTCCACAGAGGTCGACCCATGAGTCGACCCCCAGGCATGAGTCGACTCATGAGTCGACCCCTGTGACGGGATTTTTTCACAACGGTTAGTTTTTAACCTGTTTTAAATACTTTTAATGCTCATTTAATGTGGTCTAACGGCTCTTTTTCAGCCTAGAATGATTTTTACTATTTCTTAAAGCTATAAAAGGGACAAAAAGGTGGGAATCAAATAGTATTATTCAAGAAGAGAGATTTTGAAAAAGAGATTTTAAGCAAACTTTTCAGCCTAAGCAAGAGCTCACTCAAAGCATTCAAGAAGCCTTTAATCCAAGCTCACCAACTCCTCAAGTGCACATTCAAGTCTCCAACCACCTTGAGAAAATCCAAAAGGGTCTTCTTCTCTTTGAGTAAAGTGTATTTAAAGTCATATTCGCTCATTAAAGGAGCTTTCTTTGTACTTATTTATGCTATTGATTGTTATACTCGGTTTGAGTGATTGTTTTTATTTTGGAAGGGTTCCAAAACAAGAAAAGATTTATCCGAACCTAGAATCGGAGTGTATTGGGTTGGCTTGTACCCAAAAAATAAGTGGTCTAGCTTGGGATAGCTAGAGTCAGAGTTTTTGACGTTTGTATTCGGGTTGAATACAAGATTAGTGGATTGAAATTTCCAAGTAGGAGCTTGGAGAGTGGATGTAGGTGCAAGGTTGGCACCGAACTACTATAAATCTTTTTGTTTGTGGTGTGTCTAATTGCTCTTCTTTAACTCTTCATTATTCTCTTGCATTCTTGCTCTTAGTCATTAGTCTTGAATTAATTTTACTCTCCATATTTATTTAGCTTTGTCAAACATTTCTCATAAGTCATAAGTTAAGCTTAAAATTTTTAGAAACCCAATTCACCCCCCCTCTTATGTTGCATAGCTAGGCAACAAGTGGTATCAGAGCCCGATGCTCTAGCCCTACTTTGATCTAAACAATCAAAGAGCCAAAGATCTATGGCAACTCAAGTCGGCACTTCTCTAGCCGAAGGGCAATCCACCAACCGACCTTCACTTTTCAATGGGTCTAATTACACCTATTGGAAAGCTCGGATGAAAATATTCATTCAAGCACTCGACTATGATATGTGAAGTATCATAGTGAACGGTCTTCCACACCCACTAAAATTATAGATGGTGTGGAATCAACCAAACCCGAGAAAGAATGGGAAGAGGTTGATAAGAAAATGGCCCAATTAAATGCTAAAGCAATGAATGTTCTTTATTGTGCTCTTGATGCTAACGAATTTAATCGTATTTCTACTTGCTCATCTGCTAAAGAAATATGGGATAGGTTAGAAGTAACCCATGAAGGAACCAATCAAGTAAAGGAGTCTAAAATCAACATGCTTGTGCATAAATATGAATTGTTTAAAATGGAGCATGATGAGTCCATAACTGAAATATTTACTCGCTTTACTGATATTATAAATGGTTTAAAGAGTCTTGATAAGTCCTATACTAACAGTGAGCTTGTAAGAAAGATTCTCAGTCCTTACCAAGAACTTGGAAGCCAAAGTGACCGCCATCCAAGAAGCCAAGGACTTGAACATTCTACCCTTGGAAGAGCTTCTTGGATCATTGATGACTCATGAGCTAAGCATGAAGCAACATCAAGAGAAAGAAGTCAAAAAGAAAAGAATAATTGCCCTCAAATCCACAGCTCCACCAGATGAAGAAACTGATGACACTGAAGATGAAGAACAGGATGAAGAAATGGCACTCATTACCCGAAGATTCAAAAAATTTTTGAGAAAAAGAAAATAAGGGATGAGGAAGAGGCCATTCACAAAAGGAGAACAGAGCAAAAAAAAAGAGAAAGACCAACCCTTTATCTGCTACGAGTGTAAGAAGTCGGGACACTTCAAATTCGAATACCCACAACTGAAGAAGGGTCTCAAGAAGTACAAGAAGAAGGCCATGATGGCCACTTGGAGTGCGAGTGATGACTCAAGCTTCAAAGAGGAAAACTCAATCGAACAAGCCAACCTGTGCCTTATGGCACACGAAAATGAGGTAATATCCGAAACTCCTAGTGACTTTACATTTGAAGAATTACATGAAGCTTTTTATGATTTAGTTGATGAATTAAAGAAACTAGGGATGAAGAACAAAGATCTAAAATTAAAAAATCAATCTCTATTGAAACAAACTGAAAATATTTCAATTGAAAAATCCACCCTGCTTCAAGAAAATCAAAGTTTAAATGAAATTGCCAAGTTAAAACCATTAGTTGAAAAATTCACCTTGAGTTCAAATAAACTTAATATGATTCTTGAAAATCAAAAGGCCGTGTATGATAAGGCTGGACTTGGCTATAACCCCTTGAAGAAACAAAAATATCTGAAAAATATTTATGTAAACTCTTTAAGTAACAAGTCTTCTAATATTACTTGCTTCAAATGTGGTAGAGTAGGACATAAGTCATACACTTGCTTCTCTAACAAGTCTGTAAATTCAAATATAAAGAAAATATGGGTTCCAAAAGGAACCATTATAACTAACCAAAAAGGACCCAAGAAAGCTTGGGTACCTAAAACAAAAATTTGACTTTTGCTTACAGGTGTGTCTAGCATCCCAAGGAGAAAACAGGAAATGGTATCTTGACAGTGGATGCTCGAGACACATGACTGGTGATGAATCCCAATTCATCACTCTTGATGCTAAGAATGGAGGGATGGTCACCTTTGGAGACAATGGCAAAGGAAAGATCATCGGTATAGGTAACATTGGTATCACTCCCTCCAAATACATTGAAAATATTTTGTTAGTAGATGGTTTAAAGCATAATTTACTAAGCATTAGTCAATTTTGTGATAAAGGATATAAAGTTATTTTTGAATCATCTGTTTGCATTGTAACTAGTCCTATTAATGATGGCATTAAATTTATTGGACATAGACATGGTAATGTTTATATGGTAGATTTAAATGATCTAGCCAAAATAAACATGCAATGCCTAGTATCCTTGAATGCTAAAATTAATGAGACTAGTTGGCTTTGGCATCGCAGACTTGCATACATTAGCATGCATTCTCTTTCAAAATTAATTAAGAAAGAATTAGTTCTTGGTTTGCCAAAATTGAATTTTGAAAAGGATAGAATTTGTGATGCATGCCAACTAGGTAAACAAATAAGAGTTTCATTTAAATCCAAAAATATTGTTTCAACCTCTAGACCTTTAGAGCTTTTGCATATGGACTTATTTGGACCTACTAGAACCACTAGTCTAGGAGGAAAATGATATGATTTTGTAATTATAGATGATTACTCTCGTTTTACTTGGGTTTTCTTTTTGGTACACAAAGATGAAACTTTTTATGTTTTCACTAAATTTTATCGAAAAGTCACTAATGAGAAAGGACTTTCAATTCAAAATATTCGAAGTGATCATGGAACTGAATTTGAAAATCAAAACTTTGAAAACTTTTGTGATGAAAAAGGAATTGGCCATAACTTCTCTGCTCCTAGGACACCCCAACAAAATGGGGTAGTAGAAAGAAAAAATAGAACCTTAGAAGAAATGGCCCGTACCATGCTATGTGAAAGCAACCTTGCAAGATATTTTTGAGCGAAAGTAATTAACACGGCATGTTACATTTTAAATCGTGCTTTGATTAGACAAATTTTAAAGAAAACCCCCTATGAGCTTTGGAAAGAAAGAAAACCTAATATTGCTTATTTTCATATTTTTGGTTACCGATGTTTTGTGTTAAATAATGGTAAAGAAAGACTTAAAAAATTTGATGCAAAATCAGATGAAGCAATCTTTCTTGGTTATTCCTCCACTAGTAAAGCTTTTAGAGTTTTTAACAAAAGAACTTTAGTTTTAGAGGAGTCCATACATGTTGTCTTTGATGAATCTAACGATCTTCCTTCAAGGAAGAATGAAGGTGTTGATGATGCAGATCCTCTTATAGAAGGAATGAAGGAGATCACTCTGAAAGATTCAACAATTCAAGATGACGAGGAACATGAAGACAAACAGGATGAGGGAGGTGAAGAACATCAAGAACAACCTCAAGGTACAAATGACCTACCCAAAGAATGGAGGTATGTTCACAATCACCCTAAGGAGCTAATTATTGGTGATCCTATGCATGGGGTAAAAACTCGTTCTTCACTTAAAGATGTATTTAATCATTGTGCTTTTGTCTCTCATCTCGAACCAAAAACTATTGAAGAAGCTGAAAATGATTATAATTAGATTAATGCAATGCAAGAGAAACTTAATCAATTTGAAAGAAATAATGTATGGACTTTAGTATCAAGACCTAAAAATTATTCAATAATTGGCACAAAGTGGGTCTTTAGGAATAAATTAGATGAACATGGAAATGTAATAAGAAATAAAGCAAGATTGGTTGCTAAAGGTTATAATCAAGAAGAAGGAATTGATTTTGATGAGACTTTTGCACCTGTTGCTAGATTAGAGGCCATTAGACTTCTACTTGCATATGCTTGCTTCATGAAATTTAAATTATTTCAAATAGATGTCAAAAGTGTATTTTTGAATGGATATATTGCTGAAGAAGTCTATGTAGAACAACCCCCAGGTTTTGAAAATCATGCTTTTCCTAATCATATTTTTAAATTAAATAAAGCTCTATATGGTTTAAAACAAGCACCTAGGGCTTGGTATGATAGGCTAAGCAAATTTTTACTAAATAATAGTTTTTTAAGAGGTAATGTAGACACAACCCTCTTCATTAAAAGAAATCAAAATGATATGTTAATTATACAAATATATGTTGATGACATTATTTTTGGGTCTACTAATGAATCTCTTTGTCAATACTTTGCTAAGCTCATGCAGGGAGAGTTCGAGATGAGCATGATGGGAGAACTTACATTCTTTCTCGGACTCCAAATCAAACAAACAAAGGAATCTCCATCACCCAAAGCAAGTACACCAAGGAATTACTCAAAAGATTTGGAATGGAGAACTCCAAAGCAATTGGCACACCCATGAGCCCCTCATGTAAGCTTGACAAGGATGAAGAAGGTAAATGTGTAGACTTAAAATATTATAGAGGTATGATTGGCTCTCTATTATATTTAACTGCAAGTAGGCCTGATATCATATTTAGTGTTTGTCTGTGTGCTAGATTTCAATCTAATCCTAAAGAGTCTCACTTGAATGCTGTTAAAAGAATCCTTAGATATTTAAATGGTACTCAAACTCTAGGATTATGGTACTCTAAGGACTCACTAATTGATTTATTAGGATATTCAGATGCTGATTTTGCTGGATGTAGATTAGACAGAAAAAGCACTAGTGAAACTTGCCAATTTCTTGGAGTTAACCTAATCTCCTGGTTTAGCAAGAAACAAAATTCGGTAGCACTGTCTACGGCTGAGGCCGAATACATTACAGCCGAAAGTTGTTGTGCTCAAATCTTGTGGATTAAGCAACAACTTGAAGATTTTGGTATCAAACTTAATGAAACACCCATAAGATGTGATAACACTAGTGCCATAAATCTTACTAAAAATCTAATTCAACATTCAAGATCTAAACATATTGAAATAAGACATCATTTTATAAGAGAACATGTTCAAAATAAAGATATAATTCTTGACTATATTTGCACTGAAAATCAATTAGCCGATATCTTTACAAAGGCCCTAAGTGAGGATAGATTCTGTGAAATTAGGAGAAATCTAGGAATTCTTGATCCATTTGCCTAAATATTTCTCCAATTCTAAGGAATCGATGTCAAAATTTTTTTGAGCTCAATTTCCATCATCTCTCTTGGACCTAAATGCTCAAGATTATACCTCTCACAACTTGTCATTGAGCAAAAATTCTTCTCCCAAAATTTTGAATTTTTTCAAAATTTATTCATATTTTTTCTGAAATTTTGTGAATCATGAGTCGACCTCCTAGGGTCGACCCAATGGCATACTTGAAATTTTTGGCCAACATCCCACGGGTTCATTTTTTTTTAACTTAAAGCCCGTTCATGAGCCGACCCCTCCTTCTTCGTCTTCTTCCCTCCAAAACTCATCGTCCTCATCTTCGTTCTCTCCAAATCCAAAGTTTTAGCCCAAGATCCTTCTCCCATCACCTCTCCACCTCAAATCGCCCCTTGGGAAAGGAGCTTTTCATATTTTTCTCCCTTGATTGAAGCGGTTGGAGCGTGCCCTAGCTTCCACCGTTCTTCTCAAAATCGGGATTTCTCTCCTCAAAAATCCCTTTCCATCCTCTAATAACCCTCCTTCTTCTCACCCATTTGATCTTTCGAGTCTCCTTGCTTGCTCTTGTGGTGAGAATGGCCCCAAAAATGAAACTCCCTCAAAGAAGAAAATCAGTCCGTGAGCTGGAAGAAGGCGTGCGCAGGAAAAAGGCAAGCTTCTCAGACGTCCTCTGCTCCCATTCCTGCTTCAGCATCGGCACCAGGTTCCTCTCAGTCTCCTCTTAGCCCTAGCAAATCCCACTCTCTGACAGAAAGGTAGAAACCGGCAAGAATGTGGACTTCAGATTCTTTGAAAAAGAAGGTTTCTCCTTTGGTTCAAAGATCAAAAACCAAGGTTGGAAATTTTACTGTTCTCTCAAAGAAGTTACATATGTAGATTTGGTTAGAGAGTTTTATCTGAATCTGCACTATGGTAATGGAACAGTAACTTCTACTGTTAAGGGAATTGATATCTGCTTAGATCCTATTATTTTGGGAGAGATTCTACATTTGCCCTGTGAGGGATATTCTAACATGGAACTCCCAGTGAAGGAAGAAGGGATCAATGTGATTTTAGGAGGAACTTACTCGGAAGTCTAAATAAATTAGAAGCCAAGATCTTGTCAATTGAAATGAGAATTCTACATCAATTAGTAACAAAGCTTTTCTTCCCGAGAAGTGGTAGACATGACCTCCTTTCTGGCTGAGACATATGTATAATGTTTCATGTGATCATCCAAACCCCCTTAAACCTCCCTGCTTTAATGATTGAGGCCATGAGAGAAACACTGAATAGATCCAAGGCACATCTGCCTTTTGGTATGGCCCTCACACTGGTATTCAGGAGGTTTGGAGTTAGTTTTGAGGGGGAGGCATCTGCTAGGCTTTCTCATGCTGACACCATCAACCAACACACTCTGCACCGCATGGGATTCACTAAGATTGATGGTGGTTGGATCAAAGGTACAGAAAAAAGAGCTGAGGAGAGAGCTGAGGACAGAGTTGAGGACAGAGCTGAGGAAGAAGGTCCCTCATCACCTCTCCATGACTTCAGGGCAGCATCTCCAGACATCCAGTTTGTTTCAGATCCAGAGGCTGGCCCTTCAGAGTCCACCAGGAGGCACACACCAGTTCAGCAGCCAGACAACAGAGCACCTCCTCAGAGTTCAGATTGGCTGATGATCAGATTGAGCTGATTTCTCAACGTGTGGCTTCCTTGCTTTCTCGTCAGTGGAGCACTTCAGCCTTTGCATCGGGATCCACATCATTAGATGCATCTGATCAGACCTTGATCCTCCATATCTCCACTGTATTTCAGATGATCTCAGATCAGTCAGTTCGGATTCAGCAGCTCGAGGATTACATTTTGAGACTGACTGGGAGAGTACTTGACTTGCAGGGGCAAGTGTTAGCTCTAGCCCATCCACAGCCACAGAAGTGCACTATTGAGGTCACAGACCTAACTGCAGAGGCTGGCAGACTTAGAGATGTATTGGAGGGTGGATTTGATTTCTTGAGGAGAGAGATCAGAGGCTCTAGTGAGCATGCTTCTACACAGTTCACTGCACTGCTTCAGTCTGTTTCGAGAGCTCTGAACCTTCTTGATACCATCAGGCTCTCTCTTGCAGTCCAGTCTATGGCTTCTCAGCCTTCAGGATCATCTCGCCCACCTACTCATGCCAGCACCTCCACTCGTGGCAGAGGCAGACGGGGTAGAGGACGAGTCCTTGGTTGTGATCCATCATCTCCCCACCTCATCTCCGATACATCTGATTCTGATCCATCTAGTCATGAGCTGTACTAGATCCTCGTAGTTAGCCTTGTCTGTTGTTTGTTTCTAGGATCTATCTTTTGGGCCATGTAATGATATTAACTGGTTGACTTTTATATTATGGAATATGTATTGGAACAGCTATGGTATCAATCACTTTTGATTATATATCCACTCTTTGACTTTTAATGTATGTTGCTATTTCACAGCTATGGTACTCAATGGCATATTTTGTTTTATGATTACTATATTCAGGGGGAGTAAACATTAATGTTAGTAAAATTAATGATTAGCACAAGAAATTTGAAGAAACAAAAAAAAGAGAGAAAATGTATTAAAAAAAAGAGGGGAGTTAACAATGTTTGATGATGTCAAAAAGGGGAGAAATTAAAGAAAAATATCAAAAGCAAGATTAATAAATGACTTAAAAATAAAATGAGTGAATTGAGAGAAATTAAAGAAAAGTATCAAAAGCAAGATTAATAAAAGACTTAAAAATAATATGAGTGAATTGCTAAGCAAAAAGCAAATGAGCAAACTTTAAAATTAATTCTTAGACATGCTCTGATACACCTTAAAACTTGACATGCTCTGATATACTTTAAAATTAATTCTTAGACATGCATTGATACACTTAATTTTTAAACATGCTCTGATACCAAAATTAAATAATCAAATGAGAATGAGCAAATTTTCAAGATGCTAAGAAATTTGAAAAATAAGCAAATGAGCAAATGAGATATTTTCAAACATGCAATTTTCAAATCCTAAGGTAAATTCTGCTTTGCTCTGATAACAAAAATAAATTTTTTACTCTGATACCAAAATCACATAATCAAATGAGCAAATTTTCAAATCATTAAGCAATAGATAAATTATTTATGTAAATGGGCACATGTATCACATGCCAAAAGAATCAATCTTCTTTTCAAGCAAATGCACTTATAAGTTGGTAGTAAATTTTCTATTTATCTTCAAACTACCTATAATGCATTTCATTCCTTTGAAATTCATGATCATTGATTCATATAAATACTTTTGTTCAAGTGTTTTGTCATCATCAAAAAGGGGAAGATTGTTGCTCCTTAGATTGATTTTGATGATTACAAAGCAGTTGAAGGGGTACTAATATTTCTCACTTGAAAAAGACTTTTTGCTCTTCAGGGGCAAAATTATAATTTTACCAAAATCCTGATTTGAAAGTATCAAATGATAGAACAAAAGACTTGTGATCCAATGGTGAAAATTTTATTGATTTTGGACTTGTATTTTGAAAGATATGCATGATTGAAAATCATGAGTCGACCCATGAGTCGACTCATGGCACATGAGATGACTGGCACGCTGAAATTTCTGGCCGGTACAGACTTGGCATATCCTGTGAGTCGACCCATGAGTCGACCCCCAAGGCATGAGTCGACCCATGAGTCGACCTCTGTGGGTTTTAAGCCAGTTTTACAGAACCTTGCATCCCGTTCGATTCTCTGATATTTTTTCACAGAGGTCGACCCATGAGTCGACTCATGAGTCGACCATGAGTCGACCCCTGTGACAGAATTTTTCTGCAACGGTTAGTTTTTAACCCATTTTAAATACTTTTAATGCTCATTTAATGTGGTCTAACGGCTCTTTTTCAGCCTAGAATGATTTTCACTATTTCTTAAAGCTATAAAAGGGACAAAAAGGGGGAATCAAGTAGTATTATTCAAGAAGAGAGATTTTGAAAAAGGAATTTCAAGCAAACTTTTCAGTCCTAAGCAAGAGCTCACTCAAAGCATTCAAGAAGCCTTTAATCCAAGCTCACCAACTCCTCAAGTGCACATTCAAGTCTCCAACCACCTTGAGAAAATCCAAAAGGATCTTCTTCTCTTTGAGTAAAGTGTATTTAAAGTCATATTCGCTCATTAAAGGAGCTTTCTTTGTACTTATTTGTGCTATTAATTGTTATACTCAGTTTGAGTGATTGTTTTTATTTTAGAAGGGTTTCAAAACAAGGAAAGGTTGATCCGAACCTAGAATCGGAGTGTATTGGATTGGCTTATACCCAAAAATAAGTGGTCTAGCTTGGGATAGCTAGAGTCGGAGTTTTCGATGTTTGTATTCGGGTTGAATACAAGATTAGTGGATTGAAATTCCAAGTAGGAGCTTGGGGAGTGGATGTAGGTGCAAGGTTGGCACCGAACCACTATAAATCTTTTGTTTGTGGTGTGTCTAATTGCTCTTCTTTAACTCTTCATTATTCTCTTGCATTCTTGCTCTTAGCCATTAGTCTTGAATTAATTTTACTCTCCATATTTATTTAGCTTTGTCAAATATTTCTCATAAGTCATAAGTTAAGCTTAAAATTTTTAGAAACCCAATTCACCCTCTCCTCTTGGGTTGCATAGCTGGGCAACATCTTGTCTCTAAACTATTTATCTAGACACCAGTCAAAATAACTAATCCTAACTCGGTCCAACTCTTAGGCTTCTTTGTCCTAATGAGCTCGAGAGTCCTTAGAGGCTAACATCTAATTGATTTTAAATTAAAATCTTAGGTTAATGCAATATGCAAGACCGTGGTTTGTAGGCCAAAGAAGGATGATAAACTCTCCACCTTATGTTGATTAGGATTTTGCCCTTAAGATGTTTTATGAAATTATACGATGCAAAAAAGAAAAGATGTCTAAATTTGATGATTAATCAAGAATAAATTAATTTATTTTTTTTAAATTTTGTGATTAAGTATCTAATTTTCTAAATAGATTATGAGATGTCAGTGTATAAATTTGATTGATTTTCCAAGAATGTAAGTTTGACTAAGTAAACTAGGCAAGTTAGAAAACAAATACAAGATAAAAAGCAAATATATATATATTTTTTGATTTTTTCTCTATTTTTTTTGTAGATCAAAAGAATAAAAGGCAAGCTAAAAAATAAAGTAATTAAAATAAAGATAAAAATAAGTAAAGCAGTTAACTAAGAAAGCAATAAATTAAAAAAAGTAGTAAATAATTTTTTTTTGATTTTTTTTATAGATTTTTATAACTCAAAGTAACTACAACACGATCTCCAACAACGGTATCAAAATTTGATCACTATCGTAGGCAGTCAAAAATAAATCTATTCACTACTATGTAGATAATATGTGTCAGGATCATATCCATAGTGATCGTATTAGTTATAATTGAGTTGGTTAGTTTTAGGTTAGATAGCAGTATGAATGCTGATTAAAAGGCTACTTAGATTTATAAAAAAATAAATAAATAAAGAGAATCAATTAAAGGTTGGATGCAAGTATGAAAATGGATTCTCAGGATCTCAACTATTTTCTTATTAGATAGTTGGTACTCTTCTTAACATGCTTTGGATTGGTATCTAATCAATAAAGATATAACCTATCTTAAAGAGCACAGTCTGTACCCTTAGATCATAGCCCATCTCTTAAAGTTATAGACTAGTCAAAATTATTTAGATACATAAACTAATAAATCTATGATCGATTTTCGAGCATAGCCTATCTCGCTGAGCATGGGTCATATCCTTAGATCACGATCCATCTCTACATAGTCATAGGCTATTCAAAGACTCATATCATATCTAAAATAAATAAAAAATATAAAATAAAAAAATCAAAATTTTTATTACATAATAAGAAGAAAATATAAAAGATGAAGAAATAAAAATACTATCATTACAAGTAGTCCAGTGATTTTCTGAGATGTGACATCTAGCCGACCATCGAAAGATTTTTCACCATGATCTGCATCTTGGACTCTGAAGATTTCTTTCTTAGGACTTGGAGAAGACCTTCAGCAATAAAAAAAAGAGATTTGGTGGAGAATAGGCTAAGAGAAGTGGGTTTGGAAGAGGTTGGAAGGTGGAAGAGAATTGTTAGAATTTTTAGGCTATAGTCTTCTGGGTTGAAAAGAGAGAAAGCTTTGGAAAACTTTTTGAAGGCTTTTGGATGTGATATTTTTATGGCTTGTAGGACACTGATGGAGGCTTGGGATGGCAAAGTTTGAGGGAAAAAGGTTGTACCTATGGTCGGTTAAAATTCTAGAAAGACAGGGTTGGTGCGAAAAAAGGCTGTGGCGTGGAACCTAAGGCTATAGGAAGGAGAGGGAGATGATCCCCACAAGGGGGCTGATGTCCTTTTGGAAGAGAAGGGGGCATGTATTTATAGAGTGGAGGATAGTGTTTCAAAAGGGTTTTAGGCATTGGAGACGTTAGGGTTTCATGAGAAGAAAGATGGGAGCATGAACAAGGATCCTTAGATCTTTATATTGCTTCTCCTCCATTGACCAATAAGTCATGTGCACATTGGAATGGGAGCTAGTTGCCTGGTTCCCTCAAATCTGATCTAATTTGAGTCCAATTTGAATTGTATGAACCCAAACTCCCAATCACTTACAAAATAGATTAGAAAGAATCAAATTCTAATAAAATAATATCAATTATTATAATATTTAGTACCTCTAGTGACTTAACTTAAGTGTTCATCAGAGGGCTGAGGCTATTGAGGCAGCCATTGCTGAGCTTCAGGGTCATGATGATTGGGAGGGCAGCCTTGAGGAGGATGACCTAGTTGACCTCGAAGAAAGTTTTCTGAGCATCACTCACTTCTAAGGTAGCAAAAGATATTATGGAGATAAAAGTCCAGAGTCCAATGGATCAGCAAGGAATAATGGAACACAAGAATTTTTTTACCAGGCTACCATCATCTGCAGGCACAGAAATCAGATCAAGGCAATCAGGGACATCGATGGTCAGTGGTTGACAGCCAAGGAGAAATCAGACAGGAGATCATCCGATTCTTCAAATCATGGTGGACAATGACTTTGGGTGGGGCTAGGGCTTTTGTTGCCCCCCCCCCACCTAGGGGGATAGTCAGGGAGCAAGAGAATAGAGATTTCTTTAGAGCAGTGATGGAAAATGAGGTGTAGTGAGCAGTATGGTTGATGGTGGAGGATAAAGCCCCAAAATTTGATGGCTTCCCCCTTATTCTTCAGGTGTTACTGGCAGATTATCCATCTAGAGGTTGTAGTTGTGGTATAGAAGTTCTTTGCCACTAGTCAAATGCCTAAAGCCTGAAAGAAGACCTTAATCGTCCTCCTTTTGAAGCGACAGGATGCCTTGGAGTTGGGATACTTCAAACCGATCAGTTTGTGCACAACCATGTACAAGGTGTGTACAAAGCTGATGGTATGTAGGATGAAGTCTATTCTTTCATGGTTGATTTGTCCTAAGTAGAATGCTTTTATTAGCAGATGGAGCATATCTGATAACATCCTCTTTGTCTAGGAATTCATACATGATCTTCATCATGCCTCTCCTCATAGAAGCCTGATGGCAGTCAAGCTTGACATAGGCTGAGCCTACAATCGAATGAGTTGGCACTTCCTTGAGGGGCCTTGATAGACTTCCACTTCCACACTTGATGGATCAAATAGATCATGGCGTACATCCAAAGCCCCTCCTATGCCATCCTGATTAACAAGACACTGTTAGATTTCTTCTACTCTTTTGTTGGCTTACAACAAGGTTGTCCCCTGTTTCCCTATCTTTTCATTATTTGCACTGATGCCCTTTCACGAGTTCTTTATGTGGCATCCTAGGGGATGGTACTCGATCCTTACGTGCCAGCTTTAGGGATCCAACTGGTCTCGCATTTACTCTTTACTGATGATTGTTTGCTGGCGGGTCAAGTATCAACCTGCAACGCCATCAATTTTAGAAGGATTGTAGAGGAGTACTGCTATGCCTCATATAAGAAGATGAATCTCATCAAGTCTATGGTGTACTTTAACTCGAGGACATCGAGTCAGTTGTGGCATATGTTCAAGGATATTCTCGACATTATGGAGGACAGTGGGCCCTTGTAGTACCTTGGAGTTTCCATCTCTAATCGTAGATTATGGAGGGCTGAGTGTGTGTGTGGGGGGGTGGAGCGGATGATCCATGAGCTTCTAGAGTGTTGGTAGGCCAAAGCCCTCTCTATCATGGACAGAGTTACTTTGATGAGGTCAGTCCTTAATTCCATGCTAGTCTATCTTCTTTCGAGCTTGGTCCTGCCCCAGACCTTGATTTTAAAACTGGAGCAGTACTTTCAATGTTTCCTATGGGACTCACATTTGAGAGGACGGGGCATGCATCTACTGGCTTGGGATGTGCTTTGTCAGACACTGAGAGATGGTGGCTTGGGCATCCAATCCTTAGTGATGAGATAGGAGGCTCTAATCACTTGGCATGCAGCTAGACTAGTGCTTGAGCCGGAGAGTCTGTGGAGTTCAATGATAAGGGCCTAAAATGATTCTTGGCTTGTGGATGAGGAGATCTGAGCCAGTTGAAGTAGCTTATTCCTCTGGAGAGAGATTTGTTAGTGAGCCCCCGATGTGATTGCTCAGACAAGGTGGCTATGTTGGATGTCGACATCACATGACGACAGGTATGCATGCAGAAATTTCAAAAATTTTATACAGAGCCAAATGCAGCGAATATAGAAATTTCAAATCTGAATTCTCAACATCGATCTAAGATAACCATTCAGCATAACATTTAACCATTATGCCAGGACAACTTTATGTCAGAATAATTTCAAAAATTCAGATCAAATATTAGATCTAATCTAACAAGCATGCATATGTTGGAAAATATGTTCTAAGGCCAACATCTTTCTGTAAATGATTGTGCTCTATGTAAATTGTATATAAACTATAAATTAATAAAAATTATTAGGTATTTTCATTATAAATTTTGTATCTTCCTATTAAACTTTTATGTTATGATGAAGTCCTTAGAACTACTTTCTATCAATAAAGAAAGATTTATCGTGTAGTTCTTAAACATAGTTCATGATCAAATGATATATTATTACTATGATGATAATATTTATCAAGTATAGATTGTTGTATGCCATATGAATTGGTTGTCCTCGTAACTAAGGAGTGTGAAGACATTGGTATGGTATATAGGTGAAATGTAGGAGTATATTTGCACTGAATGTGATCAAACTCTAGAGCACTCTGCTGTTAAGAGTAGCTCACAAAGGATATGGGTATAAGTGTCCCTTGACTTGAAGATCACCATGATGACTTGCAAACAACTCACTGTGCTTTGATGCCAGACTACCTGAATTTTTAATTTAATGATGGAAGGTTTTGAATACAGTTAAATACTTGTGAAGTCTGTGTGTGAGTCAAGATGGGATTGACTATTTTTGATTTTAGGAGATGGTGCTACATTGTGTTTCAATTTAGTAAAATCTTGATTAGGATAATCTTTGTGAGGAGTCATAGATTTATAAGATTGAGACACAAATCAGATGTACTGATTAAGAGTTGACAGTTAAACTCTGAAGTCATCCTGAGCATTGAAGGTCAAAGGAATGAATTATATGATAACCATATGCCAAAGGTTCTTGAATGTTGCTTTACAACCATTCAGCCTATTTGGACATCGGGTATCATTGCTAGATGATCACTTCAATTAGTCCAAAAATTTATTTTTGTACTATCGATTAGGTTCGAACCTATGAGATTACACACAAAAGATGTTTCTGTCTGATCAGATGGTTAATCAATGATTGAGAATTATTCAAGGGTATAATCATCAATATGATTAATGATTAACCTTATCAAATATTATGATAAATTAATTTATAATAGTTAGTAAATTATAGAAGAATTAATTAGTAATTAAATTATTGATTAGCTTAATTTAATTGAGCATAGGTTCGGATCAAATCTAATTGAATTAGATTCGATTAGGTTTAATTTGATTAGGTTATAAGATGATCTAATCATTCAGGGAGATTGATTCTTGATTTGATCAGAACTTGAGCTTGATTAATTTTTGATTGGATTAAGATTTAATCGAGTTTATTTAGTGTCGAATTAGATTAGGTTCAATTATCTCATTGGCTCTAACCAAATGAGATTTGGATAGAAACCAAATGAAATCAAACAAGAGTCCAACTTGGTTTGGACTTCTCCCTAGTGCCAACCCCATGACCATGCTGAAAAAATTTTCATGCTCTCTCTAATTTTGCATGATGGATTTTCATGCACTAAGCTCCCTTGTCACCCACTCTCATGGATTAGGATGGTTTTTATTTGAATTCAAATCAAGTTTGAATTCAAGTTTGTAACTAGATAGGGACATAATTGGTTTGATTTTAAATAGGATTTGAATTTGAACTCAACCGAATCCTTATCTAATCCTTTGTTGCCAACCATAAGATGGGCTCTCTTTTGTGTGACAAAAGAGAAGGTTTTACCAAAAAAATCAGATATTCATCATGAGAAAGGTGGGAGGGCGTGAGCCTTTTCTGGGCAAGGGTCTTTTGGTGTGTGCACCTTAGGATTCCGATCTAGGGTTTCAAGGAGAGAGAAAAGTGAAAAGAGAGCATCTCCTCTTCACCTTGTTCCACCACATCCTCCTCCTAAACATCCATCTTCATCCTTGAAAGAGTCCGAGTGATTCGAAGAAGGAACGTGATCAGCCATCAACAGAGTCTCTGTGCGAGCTAGCACTCCTAGGATATCGATCAGGTTTAGGGCTTCGTAAGGAGTCCTGTAGAGACTAGACAACCTATGCAGCTACTGTGCAATTGAAAAAACTCAGATCCATGGTAATCAGTAGCAGTGATCTTCAATCCGCGCTCAGATATTGGGTTCAAAACTCAATCACAAAATAGATATGATCTACGGTATTGATATGATGATATAGATTTGATCTATGATTTTTGATTTCAAATTTTATATGCATATTATGTCATGTCATTGATCCTAATGTAGGCTATTTTAGATTAGATCTAACACATACATGGTAGATTAAATCATTTAATCTAGATTGCTTCCGCTAAAACTTTTAAAATGCATGCATGAAATGCCTACTGTTTTCCATCAGTGGTATTAGAGGTTAGGTTTATTATGATATGAATATTTATGCATATAAATCTAAATTTAATCTATTTGATATGAGATATGCTAGATTTAAATCTTAGTAGCCTAATACTCGGATTGCAAATATCACCATGGCCGTTCGATCATAAAAATAGATAGGATTTAAAGATCCTCTCTTTCCATTCGATGGGGTTCTCTATGGCATGTAGGAGTGACACTTGTGATATCTTATGAAGAAGAATAGTGAAATGATCTTAGATTAATATAGATATGGTATTTGATACATTAGATCTAAAATTAATTAATTCATAGTCACACAAACTGTGAAAAGGTTGTCCTAGTTCGTATTAATTTTTAATACTGAAATATGAAATTATAAATTTATTTTGATCAAAATTTTCATGCATTTTCTGAACTATTTTTAAACAGATTTTTAGATTTATTTTGAAAAAATTCTTCATGCTCTTTAGATATGTTTAGAATAGATTTTGCAGAAATTTTTTGAATAGATTTTAGATCTATTTTTGAATATTTTTTTGGTTCTATTTTGAATAGAATTTTTATGAAATTTTAGATTATTTTTGAACCAAATTTTAACACATGTTCAGATCTGAGTTTTTGAAAAGATTTCTCTGAATTCTTAGATCTAAAATTGATGATTTATATGATATATAAATTCAGATTCAAATCTGAAATTATTTTGTATGAAATCATGTTTAGATTAAATCTAAAAAGAATTTCATAATATGCAACTATTTCAATGTCTAATGTTCATATACTTAATTGAGTATTAAGTTATAAAAATTAAAGATCTAGATTTGAGACTGAAAGATCTAAAGATATTTCATAAATCATGAGCAATAGATTAGCTTGAATCAGATCATTTTATAGAGTTAGACCTAGAGTTAGAATCAAATATAATATGGATTAATTAGAAAAATTATTAAATCTATCTAAGTGTTGAATTAGATTAAATCAAGATTTTTCTAGATCAAACTCAATTATTGTAGCTTGATCAAGTCCATATCTTTGATTATCAAATGGACCTGATTGTGGCTCAGTGGCCAAGCCTGAGTCATTAGACTGATCAAATCGAAACTAATTAACCAGTTGGTGTCTAAGATAAGTTCGATAGTTTAGATCAATGATTTTTAATTGGATACATGTTTACCTAGCCGAAAGGTATTTAAGGCTAGCATGGGCTACCCTCTCATCGATCTCACTTACCTGACCAACCTGATAAATTATATTTTAATTAGGTCACTTAGTGATTCGAGTTGATCCATACTATTAAGGTTAATCAGTATGATTGATTTATGTGCCCTTGAACCAATCTTGTCTCTAGTCCTTTTTTAATGACTTGGTGAAGTCAGTGGGAGAACTATTGACTACTGATTAATGTCTTCTCTTTTCTAAAGCACCTAACCAAATCTTCTAAATTATTAGATCCTTAAAATAAAAATATTATGGAGATAATAAATTCATAGTCTTTCATTAAGTTGGATGGTAATGGGTCCAATAGTTTAGATGATCATTGGAGGTGACATACGTCTGGTGCTTATCTGGCTATTGAAATTATCATTCATAATATGATGACTCTGTCATGACTTTCTGATGGGTGGTCAAGTTGGTCGAGCCACACTTAGACTTAATCACTCGTTAGTTAGGTGCATTGAGTTTTGTCATGTTAATGGTTGGACCTAACTAAGACTTTCAGTGGAGACACCACATGCCTGCTGAAGAGATACCTAGGGCAAAATCAATACTAAAAATTATTTTGAGAAATAATTGATCAAGAACCTATCCATAGGTGCATAGGGCTTGGCCGAGCCACACTCAGGCCCGTGTGTAGTCTGTGTGGATTTTAGTACTTGCTAAGAAATTAAAGTAATTCCTCAAATTAGAGGTAGAGGCTATCAATTCGTACAAAATAATGAGAGAACTTTTAGACTAAAGTCTAAGTCTTTAGGATTAAATAATTCATATACTAATTGATCTTTATTTTTTTTTTCAGTTATGGCTAGTACATTATCGCTTTGATCACTGTTGAACAGTGATAAATTAATAAGATCCAATTTCGATAGTTGGTATCGAAAGCTAAAGATAGTCCTGGAGCACAAGCAAATCTTGTATATTTTTATGATCCGGTACCTTAGGAGCCTGCTTTGAATGCTCATGGAGCAGTCTGAGACACTTATCAGAAGTGGCTTAATGATCGAACCAGAGTATGTTGCATCATGCGAGTGGCTATAAACGATGAGTTCAGTCACAAATTTGAGGATGCTCAACCAGAGAAAATGCTTCAAATGTTGAACGAATCCTTCGGTACTCTTGACGATGTTGAAAGGCACAAGACTTCTTCTGCAGTCTTCAATGCTCGGATGAGGGAGGGGGCATCGATTATTGATCATGTACTATTGATAAACACTTAATTTAAATCATTTAAAGTAGAAAATTATATTTAATTTATTTTATTTATTAAGAATTTGATGTTTCTTTTTATGTTTTACAGGAAAGATGATCGTCGATACAAAGAGTCCAATTCATAGATCAAAAAGACTCAAGTTTGAAGAAATTTGGACTTAAAATAAAATTAAAATAAAAGAAGGATGCATATGGTATTATAGAAAATGAAGATACTATGCAAAGAATCCAAAAGGATATAGATGTCATTATGAAGAAACTTTTGTTTCTTTTTGGAATATACAAAGAATGTTCACGTGAATTCAAAAAAAATTGATGCTCTGGGCGCGCGTGAACACCAGCGCGTGAACGCCCGCGCGTGGATGTGACGCAGACGCAGGACAGACGCGATGCAGATGTGGGACGGACGCAGATGCGGGACAGACGCGGGCAAACACGGATCGCGGCAGCAGCGCAGGATGCGGAACGCATGAGGCGTGGACGTGGTGTGGCCGTGAGCGCGGGCACGAGTGCAGCATCGCGCGGGTGTGGGTGCACGGCAGACGGGTTCACAAGGAATTTTTGATGGCGGTCAAACAAATATTTATTAAAGGAAAAAAATTAGTATTTAGAAATATTTTGAAAGATTTGTATTTTCTTTAGTCCCACATCAGAAAATCATGTAAAACTCCTCCCTCCTAACACCTATAAAAAAACTTTTGTACTCCCATTGGAGAGGGGAGCTCAGAAATTCTTCTAGAGCCTTGCATAGAGGAATAGAAAGGGACTACTTCATGAGCAGCTAGGCTAGCAGTCTCGGGAGTGGAGAAGAAATTTTGTAATGACACAGAGATGGTTTATTGTTCTAAACTTTTCTGTATTTCTTTATATGCAATAAAGATTATGCTTTTTATTTAAATTGTCATGAGTTCTTTATTTGCTCCCTTTTATATGCTTTTATTTATGCTTTCTTGTTAGATTAATATTAAGAACAACTGTTACTTTTCAGAGATGCACCGTGATCTACGGATACGGGGCGTGCTGAGGAAAGAAGAGTTGTTTACCTAGTATTTTTCAGAGACGCACCGTGATCTATGGGTACGGAGCGTGTCGAGGAAAGACAGGTATTTTTTCTAAGATTAATCACATTCATTTAATTAAAAAAAAAAGAGATATAACTCTGCTAGTGCAAAGTAATTCAAAACTCCTGAGCTCTTTATTTTCTAATTACCTCAATTTTAAGATAATTTATTTTTTAAATCAAAAATAATATTTTTTTCTTGCAATCTCAACTTAGCCCAAGATCCCTGAGGATACGATCTCGACTCATCCTACCTACGTAGTGAGTAGAGTTATTTTTTGTGCTATCAACGACTTCGCATCAAATTTTGGCACCGTTGCCGGGGATATTGGCACGGTTGAATTAAAAAATTAAAAAAAAGAAAAAAATTTTTCTTTAAATTGAAAAAAAAAATATTTTTCAATTTTTATTTCTCGTTTTAAATTTTTTTCAGTGCTTTCTAACTAGATAATCTTATTTGCATAATTATATAATTACCTTGCATAACTAATTTACTACTTAGGAATTTTTTTGCTTAGAATAATTTGCTACTTTTTATAGCCTCGTGATTTATTGCTTTTTAGACTTAATCACTTAAATTTATTTTTTTGCAAAACTAAAAAAATATATATATATAAAAAAACCACTGACATTTCATAACACTTAACTAAAATAGCGTAACCTCAAATATAAAAATTTCTAACTTGATTGGACACCTTGTTTCTTTGCATTGCATCTCCATAATTAATCTTAAGGGCAATAACCCATTAACCAGATAAGGTGGGGATTTGATCACCCTTCCTTGGCCCATAAATCACCCCCTTGTATTTGCATAACCTAGACCTTAATTTAAAATCAATTAGACGTCAGCCCTAGGAATTTCGAGCTCAATAGGATAAGAAAGCTCTAAGAGTTGAACCGAGTGCGGATTGGTTAATTGCTCGGTGTCTAAGGCAAGTGGTTAAAGAAAGTGGTTTTCAATTGGTTCCGTTGACTGACCTGGCCAACTCAGTTGGTGTCTAAGGAAAGCAACGACCAGGGAACCTCCCACATCTTACGCTTACCTGACCGAGTCAGTTAGTCAGTCTTGAGCTTGGAGTGCTCAAAGGCGGTTTTGAAAGTTAGGAGCTGTCTAGATCTAAGTTAACCTTAGGATAGAGAGTCTATGATTGTTTAAGTGATTACAATTAACATCTAAACATTAACTAATTTCTCCCTTTTCATAGATTTAAGATTCTTAGGTTCTTCTCTTTAGATTTTCTTCATTCTTTTCTCACTTTATTATAAAAATATATATTATAAAAAGAAAAATTTTTTGTGTTTGCTCTACAGTATAATTGTAAGGTGTATGCTTGGCCGTAGATCGTTACGATCAGAAATCCAATCTTTTGATCATCCAGAAATAGAAAGAACCTTTAGAGCTAACAGACGTAAAAATATGGACCGAAATCAAGAGAATGATCCACCCAAGCAATTGAAGGAGTACTTTACTCCTTCCACATATACCTACTCTCCTTGTATTCAAGTACCCCCTGTGGAGGCCACTCAATATGAAATTAAGTCTAGTATAATATAAATATTACCTTCATTTTATGGACTTAGTAATGAGGACCCTTATAAACATCTTGAAGAATTTCTTGAAATATGCTCAACTGTCAAAATTCACAACTTCTCCGATGATGCTCTTAGGTTGAAATTATTCTCTTTTTCACTTAAGGACAAAGCCAAATACTGGCTACATACTTTGGATTCCATGACTATATCAACCTGGGACCAGCTGCAAGGAGAGTTTCTCAAGAAATATTTTTCCATAGGAAAAACTAATCAAATAAGGAAAGCTATAAATAGTTTTTCCCAATTAGATGGAGAAATATTTCATGAAACATGGGAGAGATTAAAAGATCTTATTAGAAAATATCCCCACCATGCTATACCCAAGTGGCAGTTAATCCAATATTTTTATGATGGGCTCTCTGAAAGACATCGACAAATGGTCGATGCATCATGCGGTGGGACATTTATGCTGAAAAGTGAGGATGAGGCATGGCAACTGTTTGAAATTTTAAGTGAAAATTCATTACATCATATGTCTGCCTCTATTAGAGATAAACCCATGTTAAACCCAAAAAGAGGTGGAATATATGAAGTAAGAAATACCATAGATATCCATCAAAAGGTAGATGAACTATCCCAAAAATTAGATCGTCTTCTAAATACTGGACAATCCCCGATTCCACCTAACCCAATCCAAGAAGTTTGTGCATTGTGTGTAAGTCCGAACCATTTTGTTAGTGAATGCCCAGCCACACCTCAATTTCCTGAGTTTGTGCACGAGCAGGTTCAGCAAGCTCAAGTCCAACAAGCTCGCAGATCAGGAAACGATCCATATTCGAACACTTATAACCCCGACTGGAGAAACCATCCAAATTTTTCCTGGAGACCACAATCAGTGGTTGGTCCTGCCACACCTCGACCTCAATATCAAGACTCAACATATAGGCAGGGATCATACCATCAATTTCAAAATGTTCCTCAACCGTCTACTACTGGTCACAGCTCAGCTTTTGAGGAAAAAGTTCTGAAAGTATTAGAATGATTAGAAGTCAACACTCAGACCCTTAACTCCCACACACAATCCATTGCTAAGCTAGAGACCCAAATAGGTCAACTAGCAACTGCATTCAGTAGGAGGGAAGGAGAAAAATTACCTAGCCAACACGAGAGCAACCCAAGAGGGCAATTTGTGATTGAGAGTTCTAATACCTCAGAAGCTTTTTCTGAACATGCCAAATCAATCATGACTCTGAGAAGTGGGAAGATCATTGAACACACTAGTAAAACCAATGAGACCGACCCTAAATCTCTAACCGAATACAAATCACCTAAGAACAAGGAGGACCTGAAAATAGAGAAGGAACCAACTGCACTGGAATCATCTTACTTGCCTAAAGCCCCATTTCCGGATGCCCTGAAAGCCCCTATTCCTGCAGATAAGAAGGGAGGAAAACTCGATGAGATGTTGGAATTATTTAAGCAAGTCCAAATTAATCTTCCCCTTCTAGATGCAATCAAACAGGTCCCTGCTTATGCCAAATTTTTTAAGAATTTGTGCACCCAAAACGTAAATCTAGATCACAAATCCCAAAGAAAGTACGTCTCACTGAACAGACTAGTTCTGTCTTCCAGCATGCCACTCCTCCAAAGCTTAAGGACCCAGGAGCCCCCATCATTTCCTGTGTTATAGGAGATTATCACATTGAAAAAGCTCTTCTGGATTTAGGGGCAAGTGTGAATCTTTTACCTAGTTCGGTGTATGAACTTTTTGGATTTAGAGAACTGAAACCTACATCAGTCACACTGCAGTTAGCTGATAGATCAATTAAAGAATCACGTGGAATGCTTGAGGATGTCTTGGTCAAGGTAGATGAGTTTTACTTTCCAGTTGATTTTCTGGTTCTCGATATGGAATTAAGTGGCAACCCCAGACAAATTCCCATTATCTTAGGACGACCCTTCCTAGCTACGACAAATGCATGCATTAATTATAGGACAGGAGTCATGGACGTATCGTTTGGAAATAAGAAACTAAGACTGAATGTATTTGGTGCTTCCCAAGGACCATCAATGGATAGTTGCTTCAAAGTAGATACACTAGAAGATATTATAGAAGATGCAACACCCATAATTCTAGCACCAGACCCATTAGATACTTGCTTAGCTCACTTTGGAGTGTGTGACTTTGAGGAATATATGAAAGAAGTTAACATCTTGTTAGATACACCACATGATAAAACCACTCCTCCATGGACAATCAAGTATGAGCCATTACCCACATTAGCCAGTACACCAATAGTCCCATCTTTAGAATCACCACCTACGTTAGAATTGAAACCTCTTCTTGCTACGCTTAAGTATGTATTTCTAGGACTCAATGACACCCTCCCGGCAATCATTGCATCAGACTTGACCCCTAATCAGGAAGCACAATTGGTTGGTATTCTGAAGGAACACAAAGAGGCTATCGGTTGGTCTATTACCAATTTAAAAGGAATTGACCCCTCCATTTGCATGCACCATATTCATTTTGAGGAAAATACCAAACCCCATCGAGATATGCAGAGGAGATTGAACCCAAACATGCGTGAAGTAGTAAAGAAAGAGGTGGTAAAGTGGTTAGATGCTGGAATCATCTACCCCATATCCGATAGTAAATGGGTCAGTCCCACTCAAGTAGTACCTAAGAAATCTGGTATTACTGTGGTGGAGAACGAAGAAGGTGAACTACTTCCAACTCGCATATCATCTGGATGGCGAGTATGCATAGATTATAGAAAACTGAATGCTGTTACTAGGAAGGATCATTTTCCATTGCCCTTCATCGACCAAATCCTAGAACGGTTAGCAGGATAAAGTTTCTACTATTTTTTTGATGGTTATTCAGGGTACAATCAAGTACCTGTATTTTCGGATGATCAAGAAAAGACTACCTTCACCTGTCCCTATGGCACCTTCGCTTTTCGACGTATGCCATTCGGGCTTTGCAATGCACCCGCTACATTTCAACGGTGCATACTGGCCATTTTTTCGGATATGGTGGACAAATGTCTTGAAGTTTTTATGGATGATTTTTTTGTGTTTGGAACCACCTTTGAGGATTGTCTCCATAATCTTTCCAAAGTTCTTAAACGGTGTATGGAGACAAATCTTGTCCTAAGTTGGGAAAAGAGCCATTTCATGGTGCGGAAAGGAATTGTATTAGGATATATTATTTCTGAAGAAGGGATCGAGGTAGATAAAGCCAAAGTTGAGGTTATTTCAAAACTACCACCCCCTACTTCGGTCCGACAAATACGATCTTTCTTAGGTCATGCCGGATTTTATAGACTTTTCATCAAAGACTTTAGCAAGATTTCAAGACCCTTGTGCAATCTGTTGGCCAAGGATACACCATTTCTCTTTGATGAAGACTGTTTGAAAGCGTTCAACACATTACGAACAGCCCTAACAACAGCACCCATAATAAAACCCCCTGATTGGTCCATTCCATTTGAGATTATGTGTGATGCCTCTGACTTTGCAATAGGTACCGTCTTAGGCCAAAAAATCAATAAGGAGCCACATGTGATCTATTATGCTAGCAAGACTCTTTTCGATGCCCAATTAAACTACACCACAATAGAAAAAGAGCTACTAGCAGTAGTGTTCGCCCTTGAAAAATTTTGCTCATATCTGTTAGGGTCTAAGGTTCTAGTTTACTCTGATCATGCGGCTCTGAAATATCTCCTCTCAAAGAAAGATACTAAACCGCGTTTGATCAGATGGATCCTTCTTTTACAAGAATTTGATCTGGAAATCTGAGATAAGAAGGGTTCTGAGAATGTGGTAGCTGATCACATCTCCAGGATCTTAGTTGAACACACGATAGGCATAGATAAGGTCAAAGAAAAATTTCCTGACGAACAACTTTTCGCAATCTCCTCTAGCCGTCCTCCATGGTTTGCCCATATTGTCAATTACTTGTCAACAGGACAAGTACCTTCTCACTGGACAAAACAAGAAAAGGATCAATTTTTTTCGTAAATTAAACATTATTTCTGGGAAGAACCTGAACTATTCAAATACTGTCCTGACCAAGTTATTCGCCATTGTGTCCCCGAGAGTGAATTTCAAAGCATTCTCACTTTTTGCCATTCTTCGACATGTGGGGGACATTTTAGTGGAAGAAAAACTGCAGCAAAAGTACTGCAGAGTGGGTTTTATTGGCCAACGCTTTTCAAGGATGCACATAAATTTGGCCAAAGTTGTCTGCGATGTCAGCAAACAGAAAATTTATCCAAGAAGGATATGATGCCGCTGACCCCCATTTTAGTAGTAGAAATCTTCGATGTTTGGGGGATTGATTTCATGGGACCTTTTCCAGCCTCATTTGGATTTGAATATATTCTGGTGGTAGTTGATTACGTATCAAAATGGGTGGAGACAGTAGCTACACGGACTAATGATAATAAAATTGTAATTAGTTTTATCCAACGAAACATCATTAGTCGATTTGGCTTCCCAAGGGTGATCATTAGTGATGGGGGGACTCATTTTATGAATAAACATTTTGAAGCACTTATGAAAAAATATAATATTTCACACAAAGTGGCCACACCATATCACCCCCAAACTAATGGTCAGGTAGAGGTGTCAAATAGGGAGATTAAACATATCCTAGAAAAGATGGTTAGGCCCGATAGAAAGGATTGGTCTCTTCGCTTAGACGATGCATTATGGGCTTACCGTACTGCTTTTAAAATACCCATAGGAATGTCTCCCTATCGACTTGTATTCAGAAAAGCTTGTCATTTGCCGGTGGAATTGGAACATCGTGCATTTTGGGCCATACGGCAATTTAACTTTGATATGAAAAATGCAGGTTCCAATAGAAGACTCCAATTAAATGAACTTGAAGAGCTACGCAATGAAGCGTATGAGAGTGTCAAAATTTATAAGGCGCGAACTAAAGCATACCATGATAAATTTATTACACGAAAAATGTTCGAGCCCAATCAAAAAGTTTGGCTCTTCAATTCTAGATTGCGTCTGTTTCCTGGAAAACTTCACTCACGTTGGGACGGACCTTTCATTGTAACTCAGGTATTTCCTCATGGAGCTATAGAACTCAAAAATCCTAAATAGGGGAACACTTTTAAAGTGAATGGTCAGCGATTGAAACCTTACATAGATGGAATTAGTGATGGAGAATTAATTGAATTTGTTGATTTAGTAGATCCAAAACTGTCATAATACTCAATTCAGTCTGGCTGAAAACGTAAAACTTAGCGCTTGTTGGGAGGCAACCCAACGATTTCATATTTTTTACTTTACCGCAGCTGCAGGAATTTAGAACAAGAGCCTATTAATCAATGAAGCTATCTTCAACTTCTGAAGCAAAATTATCCCAGGTGCACTCTCTCCTTTTATTTTCTTTGCTTTCCTACTCCATTGAGGACAATGTAGATTAAGTTGGAGGGGGAAAGGAAATTAATCAAATCCTCGAGTATGGTCAGAAATAAGTAGTTTTGTGTATTCAAATTTTATTTTGATTAAGAGTCAATTAGGCATCCTAATAAATGAATGATTAACGGTCAAGATAATTTTAGAGATACTATAGAATAAATTATTAAGAAAATCCAATGAATGGTAGGGTTTAAACTAGACCAAATTTTAGGAGTGATTCTACAACCCTCTTCTTACTGATCTCAATAAAGAATCTACTTCATGAGAAATTGAGTGGAAAGATCGAGGTATGCAAAAAATTCTCCTTAAAAAAAAAAAAAAAAAAAAAAAACAACATTGGTTTCCTACTGAGTAACCGGGCCCTTTCGCCTAAGTAAGCGTTGTGGTTCGCGTAAAAAAGTAGGCAATGTTATATATATAAAAATAATAATAATAATAATAATATATATATTAAGGGGACTAAATTACAAGAAGATAATAAACCTCTTTTCCATTAAGTTAGAGGATTTAAAGAGTAAAGTGAGGAGTTGGTGAAAGAAAAGCTCTGAAATTTCTTTAGTTAATACTCAACCACTAATTGGGTCAAATTGATAATCCAATGAAATATCTCTTTAATGGTCTGACCAAGTATCATCTACCTTTTGGGATGCCTAACTTAATTTTTGATTCAAGATCGAGTCGGTACACAATGCTGATATATCTATTTTACTCGAGGACGAGCAAAATTCAAGTTGGGGGGTGTGATAAACACTTAATTTAAGTCATTTAAAGTAGAAAATTATATTTAATTTATTTTATTTATTAAGAATTTAATGTTTCTTTTTATATTTTACAGAAAAGATGATCGTCGATACAAAGAGTCCAATTCATAGATCAAAAAGACTCAAGTTTGAAGAAATTTGGACTTAAAATAAAATTTAAATAAAAGAAGGATGCATATGGTATTATAGAAAATGAAGATACTATGCAAGGAATCCAAAAGGATATAGATGTCATTATGAAGAAACTTTTGTTTCTTTTTGGAATATACAAAGAATGTTCACATGAATTCAAAAAAAATTGATGCTCTGGGCGCGCGTGAACACCAGCACGTGAACGCCCGTGCGTGGACGCGATGCGGACGCGAGACGGACGCGATGCAGATGTGGGACGGACGCAGACGCGGGACAGACGCGGGCAAATATGGATCGCGGCAGCAGCGCAGGACGCGGAACGCATGAGGCGTGGACGTGGCGTGGCCATGAGTGCGGGCACGGGTGCAGCATCGCGCGGGTGTGGGTGCACGGCAGACGGGTTCACAAGGAATTTTTGATGGCGGTCAAACAAATATTTATTAAAGAAAAAAAATTAATATTTAGAAATATTTTGAAAGATTTGTATTTTCTTTAGTCCCACATCAAAAAATCATGTAAAACTCCTCCCTCCTAACACCTATAAAAAAACTTTTGTACTCCCATTGGAGAGGGGAGCCCAGAAATTCTTCTAGAGCCTTGCATAGAGGAATAGAAAGGGACTACTTCATGAGCAGCTAGGCTAGCAGTCTCGAAAGTGGAGAAGAAATTTTTGTAATGACACAGAGATGGTTTATTGTTCTAAACTTTTCTATATTTCTTTATATGCAATAAAGATTATGCTTTTTATTTAAATTATCATGAGTTCTTATTTGCTCCTTTTTATATACTTTTATTTATGCTTTCTTGTTAGATTAATATTAGGAACAACTGTTACTTTTCGGAGACGCACCGTGATCTACGGATACGGGGCATGCCGAGGAAAGAAGAGTTGTTTACCTAGTATTTTTCAGAGATACGCCGTGATCTACGGGTACGGAGCGTGTCGAGGAAAGACAGATATTTTTCCTAAGATTAATCACATTCATTTAATTAAAAAAAAAAGAGATATAACTCTGCTAGTGCAAAGTAATTCAAAACTCCCGAGCTCTTTATTTTCTAATTACCTCAATTTTAAGATAATTTATTTTCTAAATCAAAAACAATATTTTTTTCTTGCAATCTCAACTTAGCCCAAGATCCCTGAGGATACGATCTCGACTCATCCTACCTACGTAGTGAGTAGAGTTATTTTTGGTGCTATCAACGACTTCGCATCAACTATAAATGATCGAGTAGATCGAGTGCTTGAGCAAACTCAGATTTTTCTTGCATGAGCTGCCTGGGAAAGATGCAATTCTGAACTCTCTGCCCAAGTCCTATCTCTCCTTTAGTCATTATAGAATGAGTAAGTCAGCAGTAAACTAACACAATTTACTGGAGTTACTACAGACCTTTGAGAAAGATTACCAGCTTCATAAGGAGCTGGTGAATGTAGTAGGAGGGTCCTCTTCTGGGCGTCATCCCTTTAAGAAAGGAAAGAAGAAGAATAAGAAAAAGGTGCAGCATGTTGGGGCATCTAAGCCCAATCAGATCAAGAAGTCCAAGGCTGACCAGAGTCTGGTAGAGTGCTTCTACTATAAGAAGCAGGGTCATTCAAAGAGGAATTATCCTCAATACATTGCTTTCCTTGATCCGAACAGACCTAATAAGAGAAAGAAGCAAGTGGTTGCTAGTCAAAGTAATTATATGATAATACCTTATAACTTCTCTATTTGTGATACTATGATCTGGGTATTGGATACTGAAAATCCTATTAATATTTATAATTCATTGCAGAGACTTCAGATCAGTAGGAGATTTGAAGACAGTGAGAGATTCCTGAATGTAGAAGATGGAAGCCAAGTTTCAGTCCTACTTTTAGGGATTATCAAGCTTGTTTTCAATTCTAAAATTATCATTTTGAGTGATTGTCACTATTATCCATCATTCTTATTGAACATAATTTTTATAGGCCTTTTGGTCATGAAGGAATATAAATTTTTAATAAAAAATAATTATTGTAATATCATTATGAATGGTGTTATTGTGATATATGGATAAATGTGTAACGATATTTATATTATATTTTATCACAGCCTGTTAGTATAGCATACACATTGAATAAATGCCCCAGATTAGATAATGTCATGGATGCCTACCTTTGGCTTTGTAGGCTAGGTCATATTAACAAGAACTGGATAAACAGGTTGATCCAAGAGAAAATTTTCGAAGTCAATGATTGTAAATCATTGTCGATCTGTGAATCCTATCTTCTTAAAAAGATTACTAAGTCATCTTTTACTAGAAAAGGTGAACGAGCTAATAAAATTCTAAGCCTAGTACATAGTGATGTATGTAGATCGATGAATACTTATATCAGAGATGGGTATTACTACTTCATTATGTTTACTGATGATCTATCAAGGTATGGGTATGTCTATCTTATGAAACATAAGTTTGAATTATTTAAAATATTTCAATAATTTCATAGTGAAGTTGAAAAATAAATTAAAAAAATATTAAAACTCTTTGGTTTGATTGAGGAGGTGAATATCTCACCAATGAGTTCATGACATATTTAGAAAAGAATGTGATTCTCTCAGAATGGACTCCTCTTGGGATACCACAATACAATGGGATGTCAGAAAGGAGGAATCAAACTTGGTTAGATATGATTCGATCCATGATGAATTTTTCAAGTCTGTCGATCTCATTTTGGAGATTTGCCCTTGAGTCTACCTGTTATATACTTAATAAGGTTCCGAGCAAGTTTGTAAATAAAACATCATGTAAGACATGGACAGAGTGTAAGCTAGTACTTTCACATCTTAGGATTTGGGGGTATCTGGCTTATATCAAATATTTAAAAATAGATAAACTCAGACCTAAGTTTGATAAATATTTATTTATTGGATATCCGAAAGAAATTAGAGATTATTTCTTCTACCTTGCTGAAGAACAAAAGATGTTTGTCACTAATGGGACAATCTTTTTGAAAAAAGAGTTTCTTGGAGAAGAAACTAATGCCACTAAAGTTGAGCTTGATGAAGTTTGATAGGTAGAAGAACTGACATGGATAAGTGAACCTACAGAACTGCATTTGATTAGATCAAATTTAAAGCCCAATATAGAGGCACCATTGAGAAGATCCGATAGAGTACCGCATCGCTAGATAGATACTATGATTTCTTGATCCGAATAGTGATCCTATTGAACTTGATGAAAATAATGAGGATCCAATCACCTACATGGATGCCATGCAGAGTTTCGACTCTGATAAGTGGCTTGAAGCCATGAAGTTCAAAATGGAGTCCATGAAGATCAATAATGTATGGACACTCATTGATCCACCTAAAGGGATAAAACCAATAGGGTATAAGTAGATTTTCAAAATGTAAAGGGGCACAGACAGAAAGGTGGAGACCTATAAAGTCTGTTTGATTGTCAAGAGATATCATCAACATTATGGTATTGACTATGATAAGATATTTTCTCCTATAGCAATGCTTATGTCTATTCGGATTATGCTTGCGATAGTGACACACCTTGATTACGAAATCTAATAATGGATGTCAAAATCATTTTCTTAAATGAAGAATTGGAAGAAGAGGTGTATATGATATAACCTGAAGGATTCACATACATAGATGAATCAAAGTTGTGCAAGCTTCAGAGATCCATATATGGATTGAAGCAGACATCTTGAAGTTGGAATATGTATTTTGATAAGATAATCAGAACGTATGATTTTGGTAAGAATGGAGAAGAACCATGTATCTATAAATGGGCTAATAGTTCTGTAGTCATATATTTTGTATTGTATATGGATGATATTCTCTTAATCAGGAATGACATCCCTACATTACAAGCTATAAAAGTTTGGCTATCATCATAGTTCTCCATGAAGAATTTGGAAGAAGCATCCTACATTCTAGGGATGAAGATCTATAGAGATAGATCTAAAAGATTACTTGAGTTGTCCCAATCTACGTATATTGATATCATGCTAAAGTGGTTCAGCATGATGAATTTCAAGTAGGGCTATCTTTCGATAGGCCATCGAATTTCTCTTTCTAAGAAGGATTGTCCGACAACTCCATAAGAGAGAAAAAAATTTCATATGCCTAGGATGTTACCTACTCTTATGAAATTTCTAAGCAGGGCAATCCTTTTTACAACTCCATAAGAGTAGAATTTCATATACCTCGACAGTAGGATCTATTATGTATGTTATGACATGTACGAGATTGGATGTTACCTACTCACTAGGGGTAGTGAGTAGGTATCAGTCTGATCAGAATGAGAGTCATTGGAAGGTTGTAAAAATCATCCTTAAATATTTGAGAAATACTAAGGACCAATATTCATTTATGGAGACTTTGACTTAAAACTTATGGGATATACTGATTTTAATTTTTGATCACATCATGATGATTGTAAAAGTGTGTCAGATTATATCTTTATCCTAAATGGTGGGACGATATGTTGAAAAAGTTTCAAGCAGCACAGCGTAATCGATTCTATTTGTAAGGCAGAGAACATCACGGTATTTGATGCTGTCAAGAAAGCTGTTTGGTTGTAGAAGTTCATCGATGAGCTTGGAGTGGCACTCTCCATTGATGGTCCTTTTGTGCTGTATTATGACAGCATTGGAGCTATAGCTCGAACAAAAGAATCAAAGTCTCACCAAAGAATCAAACACATTATGCATCACTATCATTTTGTTCGAGAGATCATAGATCGAGGTGACGTCGAGCTTTAGAAGTTGATAGAAAGAAAAAATTGATCGACTAATTTACTAAAGCCCTCAGAATCAAGAAGTTTGTTGATCACAAGTGGAAGATTGGTATTAGATACTATTCTAATTGGCTTTAGTCCAGATAGGAGTTGTTGGAAAGTATGTCCTAAAGCCAAGCATCTATCTTTAAATGAATGTGCTCCATGTAAATTGTATATGAATTATTAATTAATAAAAATTATTTGATATTTTCATCAAAAAATTTTGCATCTTCTTATTGAACTCTTATGTTATGATGAAGTCCTTAGAACTACTTCTAGTTGATAAAAAAGATTATCGTATAGTTCTTAAATATGATTCGTGATCAAATGATACATTATTACTAGGACAATATGTTTATCAAGTATAGATCGTTGTGTGCCATATGAATTGGTTGTTCTCGTAACTAAGAAATGTGAGACACTAGTATGGGATACAGATGAAATATAGTACATTTGCACTGAACGTGACCAAACTTCAGAGCACTCTACCATCAGAGTAGCTCACGAAGGATATGGGTATAAGTGTTCCTTTGATCTAAGATCACCACGGTGACTTGCAAACAACTCACTGTACTTTGGTGCCGAACTACCTGAATTTCTAATTCAGTGACGAAAGATTTCTAAGCACAATTAAGTACTTATACAGTCTGTGTATGAGTCAAGATGGGATTGACTATTCCTGATTTTAGAAGATAGTACTACATTATATTTAATTAGTAAAACCTTGGTCAGGGTAATCTCTATGAGAAGTCACAAGATTTATAAGGTTAAGACACAAATCGGATGTACTGATTAAGAGTTGATAGTGAAGAAAAGTTGCGGTAATACAGTATATGCAATTAAAAAATTTTATGCAATGAAAATAATAAATTAAATAATTAATTCTAATTATATGTATAAGATTTAATCTTAGACTATCATATCAAAATTTTTGATATAAAAAATATATACTTTAGATCTAAAAATAAAAATCACATCGATCTAACCTCTATAGAAAAATCCATGCGAAGACTGGCGCAGATCAGGGCTTGGAGATGCTAGTCTGCGAACAACTTCGACAGTGACCCTTCCTTCTTCTACAAGCACCTTAGATACTCCAAAGTGATAGGAGATCTAGAGAGGAAGAGAGGAGAAGGAGAAGAAGCTTTGAAAATAAAAATTATAAGAGAATTGATCATAGGACGTCTAAGAGAGGAATCCCCTTTTATAGATCAGGAATTGGGATTTCCAAGAAAGGATGCCATAAATCAATGCCAAAACCCATTTGGCATCTCTAAAAATTATAAAAAAAATTATTAATACATGGAGAAGGAATCAAAAGTCTCACACACTAAAGGATTCTTAATAAAAATTAAAAAAAAATAATATGACTCCAACAATATACTATATATGAAAAATCTCTTTCCTAATCTGTATCTTATTTCTAATTCAGATCGCATTCAATTAGGCAAAGATAATATTATGACTCATCAGCTGTAGCCAACCACCCTTATTGGATTGTCTCTTATGATGCCGAAAATCACAACCCAGATCCAATTAGATGTGGAGAAATTGCATGGATCCAGATGTGGCACAAAAGATAAGGATAGAGTCCTAGTTCGACTTGGACTTTCATTTCTAATTCAATTCTAATCCAAATCAAATTTGGATTGAAATCACTGATAGAAATGAACCTAATCTAATTAAAAATCTAAATATCTCATCAAATTTCTAACCCAATTAGAAATTAACCAAGTCCAAACCTGATCGAATCAGGATCAAATTTTCTTTGTAATCGGGTTTGATCATATCAATTTCAATTTGAGTCGAACTAAATCTAATTCAATTAGACTTGTTCCAAAGCTCTTTACTCAATCAAATTAAGTCAATTAGTAATCTAATTACTAATTAATTCTATATAAATGATAGAATCTCGATCTTAGTAGGACTCTCCCATAGAGTCCTAGTCCAAGTGGACTCTTCACCAGAGTCCACAATCCAATTGGACTCTTCAGCCATCAAATCTGACCAAATCTTCTAATGCGTGTGACCACATAAGTTTGAATCTAAATCGATAGCATAGGATAACTTTCTATACCAATCGATGTAATCATCTAGTAATGATGACCCGACGATCGGATGGGTCAAAGTATTGCAAAGCAACCTTGTGAACCTACTAGCGTATAGTTACCGTATAATTCATTCTTTTAATCCAAATGCTCAAGCTGACTTAGGATTTAACTGTCAACCCTAATTAAGTCGATCACATTATATTTCAACCTTTCAAATCCATCTCATGGATTATCTTGATCAAGATTTTGCTAAATTGAAATACACTGATGCATATCTCCTACTAATTCAGAGGGGTCAATTCCATCTTGACTCACACATCGACTTGATAAGTACTTGATTGTAGTATACTTCCTCACTAAGTTAGAAACTTAGATAGTCTGTATTAAAGTATAGTGAGTTGCTTACAAGTCACCATGGTGGTCTCAGATCGGAGGGATACTTATACCCATATCCTTCACAAGCTACTCTTAACTATAGAGTGCTCGACATATGATCACATTCGATGTGAATGTACTTCTACATTCTATCTATATGCCATAACAGTGTCTCCACACTCTTTGGTTAAGAGGACAACCAACTCATATGGCACACAATGACCTACACTTGATATCGCTATCATCCTAGTAATAGCGTATCATTTGGTCGCGAACAATTTTAAGGACTTAACGACAAATCCTCCTTTGTCGATTAATATATATAGTCCTAAGGACTTCATTACAATACAGGAGTTTAAAGATGGTCAATTTATAATGAAAATATCAAATAATTTTTATTAATAAAAATTTATATACAGTTTATAAATGAGCATAATTATCTAATGACTGACTTTGGACACATTTCCTAACAACTCTCACTTGGACTAAAGCCAATCGGTACAGTATTGTATACCATTTTCGATTTATGGTCATCTAACTCCTTAATTCTGAGAGCTTTAGTAAATGGATCGGTCAGGTTCTCCTTCCATCGATCTTCTAAAGATCACATCACCTCGATCTACGATCTTTGGATAAGTGATAATAGTGCAGAATATGTTTGGTGCACTGATGGGCTCTCGCTCTAGCTTGAGTAATGGCTCCAGTATTGTCATAGTATAATAAGACAGACCATCAATGGAGGGTGCCACTTCGAGCTTGCGATGAACTTTCACAACCATACAGCATCCTTTCAGCATCGGATGCCTGCGATATACTCTGCTTCACAAACAGAGTCTGCCACAGTATTCTACTTAAAATTTTTTCATAGATTGCTCCTACCATTTAGGGTAAAAATATAATCTGACACACTCTTACTATCATCATGATCTGACTGAAAGCTGAAGTCGGTGAACCCCATAAATTTCAAGTCAGTTTCACCATACACAAGCCACTGATCCTTAGTATTTTTAAATACTTAGAATGATCTTTACGACCTTCCAGTGTTTTCTCCTGGATCAGACTGTATCTACTCACTACCCTAATGAGTATGTCATATCTGTCTCGTACATGTCATGATATATAATAGAACCCACTGTCGAAGCATATGAGAACTCTACTCATATGCCTCTCTCTTGAGGAGTTGTCGGACAATCTCCTTTCGAAAGAAAATTTTTTTGGCCTATCGAAAGATAGCTTTTCTTGAAATTCTCCATACTGAACCGTTTAGCATAGTATCTATGTACGTGGATTGGAGAGCCCGAGCAGTCTCTTAGATTTATCCCTATAGATCTTCATCCCTAGGATGTAGGCTGCTTCTCTCAGATCTTTCATGGAGAATTATGATGACAGCCACACTTTATTCCCTATAATACAGAGACATCATTCTTGATTAAGAGAATGTCATCCACAATACAACATCAAAAAATATAATTATCGAATCCATTTGCCCACTTATATATGTAGGGTTCCTCTCCATTCCTAACCGAAGTCATACAGTTTGATCACCTTTATCAAAACGTATGTTCCAACTTCCGAAATGCTTGCTTCATTCCATAAATGGATCTCTGAAGCTTGCACACCTTGACTCATCTGTGGATATGAATCCCTTCAGGTTGTATTCATATATATCTCTTCGTTCAGTCTCTCCATTTAGGAAAAGCTGTCTTCACATCCATTTGCCAACTATAGTCCAGATATCTGCTATCGCAAGCATGATCCGAATGGATTTGAGCATTGACCAGGAGAAAATATCTCATCATAGTCAATACCATAATGTGATGATAACCCTTGGCAACCAAACAGATTTATAGGTCTCCACCTTCCTCTGCACCCCTCTTCCTCTTGAAGACCCACTTACACCTATGGGCTTTACCCTTTCAGGTGGGTCAACTAATGTCCATTACATCGTTGACTTCATGGACTCTCATTTTGGATCTCATGCTTCAAGCCATTTATCAGAGTTGGATCTCTGATTCATCCATGTAGATGATCGATCCTCATCGTTCTCATCGAGTTTCGACAGGATCTCCATTCTGGACCAAGAAACCTAAGTATTTGTCCGACTGATGCGGTACTCTATCGGATCACCTTAAGGATGTTTGTTCATTGGGCTCAGGTTTGATCTCATCAAATCGAGTTCAGATTCAATCATTGGTGTCGTTTCTTCTACCTGTCGAACTTCGTCAAGCTCGATTTTAGAGGCACTTATTCTTCACTAAAATTTTTTTTTTCAAAAAATATGCCTTACTGCTGACAAACACCTTTTATTCAGCAGGCAGGTAAAAGTAATATCCCCTCATTTCTTGGGGTACCCTATGAAATTATACTTATCGAACTTAGGACTGAAGCTTGTCAGTTTGTAATCTTTAACATAAGCTGGACACCCCAGACCCTAAAGTAAGAGAGGTTCGGCCTACGTCCTGACCATATCTCATATAGTGTCTTACTAACTGACTTGCTTGAAATATTATTGAGCACAAGACAGGCTTATTTCAAGTGCATATATCTCCAAAAAGAGATCGGACAGAGTTGCAAACCCCATCATGGATCGAACCATGTCCAACAAGTTGATTTCTCTTTTCTGAGATGCCATTATGCTGTGGTGTCCCTAGAGGGGTCCATTAGAGAGAATCCATTCTCTAGATATGTCAGAAATTCACTGAAAAATATTCACCTCCTCGATCAGATGAAAAGTTTAATACTTTTTTTTAGTTTATTTCTCTACTTCATTACGAATCGTTTGAACATTTCAAATGATTCGAACTTGTGTTTCATAAGGATCTACCCATACTAGATAGGTCATCTGTGAATGTGATGAAGTAGCTATACCCTCCTCTGGCACATGTGCTCATGGGTCCACATACATCGTATGTATCAGACCCAGCACATCACTGGCTCATTCACCTTTTTCAGTAAAAGTGACTTGGTCATCTTTCAAGCAAACAAGACTCACAGGTAGGTAACGATTCATAATCGTGTTTATCAAGAATTCTTCTTGAGCCAACCTGTTTATCCTATTCTTGTTGATATGACCTAGCCTACAATGCCAAAGGTAGGCATCTGTGACATCATCTATTCTAGGATGTTTATTTGAAATGTATATACATTAGGCCTAGATACAATATAGATACCATTGTTCAACTGTCCACGTAAAATTATAACACCATTCAAAATGATATCACAAAATTTTTTTATTGATATTTCATAATTTGAATTGGCCAAAAGCCTACAGAAATAATATTTAAAAAAAACTAGGACAGTAATGACACTCATTAAGAACAATATACTGAGACTCGAATACAAGCTTGATGATTCTAAAGCTAGAACTGAAACTGATCTTCCATCTCAACATTCAAAATCTCTCACCTTCTCCAAATCTCCTAGTGACCTGAAGACCCTGCAATGAATTGCAAATATGAATAGGGCTTTCAGTATCCAATACCCAGGTCATTGTATCTATAAGAGAGAAGTTACAAGGTGTTATCACATAAGTACCTTGTCCAGCAACTGATTGCTTCTTCTTCTTTGGCCTGTTCGGATCAAGAGAAGTGATATACTGAGGATAATTCTCTTCAGTGACCCTGCTTCTTGCAAAAGAAGCACTCTGTCTGACTTTGATCAGCCTTGAACTTGGTTTCTGGGACTGACTCCCAGCACCAGGCACCTTCTTATTCTTCTTCTTTTTCTTTCTTAAAGGGACGATGACTACCGAAGAAGATCCTCCCACTAGATTCACTGTCTCCTTGTGAGCTGGTGATCTTTCTCAAAAGTCTGTAGCAACCCCAACAGACCGTGGTAGTTGACTACAGGCTTCGTCATTCTGAAATGACTGAGGAAGGCAGGTAGGACTTGGGAAGAGAGTTCAGGATCGCATCTTTCTCCAGCTGTTCATGCAAAGGAAAGTGAGTTTGCTCAATTTTTAATCTGCTCGATCATGTACAATACATGATCGGTAACAGATGCACCCTCCCTCATCATATTAAAAATGGTGCAACTAGTCTTGTGCCGCTCAATCATCAGGAGTACCAAAGAATCCCTCAACACTTGAAGCATTTTCTCTGGCTGAGCTTCTTCAAACTTTCGCTGAACTCGTCGTTTCATGGAGGCCCGCATGATGCAACGAACCATGGTGTGATCATTGAGCCACTTCAAATAAGTATCTCGACCACTCTTCGGCATTAGGAGCAGGCTCCTCAGGTGTCGGATGTTATCACATAAAGGATCTGCTGTGCTCCAGGACAATCTTTAATTTTCGATATCAATTATCAAAATTTGATGATAAGCTTCTCACTGTCCAACAGTGATGGAGTAACAAGTTTGAGGCCATATCTGCACACACAAAGAAAGAACAAAGCCTAATTAGTATATGAATTTATTAATCCTAAAGACTTGGACTTTAGTCTAAAGGTCCTCCACTATTTTATACGAATTGGTAGCCTCTACCTCCAATTCAAGAATTATCTTAATTTTTTAGCGGGTACTAGAATCCACACAGACTACATATAGGCCCGAAGGATGGCTCAATCAACCCATATGCACCTATGGTAGGTTCTCAACCAATTATTTCTCCAAAAACTTTAGTATTTAATTTAGCCCAGATTTCATTTCAGTAGGTGATGGGCCTCCACTGAAAGTTTGATTAGGTCAAACCATTAACATGAACCTACTCAGTGATTCTACCTAATGAGTGATCAGGTCCGAGGATGGCTCGTCAACCCAACCATCATCAGATAGTTCATCAGAGTCATCATATGATGAATGATAATTCATCATTCAGAGAGAACATCAGACGGATGGCCTGCAATGTCAATCAAAATATAATGGATCCATTATCACTCACCTTAATGGGAGGCTATGATCTAGTTATCACCATAACCAGCTCATTTTAAGGACCTAATAATTTAGAGATTTAATCGATTTAGAGAAGAGAGAAGAGAAGAAAAGATCAATCAGTAGACCATAATCCTCCCACTGACTTCACCAAGTCACTGAATCGGGTTAGGTCATGCTGATTGAACTGGCACCTAGATCAGTCACACTGATCAACCTTAATGGCATGGGCTAACTCGAATCACTTAGCGATCTAATCAAAATCTAGTTCACCAAATTGGCCAGGTAAGTGAGATCGGTGGGAGGGTCTGCTAAGCTTGCCTTAGACACCATCGAAATGGTCAGGTAAGCGCTCCAATTAAAAATCACGATCGAAATGCCAAACTTACCTTAGACACCAATTGGTTAACTAGTTTCATTTGACCAACCTAATATTCGGGTTCAACCACTGAGCCACAATCAAGGTCCATTTGGTCTAATCAAAGACATGGACTTGACCATCTACAACTATTATACTAGAGAAATCTGATTAATCTAATTCAATATTTGGTTAGACTTAATCAATTTTCTTTACATATCAATCTAATTCTTTGATTTGAGCTAACCTATGCCCCATGTTTTATGCAATGTCATTAGATCTAAATCATAATTCTAGATCCAATCAGCTTGATACTTAATTCTCAATTAAGTTTGCATCAACATGGTTAAGGTTTTGAAAATAATTTTTCTGTAAACTTTTTATATCAAGTCATAAAATCTTTTAGATCAAATTAAATTTTTATGATTTTAGATCAAAATAATTTTGACTAAACAAGATTAGATGTAACTAACTATTTTACAACTTGCATCACATACAACTAGGGTTTCAAGATCTAGGATTTTGTAAGAAAGTAAATTTTTTCTTTTCACTTTCTTCTTTATGGGACCTCACAGTGACACCCCTACACACTGAAGAGCACCCATTGAATGAGAGGAGAGGGTCATGAAACCCACTTGCTCTATGATCGAACGGCCTGGTGATTACCCAATATGAGTACTTTGCTACTCAGAACATCTAATTAAATAAATAATAATTGATCTAAAAATAAACTAATTTAGATCTAATCTAAATCATAAATAATCAGATCTAATAATAAAAAATTAATCTAAAGTCATATTAATTCATATCAAAATAATCTGGCTCTGATACCAGTTGAAAAAAATTTGGGTAGTGCAGTACATGCAATTAAAAATTTTTATGCAATAAAAATAATAGATTAAATAATTTAATCTAATCATATATAAGATCTAATCTTAGACTATCATATCAAATTTTGATATAAAAAATATATACTTTAGATCTGAAAATAAAAATTACATCGATCTCATCGATGCTGAAATTCTGATCTAACTATTAGATCTACCATAGGAATCAAAATAAGTTAGAGATCGTTATCAAAAAATTTTGATCTTGATCTCCTCTGATCCAATGATTGGAGAGAGTATTTTTAGGTCACTCATAGCCACACAAAGTCATCTGGCCTCTAAAAAAAATCTACACGAAGACTGGCGCAGATCAGGGGCTCGAGATGCTAGTCTACGAATAACTTCAATAGCTGACCTCTTTCTTCTTCTACAAGTACCTTGGACACTCTAAAGTGATAGAAGATCTGGAGGAGGAAGAGAGGAGGAGGAGAAGAGGCTCTAAAAATAAAAAATCTTAAGAAAATTGATCATGGAGTCCAGAGAGGGGTCCCCTTTTTATAGATAGGAATTGGACTTTCCAAGAAAGGATGCCATAAATCAATGCCAAAACCCTTTTGGCATCCCCAAAAATTTCAAAAAAATCATTAAGATGGAGAAAGAATCAAGTCTCACATGCCAAAGAATTTCTTAAGAAAAATAAGAAAAAAATATATGGCTCCAATAATATACATATACAAAAAATCCTTTCCTAGTCTGCATCTTATCTCTAATTCGGATCGCATTCGAATTAGGCGAGAGATAATATTATGACTCATCAGCTATAGCCGACCACCCTTATTAGATCCTCTCTCATGATCCAAAAATCATAATCCAAATCTAATTAGGCGTGAGAAATTGGCATGGATCCAGATGTGGCACAAAAGATAAGGATAGAGTCCTAGTCTGACTTGGACTCTTCATTTCTAATTCAATTCTAATCCAAATCAAATTTGATTAAAATCACTAATAAAATAAATTAATCTAATTAAAAATATAAATATCTCATCAAATTCTAAATCCAATTAAGAATTAATCGAGTCCAAATCCTGATCGAATCAGGATCAAATTTCTCTTATAATCAGGTTTATCATATCAATCCCAATCTGAGTCGAACTGAATCTAATTCAATTAGACTTATTCCAAAGCTCTTTTTAATTAAATTGAGTCAATTAGTAATCTAATTGCTAATTAATTCTTCATAAATGATAGAGTTCTAGTCTCAGTGGGACTCTCCCACAAAGTCTAGTCCAAGTAGGATTCTTCACCAGAGTCACAATCCAATTGGACTCTTCAGCCATCAGATCTGATCAAATCTTCTAATGCATGTGACCCATAGGTTCGAACCTAAGTCGGTAGATAGGAATAACTTTCTATACCAATCGATATAACCATCTAGCAATGATGACCCGACGATCGGATGGGTCAAAGTGTTGCAAAGCAACCTTCTAGAACCTACGGCGTATGGTTACCGTATAATTTATCCCTTTGATAATGCTCAAGGTGACTTAGAATTTAACTGTCAACCCTATTAAGTCGACTACATTATATTTCAACCTTTCAAATCCATCTCATGGATTACCTTAGCCAAGATTTTGCTAAATTAAATACACTGATGCATATCTCCTACCAATTCAGAGGGATCAATTCCATCTTGACTCACACACCGACTTGATAAGTACTTGATTGTACCTAGTATCCTTCCGTCACTAAGTTAGAAATTCAGATAGTCTGATACTAAAGTACAGTGAATTACTTACAAGTCACCATGGTAGTCTCAGGTCGGAGGGATACTTATACCCATATCCTTCACAAGCTATTCTTGACAGTAGAGTGCTTGACACATGATCATGTTCGATATGAATGTACTTCTATATTTCATCTGCATGCCATAATAGTATCTGCACACTCTTTGGTTAAAAGGACAACAACTCATATGGCACACAATGACCTACACTTGATATCGCTATCATCCTAGTAATAGCGTATCATTTGGTCGCGAATAATTTTAAGGACTTAACGACAAATCATCCTTTGTCGATTAATATATATAGTCTTAAGGACTTTATTACAACACAAGAGTTCAAAGATGATCAATTTGTAATAAAAATATCAAATAATTTTTATTAATAAAAATTTATATATAATTTACAAGATGAGCACAATCGTCTAACGATTAGCTTTGGGACATATTTTTCAATAGATAGTTTAACTCTGAAGTTATTTTGAGTATTCAAAATTAAAAGAATGAATTATACGATAACCATATGCCAAAGATTCTTGAATGTTGCTTTGCAACCATTCAGCCTATCTGAAAGTCGGATATCATTGCTTGATAGTCACTTTGATTAGTATAGAAATTTATTCCAATGCTACCAACTTAAGTTCGAACCTATGGGATCACACATAAATTTTTATGCTATTAACTTAGGTTTGAACCTATAGGATCACACACAAAAGAGGTTCCTGTCTGATCAGATGGCTAATCAATAATTGAGAATCATTCAAGGATGTAATCGTCAATATGATTGATGATTAACTTTATATAAATATTATGATAAATTAATTTACTAATAATTAGTAAATTATAGAAGGATTAATTAGTAATTAGATTACTGATTAGCTCAATTTGATTAAGTAATAAGATCTGGATCAAATCTAATTGAATTGAATTCGATTAGGTTTAACCCGATTAGCTTATAAGATGACCTAATCACTACGGGAGATTGATTCCTGATTTGATTAGGACTTGAGCTTGATTAATTTTTGATTAGATTAATATTTAATTGAGTTCATTTAGTGTCTAATTAGATTAGGTTTTAATTATCTCATTGGCTCTAACCAAATGAGATTTGGATAGGAACCAAATGAGATCAAACAAGAGTCCAACTTGGTTTGGACTTCTCCCTAGCACCAACCCCATGACCACGTCGAAAAAATTTTCATGCCCTCTCTGATTTTGCATGACAGATTTCCATGCACTAAGCTCCCTTGTTACCCACTCTCATGGATTAGGATGGTTTTTATTTGAATTCAAATCAGGTTTGAATTCAAGTTTGCAACTAGATAGGGATAGGATTGGTTTGATTTTAAATAGGATTTGAATTTGAACTCAACCTAATCCTTATCTAATCCTTTGTCGCCAACCATAAGATGGGCCCTCTTTTGTGTGACAAAATAGAAGGCTTTATCTAGAAAAACATCAGATATTCATCGTGAGGAAGGTGGGAGGGTGTGAGCCTTTTTTGGATGAGGGTCTTTTGGCATGTGCATCCTAGGATTCCGATCTAGGCTTTCGAGAAGAGAGAAAAGTGAGAAGAGAGTGTCTCCTCTTCACCTTGTTCCACCACATCCTCCTCCTAAATATCCATCTTCATCCTTGGAAGAGTTTGAGTGATTCAAAGAAGGAACGTGATTAGCCATCAATAGGGTCTCTGCGTGGGCTAGCACTCTTGGGAGATCGATCAGGTTTAGGGCTTCGTGTGAACGTCCTGTAGAGGCCAGACAACTTATGCAGCTACTATGCGACTGAAAGAACCTCAAATCCATAGTAATTAGTAGTGACGATCGTCGATCCGTACTAAGATATTAGGTTCGAAACTCAATCACAAAGTAGATATGATGTACAGTATTGATATGATCATATAGATTTGATCTATGATTTTTGATTTCAAATTTTATATGCATGTTATGTCATATCATTGATCCTAGCATAGGCTATTTTCGATCAGATCTAATGCATGTATGGTACACTAAATCATTTAATTTAGATTGCTTCCGTTAAAATTTTTAAATGCATGCATGAAATGCCTACTATTTTCCATCAACATAGAGATCAAATCTCAAAATAAACTAGGCATCGTCATTAATTACAAGATTAAAGATCTAAAAGAGAATCTAAATTTCATACCTTTATGCAGATAAATCTTTATCATGATTTGATGGTCCATAGATGTCTTCGAGGTCTCATTGTAGCTGCACAAATATTCAACCTCTATAAATATCCATCGAGGTTGATTTGATCAGGAGATCTCAATTTCATCAGGATGCTAGCTCTCTTACGAAGATCGCTCTCTGGATTGTCAAATCGATTTAATCTTTTGATTCTCTTTTCAAGAGAATCAAATAAATCTGTAGGAGAAATATAGAATTAGATCAAATCTAATTTCTTATTTTACTTTTCTCTTCTCAAGAAAAATTCAAGATCTACTGAAGAAGATAAGAGATCTAATCTCTTTTCTCTTCCATCTTGTCCAGCACTTGGACTAGATCTAGAAAAAAAGAGAAAAACTTTTTGTGTCCATCTCATGGACTACTAAGGAGAGAAAAATCAGATCCAATCTGATTTTATGCATATCCAACTCTCAGACATCTTTTGAGGAGAAGGAGAAGGAGACATGTCCAACTTTTGGACAAGGAGAGAAAGAGCGTGCTACCTTCAAAACAACCAAACATTGGTTATTAGAAAGAAGAGGTAAGAGAATGGGCATCCAACCTTCTCTTCACATTGAAAGAAGCCTCATACCCATCCTTTTCTCACGCCAACCAATCCTTAGGCATCCTCCTTGCTTGTTCTCATCAATAAGAGAGGCACCCCCTCTTATCCCTATTTAAATCCCAAGGTACTTAGGGTTTAGGGATATAATAGAGTTGGTTTTGATTAGGACTCTCCCTTTAGTTGTGCCACCCATTTATCCTCTCCTATACTTTTTTCTCCATGCCATAAGTCCCCACGCCCTCCTTGTTTTAACATGAAAACATTATGGGACATCCCCTTTCATAGGTGGGGCATTGTGGCTTTAGAGGATTTGGATAAGGATCTAATCCTAGTCCAAATCCAAAATTAATTTGAGTCTTTTTAGATTTGAATTTTATCATAAATCAGGTCCAATCCCATTAGACTAATGAAATCCAATCCAAGTTAAATTAAAATCATATCTAATCAAATTAAATCTAATTTAAATTGACTAGGATCCAATCCAAATCAAACATTGCTAAAGATTAAGTCAAACATAATCTAGATAGGTTTGGATCTAGTATTGATTAAATCTAATCCTATTAGATTAATAAAACTTAGTTTGAGTCAAACTCAAACCTAATCAAATCAAATCTAATCTAATTTAATTTGATTAGGATCCATTCCTAATATTTGATCAAATCAAATAATATGCAATAATTACAATTAAGTTCTTCTATAACTTACTAACTTTTAGCAAGTCCCTTATATATCTTTGACATTTAAGTTCAATTATCAATCAAATTAATAATTGAGACCACTTACGATTTGCAATTCAAAATTGTAATTCAACAATTCGATCAGTTAAGACCTCTTTTATGTGTGATCTTATAGGTTCTATTCTATTTGATAGTGAGAAATATTTTGATCTCCATCAAAATATCATTGAAACTCCTTTCAATGAATTAAAATAATTCTAACTTACTAATTAAAAATTATTGACCGTCAAAATAATTCTCATTGATCCCACAATCTATCAATGATGTCTAGCAGTATATAGTGACAATCCAATAGAACAGAAGAATATCTCTAGGTATAGTTACCATGTGATTCAATTCTTATATCATGAGTTTCGATAAAATGGAGGTTATGAAAAACTCATCAAATCTCATCGTCTGTCATATATAAGATTTATTTGACTTGAGTTCATTTGTAAAATCTGATGGCAACTCTTTTTCATCATTCACTCCACCCTAGTCAAGATCTTCAGAACTCAATCTCATAAATTACATAGGACTATTTAACTACTAAGATCGATAGATCCCATCTAGGTGCACATCTTATTCCTATAATGAACCTACTGTGGCTAACATATACCTCAAGGCTCTAGATGGCTAAGAGATCAAATTATGGTGTAATCAAACTACAGCAATCTCATTATGAACAACCAGACATCATAGGTCTAAGAACTAGTTACACTATTATAGCATCGAGAAAGTCATTGATAAATAGTAGATATCCAAGTGACTTCTCATATTGATCACACTCAGTATCTTTGTTCTCTAACAAATACCTATACTCTCACTCCAGTATCTCCACATTATAGACTCGAGATTTATCTATCCTAAGAGAAGCAATCTGTGCATCAATCTTACTGAAACAATCATCATCCTATGATGATCCTTCGATTGAAAATAATTTGAGAATTAACTATCAATGACATATGCCTCAAATTCTCAATTCTTGAGAATGTGTCATCGTCTAATTAATTCTTTGAATGATTCATAGAGACATACACTATATGAATAGAATTAACTGTCCTAATTAATTAAGTCAAATATAAAATTTTATCCTAGAAAGAATTAATGTGTCGGCTTGATTGACTTCTATAAAATACATTTAACAATCTCCTACTTGTACTAAAGCCAATCTGCTACAAACTTAAGCTCTGTCTTCTCCAAGATGTACTTTGATCCTGGCTAGCTAAGTTGTTTAGTCAGTGGGCCCATAATGTTTTCAAGGATCTACTTTGATCTTCGAAATCTTATTTCTCAAAATAGTCATGAATCATCACTCTTATGTGCTAAGAAATTTGGTGAGATCTTGGCTCCTTAGCTAGAGCTATGGTGCCATCATTATTGAAGAACAGTGTTATGCCATCTCATGACGTTACATCTAGTTTCATAACAAATCAGAATACTTTCTTAGCTACCTCATAAGCAGCGATATATTCAGCTTCTAAAATTTATAATA
>NC_025994.2:75958229-75983379 GCF_000442705.2 Elaeis guineensis
ACGGTATATTGAGGATTTGAAAAAAATTTTAAATAGTATTTTTCTTTAATTTTTCTCACATATCTTTAGCTGTGTGGAGAGAACTAAAAAAAAATACTGTTAAAATATTTTTCGATCTCTATTACATATTATTTGATTACTGTAATTGATCTATAAAATTAATATAATTTTTGAATGGAATAAGACCTTCTATACCTATTAGTTGATGATAGGATGTATTTATTATATAAGTCATTTTAAATGATAAAATATTTGATAAGTATTTTATCTTGTACTTGTATATGCAGAATTCTTAAATAGTGTGTCATGAATTATAGTTGAATGGATCGTCGAGTAGTCAACGGGATGATTTTTATTGAATATAAGGAGGGTATTAAGTACTTCTGTGATTATACTTTTACAAATGCTGCACTCTTAGTTTAAGAATAAGCTTGTTGTCCTTGTAAGAGATGTGTCAATAAAGAAATGCTTGATAGGGATACAATAATTATTCATTTATATAGAAATAGATTTATGTCAAACTACAAGTATTGATACCTGTATGAAAAGATATGAGAGATAATTGCAAGGATTAAAAATTATTAGCAGGACAGGAATATAGATAGAATGGTAGATATGGTTATAGATGTGACTGGTCCAAAATTTGATTAGGATATAGAGGATAATCTAGAAGCTGACAACAGTAATTTCTATCATATACTGAAAGATACTGATGAACTACTATAGTCGGAATGTAAAACACACACTATATTATCAACTGTGTCAGAGTTATTAAACTTGAAGATCGAGTTTAATATGATAGTTAATTATTATGATAGGATGGTAGCAATAATAAAAAAAATACTACCAAAGGATGAGAAGCTTGTTAGGAGATTCTATGCTTCAAAAAAAATGATGAAAGAATTAGGCATAGGATATGAGAAGATAGATGCATGCCGTAATGATTGCATACTTTTCAAGGAGGATCAATTGAAGAGTACATATGATGTATGCGGTGAAAGCAAATTTAAGCTGAGGCAAGAGGATAGAAATTAAAAGGATATACTATATGAGATTCTTCTATATCTTTTCCTCATTTCTAGGCTTTGAAGGCTCTACTTATCCAGGAGTACTGCTGGATAAATGAGATGGCATAAAGAAGAGATCGCAAGCACATCGATATGATGAGTCATTCATCGGATAGTGAGGCATGGAAGAAATTTGATGCTTGCCAACTTTTATTTACTCAGAAATCACGTAATATCCGATTAGGTCTATCTATGGATTGGTTTACACCATTCAGTCATACAGCTGCCCCTTATTCATGTTGGCTAGTTTTTATTACTCCATACAATCTGCCATCTGGGATATGCATGAAAGAACATAACATCTTTCTTACATTAGTTATTCCTGGACCATGATATTCTGGTAGAAGTATTAATGTATATCTAAGGCCTCTTATTGATGAGCTAAAATTCTTATGGTCTGATGGCATACGTACATTTAATGTATCAATAAAGAAGAATTTTATAATGAAGGCTGCATTGATGTGGACTATTAATGATTTTTCTGCTTATGGGATACTATTAGGATGGAGCACTCATAGAAAGCTAGCATATCCTTATTGCATGGAGAATATAAAATCATTTCAACTTGAGCATGATCGTAAGTCTTACTGGTTTGATTGTTATCGTCAATTTTTTCTCGAGCATCATCCTTTTCAAAAGCAATGGGACAGTTTCAAAAGGAATAAAATAGAGAAAGACCGTGCACTCCCACATCTCAATGGTATAGAAGTGTTTCAGAGGATATTCCTAATAGACGAAGTCCAATTTGGCATACTATTTGACAAGCAAAATCTTGGGTGTTTGGTAGAACTTATAACTGGATAAAGCACAGCATCTTCTGAGAATTAATGTATTGATCGATCAATTTGATCCGTCATAACCTTACGGGAGGACCCACCTAGCCTGAAGAGAGGGATGCCTCCGGCTACCAGCATGAAAGCAAGGTCTTTCGTCGTTGCGCGTTAGCGCAGTCGTTTTGAAGCTGGGGAAGGCAAGTTTGATTGAGGATTGGAGAGGAGAGGTGGAATAAAAAGCTCGGGATGGATTTAGGAGTCTTTGTGCGAGCCATGCAAAACTTTTTTTTTGTTTGAGAGAGCTCGAAAGGAAAAGAGGTAAGCTAAGAATGAGAGACAAATAGGAGAGCTTACCAATCAAAGAGAATAAGGAAGGCAAGACATCATACACATTGAGAAGAATGTATTTGATAATATTTTCTATACTGTTACGGATGTCAAGGGAAAGATAAAGGACAATCCCAAGGCTCGAGCAGCTATGAAGAACATATGTAAGCATCCTCTATTAGAGTTGGTTGAGGTGTCACTTAAAAAATTTTGAAGTCGAAAGTATTTTACACCTTAACAAGGGAGCAGTTGAAGGATATATATAAATGGTGTAAAAATCTTAAATTCTCAGGTGATTATACAAATAATCTAGCTCGATGCATCAACGTCAAAGATTGTGGTTCTATGAGCTAAAGAGCCATGACTGTCATATCTTCATGCAATGATTACTCTCATTGACTTGGTATGATCTTCTTCCCAACTCTATATGGAGTTCTTTGGTCGAGCTTAATCTTTTTTTTAGAGATATTTATACTACCGAAATATCTGCTGATCACATCTCTAGTCTTGAGACTAGTAGTATAGAGACTATATGCGAGTTAGAGAAGATATTTTTCTCCTAATTTCTTCAACTCCATAGAGCATCTTGTGATTCATTTGGCACATGAAGCTAGGGTGGAGGGACCAGTGCAGTATAGATGAATATATCCATTTGAAAGATACATGCACAGTCTCAAGAAGAAAATAAAAAATAAGGCCAGAGTAGAAGGATCTATTGTGGAGGCTTATATAATTAAAAAAATTTTAAATTTTAGCTGACACTATTTTAACTCCAGTATGCAGATAAAGCTAACTCAAGTGGATCAAAATGATGATGGTGGTGAGGAATCAAAGGTGAAGATCTCAATATTTATCTATCCCACACATAAACTTGGGCACGAGGTTTGCCAGGTATTAGCTGATACTGAAATTTGACAAGCAGAAACATATATTTTGCTAAACTGCATGGAGGTGGATCCATATGTTGAGTAAGTATTCATTACAATCTCAACTCTTTAATCACTTATCATCCTACACTTATCTTATGCATATATAGGGCAATATGATGAGATGTTGAGATGGGACAACCTGATGATAAACGAGAAAAAAATTTTTACTCAGTGCTCATAGAACTTTACAAATTAGTTCTATCAACTGGTAAGCGATCATTATCATTTTATTTATTTTAATTTTTTTTAATTTACTTTTTTATAATATATAGGTCATGTAAGGGGGCAAATCCATACCAAAAAGCTAAGACTATTAGGTTACAGGCCTACAAAGTATGTGACATGTTATAATGGCTATAACGTAAATGGTTTCAAATTTCATATGCAGCAATATGGATATCATAAGAGTATAATGGATAGTGGTATATATATAAAGGATAGCTGGTGGGCAGAGGTGAAGAGTGACTATTATGAAATTCTTGAAGAAGTGATCAAGTTGACCTACCTTGGAGGTAATAGTGCCATTCTGTTTAAGTGCCAATGGTTTGATACCAACAATTGTATGAAGGTTGATCTACAATACAAGCTTATTGAAATCAAACATGGATCAAAAGCATATGTCAATGATCCCTTTGTGCTAGCCCAACAAGTTGTTTAAGTACATTATACTCCTTTTCCATCAAGAAAGAGAGGAAGAAAAGATTGGCGGGCTGTATGTAAGGTTAAGTCTCGAGCTATTCATTACAAGCTTGAAGAAGAAGAAGAAGAGCCTCATTTATCAGAATACTTTTAGAAAGATGAAACATTGAGAGTTCATCAGTATTTATTAGATGTAGAGTTGGATGCTCTAAAATTCTCCTACATGATGGCCAACATGAGGAGATAGATCATATTGAGTTTGTTTTTAAGGAGCATCCTATCCAAGAAGGTGAAGAAGAGGAAAAAAAAGAAGAAGTAAAAGAAGAGAAGGAAGAATCAAACGAAGAATCCAAGGAGTACCAAACATCTGAAGAGGTCAATGAGTAGTGCTCCTCACTTGCGATGAACTTTTGGACCTCTGACTCATTTTAAATATTTGTCTTGTATTGCCATCCATCTGAAGGATACCAAACATCTGAAGGGTACCAAACATCTAAATACTTATCTTGCATCATTTTAAATGGATGGTATCAGATGTGGTGGTGGAAGTCAAATTGACTTTTATGCCCCTATATTCTTATGGTTACTTTCTTATTTTTTCTGATGATGATCCAAACTAAATGGATATTGAAGGGATTGGCTCCACAGATTACTATGGCTTTTTTTTCTTCTACCCATATGATGTTTTAAAGTTGATGGATCCCGAAGATTAGATTTTATGAACATATATATTCAATTTTATTTGACTTTATTCATATATACTCGATTAGATTTTATGAACATATATAACTTCTTTAACGTTGTCCTTGATCTACGGCAAATGGTTTTTCGAGGCCAGAGCCATTATAGTCGAGGAGAAAATTTTGGAGGAGAGAGCTCTCATGCAGTTAGCTCGCATGGTTCTACGGCACACATACCACATGGTAAACTCTAATATTTTAAATATTTTTTTTATTATCTAGTATAACATTCTTTATAATATCTTGATACTCTTAGATTGGACGACATGGGGTCACCAGTAACCCCACACTCATATGGAGCAATATTTAACTCTCAAAGTCAGTAGTGTCATAGAGGACCTATCTGGCTTATGGTACTTCCAACTCTGTCAGAGGATAAAGAGCTTGTTTATATTCAGAGCCGCACGTAAGTACTATATATCTTCACTGAATATGTTTAAATTTTAGTCATTTTAGAGTCTAACATTTATTATTCAAAATAAATTTTGCAGCATATTTACAGAGCCTAAGGTGCCTCGTGTGGTTACCGACATCATTCGATGATTGATGCCAGGGTCGGTGAACAAGTTCTCCAGTTGGCCATCGGAGGCTCGTGATGCAGCTTGGGAGATGTTCCTTATAAGTCAAAGATATTTAATTTTTAAATTCATGATAGGTTTATATTCTATTTATTAATATACGGATGTTTCTACTTGCAGGGATACTATCAATTTGAGACTCTTCAGGATAAGGAGACTGGCCATCGAACCTTTGAGGAAGTGGTCACATGGAGATTTTGGGATGGGCTGTGCAGCCTTCGACAGTCCACCATAAAACACTCCAGTTCTAAGTTACTATCAGACTGAAAGTCTTACATAGATCTCTAGATGCGGGCCAACATATGGGAGGCCCTTTGCGACCAATGGAGTACTGAGTACTCTGATAGCTAAGTGACAGAGGGTACGACAGAATCAGTCCGCCCAGCAACATCTGATCAAGCACATTGGCGGCTTCATTAGCACATATGTTGTGGCTGATAGATTGATAAAAATTTTATATTTAAATTAATTTATATTGAATTAATCATATATATATATTAATTAATTTAATTTTATTATTTATTTATTGTAGACACAATAGCTGGGTCGTGCACTAAGATAGCTGCAGATATGGGAGGCCACACACCAGTCTAGGAGGACTGGTGATTACTTAGATCCTTGATCTCGATAGATTGCAATAACAACTTAAAATATTATTTATTATTTTTATATATACTGATATATATGGACTAATAAATTTTTAAACTGTATAAGTAAATTATGTGGAGTATCTCGTACCACAATACGGTGAGGACCCATCCTCTCAGCCTCTTCTTGACCTCGATGGATGGCTTAGGGCCACCAGAGGGGTGAGTAGGAGTCGAGTCATAGGATTCAGTCATAGCTTCGATTCTCCAGCAACTCGATACTCCTTTCAGGACTCGACGACCCAGACATAGGCTGACATACATGTGAAGAAGGTCATGTAGAGATTTTGGGGCCAACGGTCTTAGAGTTTCTGAGATGCCATCCATGATACGATCATTAAGATTCTTCAGAACCTACATATACATGATCAGGTGGGCTCGTTGTCACAACCATCACAACAGATAAATCTATTAATAATTTTTTTATTTATTTTAAATTTTTATATTTAAAATCTTCACATATTTAGGCTTGAATCTAGAAAGAAGATATAGGAGATAAAAATTCAATAAAAATTCAATCTAACTATCCAAACAATGGATCAAAGGTGTCTATAACTCTGTATCATTGAATAGAATGTGTAGGAATAATTTATTCAAAAATCAAAGTAGTGTATCAAAATATACATCTTCATATTGATATATACGCTTTCATATTGAAACTTATTAATAATATTTTATTTTTTTATATTACAGGATGCTGAGACATCTGGCTTTCATCCATCAGCTATTGGAGAGGACATATGGAGCAAAAAGAGGATGAGAAGGATGATAAGAAGGATTTTACATGATTTTTTTTTAATATGTAAGTAATTTTGATATTTATAAAGCAGTATAAATTTATAAAATTATATAATTTATTTTTTTAATATAATATAATTAATTTTATATTTATAATTATATTAAATAATTATTATTTTATTTATAATAGATTTTAAAAAATATTATTGCTTATTAATATGATTAAAATAGGTTTTAAAATATTTAATTATAATTTTTTTTAAAAAATAAAAATTATTAATGATGATATTAGCGACAGCATCTATCATCCCTAATAATTTTTTAAATTTTTTATTAAAAAATTAAAAAATTATTAATGATAGTAGTAGTGACAATAATGACCATCTCTAATAGTTTTTTAATACTTTAATTAAAAAAATTAAAATCATTAGCAATGGCTTTTATCGCTAATACGATTACTAATTATTATTATTAGTGATGGCAAAGGTTAGTTTTGTCGGATTTTTAGCAACGGTATGCCATTGCTAATACTATTAGTGGCGGCAAAATGACTATTAGCGACGGTAGTTAGCCATTGCTAGTAGTCTATTTTTTTTAGTGAATGTGGTAAGATGAAAGAGTGCGTTACCTCAAACATTTTCCAACCTAGGACTCTACTGGACCTCTAGGATTCAAAAGGCTATTGATATTTTCTTAAGCTTCTGCGAGTACTTCACCATTATAGAATCTCGGGCTTCATACTCACCCCAAACTTGTCTGATGATAAGTTGTGAGTTAGAAAAGACCTTGGATCTTTTATCTTGAGTTCTTTCATAAGTTGGAGTCTAGTAATGAAGGCTTCATACTTGATCTCATTATTTGAGGTTCTAAAGTTGAATTGAAGGGCATAGTCCTTTACGACTCTGTCCAAACTAGTAAGAATGAGCTCGGCACCATATCTTTGGATATTCGAGGTTCCACTGACATGTAGAATCCACTATAGAAACTTTCTAGTATGTCCTTGGATCTTGTCAAGGATAGATCTTCAACATCCTCAAATCTTGTCAAGGATGGGCCCTCAGATCTTGTCAAGGGCAGTTCTTCAATGTTCTCGAATCTTGTTGAGGATAGGCCATCAGATCTTGTTGAGGGCCATTTTTCTTCTAGAATAGTGCATTCCATGAGGAAGTCAGTCAATATTTGAGCCTTCATCATGGGGTGAGGTCGAAAGCTAATGTCAAATTTCTCAAGCTCGATTTTCCATTTCGCCATGCACTTGAAAGTATCGATCCTTTGGAGGATCACCTTCAAAGGATGATCGATTAGGATGACCATTGAGTAGACTTAGAAGTAGGGTCAGAGATGTCACACAGAAGTGATGAGTGCATGGATCATCTTTTCGATCTTGGAATACCTTGTTTTTGCATCTCGAAGAATTTTGCTCATGTAATCGATTGACTTTTAGGTTTTTGCATCCTTTGGAACTAGAACCGAGCTAATTGCATTGGGTGAAATATCCAAATATAAAAATAATTGCTCACCTTCTTTTGGCTTAAAAAGAAGTAGAAGGGCTCCAAGGTACTATTTGAGATTTTCAAAAGCAGTTCGGCACTTCTCTGTGTTAGATGTGTGCCCTAGATGCCAGATCGACTGACACATTCTGTACAGATCTAAAGGTAAATTTATAATTTTGACTATAAATGAATAAAAGGATTATTCTTCTATCACATTGTGTATATTGTATCTGTGATACATCCTTTGAGTTAGTAGGAATGTAAATTCATATTTTCAAGAATTAAAAATTTAAGGCATGAATTTACATAACTAACTCATAAACAGCTCCTGACTATAGGATCATCACGAGGATGGTGATCGATCCGGAAGGTTGATGTACGATCGCTTTCTTAGGGTAGATGTGTCTTGAGTCTATGGTTGGAGACACCAAAGTGAGAGTACAGGTATTGTTGAGAATGAGAGTACTGAGCGTGACCACTTCGAGCAGTCATAAGGAAGTCTACCTTCTCGTCAAGGACTAGCTCGATGCTGCAGTTGTGTGTCTAGTTCTTTGACCTGAGGTGCATCGATAGTTCACCTTGAGTGTGTTATAGTTTGACTACACCATAACTCGATCTCCTAGCCATTCGAAACCCTGAGGTGTATGTTGGCTGTAGCATATTCATTATAGGAACTAGGTCGCACTAAGATGGGATCTTTCAACCTCGGTAGATGAGAGGAGTAGTCCTATGATAATTGAAAGATTGAGTCCTTAAGCCCATGGCCATGGCAGAGTGAAATAATAAAAAAGATTTCTATTAAGGTTTCACATCGGACTCGGATCGATCGATTAACTCATATGACTGATGTTGGGTTTGACGAGTTCACCTTAACCCTAATTCAGTCGGGACTCATGATAGAGGAACTCAATCACACAGGTAGCTGCACTGAGAGGTTCATCTTCAGTTCTGATAGATTGCCACTACATACTGCTAGGTGTCACTGATAGATTTTGAGAGCAATTAGAATGATATTGATGATCGATCATTCTAATTGTCTGAATCAAAAGAGTTCTGATCCATCGAAAGGAGTTTCGATGATGTCGATGATGAGATCACGACATATCTCATTACCATACAGAATTGAACTTAATTGGGTCATACAAATAAGGGTTAGGATCTGGATGTCATCAATTGGACTAACGCAACTGATTTGGATAAGATCCAATTAGGTTCAAGAAAATCATGCTAGCACACGATTGAGTCTAATTTTCTCTTCGTATAATCTTTTCTATCTCTACTGAGCCAAATATGATTTGACTCATCCAGAGAACCTTAAGAAGGTTTCTCTCAGTCTAAATAAAGCTTGTCCATCTCAGAAAAGGCTTGTCTTAATTCATGAGATGAATTTAAGATAACACCTGCTAATTCCTAGTACTTGCCAATTTTATTTTAAGACATCTGTCAAAAGTTGACATATAGGTCTTAAACTGAAGAGAGCTCATTGGAGGATTTTTGTGGAGTGTCTACAAGACAAGCCACATCAAATTGGGTGCCATAATCAGATTATGGTGTGAGCCCAATTGGATTAAAGTGGGCGCCCCAAGTGGATAAGGATTGAAGAGTCTTGATCAATTTAAACTCTTGGGCGCCACCTCTATTTATGCTTATCCAATGTTGGCACCATCTTTTGGAGATAAGGTGGGGTTCTTATCTGATATAATCAGATGACATCACTCCATCAATCAAATTTTTTTCAAAATTTATTGGAATTTTTTGATTGGTTGAATGACGTGGCACTGCACAGCATACAGGGTCTATATAAACCTTGCTGCGCCTAGGGTTTCAAGGCAAAAGTTATTTTATGCACAAAACTCAATAGCTATTGCCCCCTCCCCTCTTCTCCACATCCTCCCTGCTCCTCTTTCTCCCCTCTTCACGTCCAAAGAGTTGGACATCCATCTGGTAAAGATCCAAGGCGTGGTGATGCCTGGAACAGAAGGCTGCAGGACTTCTTCGACAGGTTGCTGCTCCAACTTCAGGAAGATTTTTGAAGATCTTTCTAATTAGATTTAGATCTGATTTTTGGAGCATAGATTCAAGAGGAGAAGATATTTCAGATCCTACCTGAGTGGATATCGGTAGAGACCAAGCACTTATGTGGCTACATCAGAACCTCAGGCTGTGTAGAGATCATCTATAGGGTAATCAGATTACCCTTGAGGTATTACTTGTTTCCTCATCCCTTTAGATTTATTTTAGATTTAATATCAGATATGAAGATTAGATCTAGAGACTTAAATCTGAAATATATGTAGGATAATTTTTTTTAAATTATTCCACCTCAAATTTGATGAAATCTGAAAGATCCTATAGAGGAAAAGCGGTTTTCCTCCTTCAACTGGTATCAAAGCTAGATTGTTGGCTCTATTTTAGATCTAATTTAGATCTAATTTTAATTTTTATTTATCTGATATTAAAAATTTCAGATGCCACATCAGATATAATAGGATCTAAAATTAAAATATTTAAAATTAAATCTAAGAAGATCTAACATGCATAAGATGCATGACTAGATTAGGATTAGTTGAATCCATGAATAGTCTTAAATCTTATATTTTAATGAGATTAAAATATGAATTAAATCTAATTTATTCTTTATTTTTTTGATGTTATAAGTATTATAATCAGATCAAAAAATAAAAAATAAAATTTTAGTTTTTTCATAAAATTGATCTGCTACATGCCCAGACTAGTTGTAGAATTGTTCTAGTAACTTGTCTAGAATAGATTTAATTTTGAATAGTTCAATTTAAATCTTATTTTTTAAATATTACATGTGATATATCAGATCTGAAAGCATATTAATTAGATTAATTTTTGATACATGAGATGTATGCAAAGCATACATTAGTTAAATCTTAAATTGTATACGTGATATGTTAATTTAGATCTCACTAGTTTTGTAGTTAAATTTATATTTCTGATTAAGGTGTTCCTCATGACCGTCCGGTCATAAGAATGAAGTAGGATTTTAAGACCCTCTTTTTCCATTCAATGGGGTGTTCATATGACGTGTAGGGGTGCCGCGCGTTCATCCTTAATCAGAAATCAAAACTTATTTTTCTACAAAATCCTAGATCCTGAAATCCTAAGATTTATTTTATATGCTTTGTTTATGAACCCAAACTTAATTAATGAATTAAGCTTATGAAATTAAGTTAGGTCTAAAATTGAGAATTTCAGATCTAAGATATTTTCATAAAATTAGGTTCGGGCTTGGGTAGCTCAATTAGATCTAGCGGTTGATCAAACCGAATCAAGAGTTAGTTAGGTGGGATCATGAAAGCTAATAATTGACCAGCCTAATAGGATTAAGTCTGAGTCAAGATCAAATCACATTTAGATATGACTCGATCAAGTTAAGACCTAATTTGGCTCAGTGGTTAGAGCCTGGATTATAGGCTAACCTAATTAGTTTTGATTCGATAATTTGGTGTCTAAGGTAAGTTGGACAGATGTGACTGACTGATTTTTAATTGGAAGCTACTCGACTCGAATGCGTTCTTGTCGAGTTAATGGCATATCCCTCCCACCGATCTCACTTACCTGACCATATGTGTCGATTCAGTTCTGATTAGAGGTGGCTAACAATTCGAGCTGACCCATATTACTAGGTTAATCATAATTGTTATGACTATATTAAGTCAAGTTTAATGAGACCTAAATCAAATCTTCCTAAGAAAATATTAAGTCTAGGTCTTCCACCATTGTGGATGTGTGGGCCCTTCCCGAGGTTGATTGTTCTCGGCTGGTTACAGTGGCTCAGTTGCACCAGAAAGATGCAACCATGTCCATTAGGTATTGGATGCTACGAATTAGAGGATGGATTGGGCTCAATATTTCGATACGATGAGGGACCCAATCAGGAATCTAGTTCGTGCAAATGGTGGGTCTGACTTAACTAAGGATTGGAGCAATATCCCGGACACGGTGAGCTTCATGAATTAAAGACCAAATTTTGGATGCACCATGATTAGAGAATCATTGGATAAGAGTTGTCCACTCATCGGTTGACCCATCACCAATAACTATTAGGTGAGGTGGTGAGCCAGTCGGTGAGACCGCACCACCCACTAAAAATCACTGATCACGGAGATTTTCACATCTCTATCAAGGGAGTGTAGGGATCTGAAAAAATAATGAGAGCCTAATTTATTTTAAAAATGAAACTCCTAAACAAATTGATTAAGTCTGATTACAAAATCTAACTAGAAACTTTTGACTCTCTATAGGAAACATGTCTGCCTCAAACCCCTGACCAAAATACTAGACACCCACAGATTGACAGGACCCAATTTCAAGGACTGGTTGAGGAACTATAGAATTATTCTGGGTTTTAAAAAATTGACTCATGTCTTGGACCAAGACCCACCTGCCATGCCAGCACGTCCGACTGCTGAACAGAGAGCATCTCTGAAAAAGTGGACGGATGATGATAACAAAGCAAGATACTACATGTTGGGTGCAATGTCTGATGACTTGCAGCGCCAACATGAGAACATTTTGACTACCCACCAAATGTTGGCTCACTTGCAAGAATTGTTTGGTGAACAGAGTCGCGCGGCCAAGTATCAAGTCTATCAAAGACTTTTTAAGGCTAAGATGCATGATGGGCAGTCAGTCCAAGATCATTGTTTGACAATGATCAAGGATCTTGAGGAGCTTGAGAAACTCGGTATCATCTTAGATAAAAATTTTCAGATTGATATGATCCTTCAGTCTTTGTCCGATGCATATGGTCAGTTCATCATGAACTTTCATATGCATAAGATGCAGTGTACCTTGATCGAGTTAATGAACATGCTGGTTACGGCTGAGCTTTCTATGAAGGATTCAAAAGGCTCAGTTCTTACTGTAAAGCAGACTTCTTCCAAGAGAAAGTCTTTTAGAAAGAAAAAGAAGTCTGCGAAGAAGCAAAAGGTGGATGGCAAGAAGAAGAAGACAGAACTGAAGAAGAAGGCTGCTGATAAGGGAAAATATTTTCACTGCCAATCAGACGGCCATTGAAAGCGAATCTGTCGTCAGTACTGGCCATCCTGAAGAACAAGAAAGATGGTCCTTCTGGAGGTATGCTCATTTTAGAGTCTAATCTTACAATTTTTTCTACATCCAGTTGGGTGCGTGACTCTGGTTCTAGTGCTCATTTATGTACTTCTATGCAGGGTCTTGAGGAGAGCAGGAGGTTGAGGGATGGAGAGATGATCCTACACATCAGGAATGGAGTAAGAGTTGCTGCTGTGGCCATGAAAACCTACCCTCTGCGATTACCGTTAGGATTAGATTTATTTCTTAGAGATTGTTATTATGTACCTGCAGCAAGTAGGAATTTGATTTCTGTTTCATGTTTAGCACAAGAAGGTTATGTGATTAGCTTTCATAAGGACCATTGTAATATTTTTTATGAAAATAATAAAGTTATAGATGATTTTTTTATTAAGTAGTCTCTATCAGCTACATATTGATGTATCTGTATTTAATATTGAGCAAAATATGAATGCCATAGGAATTAAAAGGCCTAGAGATGTCTAAATAATAAGTATCTGTGGCACCTAAGGCTAGGTCATATAGCGAAAGACAGGGTTAACAAATTGGAGAAATCCAGGCTATTGAGTCCGTTGATTTTTGAGTCATATCCAATTTGTGAATCATGCCTTCAAGGCAAAATGACCAAGCTTCCTTTTGTGGGACATGGGGAAAGGGCCACAGACCTACTTGCCCTAGTACATACGGATGTATGCGGCCCATTTGATGTGCTAGCTAGAGGCAACTACATCTACTTCATTACCTTTATCGATGATATGTCTAGGTACGGTATGTGTTTCTAATGAAACACAAGTCTGAAGCTTTTGAAAGGTTCAAAGAATTCAGACATGAGGTAGAAAAACAACAGGAAAGCCCATTAAGGTTCTTCGATCAGATCGAGGAGGTGAATATCTTAGTCAGGAGTTTCTAGACTATCTTAAGGATAATGGCATAGTCTCTCAATGGACTCTATCTGGAATGCCTCAACTCAACGGGATTTCAGAATGGAGAAATCAGACCCTATTAGATATGGTCCGTTCCATGATGAGCTTCACAGACATCTCCGAATTTCTTTGGGGATATTGTCTCATGACAGTAATTTATATATTGAATAGGATTTCCTCTAAAACTGTTCCTACCACACTATATGAGATATGGCATGGTAGGAAGTCAAGTCTGAATCATCTCAGAATTTGGGATTGTCTGGCTCATGTCAAGAGATAGTAGGCAGACAAGTTAGAGTTCAAGTCTTTTAGAGCTCGATTTATAGGATATCCTAACGAGTTATTAGGATACTATTTCTATATTCTGGAAGATCACAATGTGATTGTGAGTCGAAATACTATTTTTCTTAAAAAATTTTATTCAAGATGGTGGCATCGGAAGAATAATTAAGCTCAAAAGAATATCTCCCAAGAGCAACGAGCTAAAGAACCTGAGGAACCTAATCAATCAGAACTAGTCTTAACACAACCTCTTCCACCTCATAGATCGACTAGGATTTCCCATCCTCCTGAAAGGTACTTAGGTACCATACAAGAGGATGTAGAGGAAATGTTCCTCACGGGAAATGGGGCTCATGGTGATGACCCCAAGACCTATGACGAGGTGATATCAGATATCGACTTCGAGAAATGGTTAGAGGTAATAAGATCAAAAATTGACTCGATGCACTCAAACCAAGTCTGGACCTTGGTAGATCCACCTGAAGGTATTGTACCTATTGGATGTAAATGGATCTTCAAGAAAAAGATAGGTGCAGATAGGAATGTAGAGACATTCAAGGCTAGGCTCGTAGTAAAAGGTTATAATCAGTGCGAAGGCATTGACTATCAGGATACCTTCTCGCCCGTAGCCATGCTAAAATCCATCCGCATATTGCTTGCTATTGCAGCCTATTTCGATTATGAAATATGGCAGATGGACGTGAAAATGGCGTTCTTAAATGGACATCTTGAGGAAGATATCTATATGGAACAGTCGCTTGGTTTCACATCCAGTGATGATGATCACAAGATCTGCAAGCTACAAAGGTCTATTTATGGACTTAAGCAAGCATCTCGGAGTTGGAATACTCGTTTCAATGATGTGATCAAAATATTTGGTTTCATCAAGAATGAGGAGGAACCATGTGTGTTCAAAAAAGTCAGCGGGAGCGTAGTTGTCTTCCTCATATTGTACGTAGATGACATCCTCCTAATTGGAAATGATATTTTCATATTGACCTCAATCAAAGTATGGTTGTCTAAGGAGTTCTCTATGAAAATCTAGGAGAGGCATCCTTTATACTGGGTATTAAGGTCTATAGAGATAGACCAAATAGGATGCTGGGACTTTCACAGAAGATGTACATAGAGGAGGTGCTAAAGAGGTTTAGCATGGAAAACTCCAAAAGAGATTTATTGCCTTTTAGACATGGCATTCATCTCTCCAAGAAGATGTGCCCTAACACACCTAAGGAGATTGAATGCATCAGCAAGATCCCTTATGCTTCGGCAATAGGGATCCTCATGTATACCATGCTATATACACGACCTGATATAGCCATGCTGTAAGTGTCACAAGCAGATATCAGTCGAATTCAGACGAAGAGCACTGGACTTCTGTGAAATGTATCCTTAAGTACTTGAGAAGGACTAAGGATATGTTTCTAGTCTTTGAGAATGGAGAACTCCAGATTCAGGGATATACAGACTCAGACTTTATATCTGATATAGATGATCGAAAGTCAACATCTGAAAGTCTGTTCATTTACAATGGTGGTGCAGTTAGCTGGAAGAATTCCAAGCAGACGGTGATTGCTGATTCCACCATGGAGGCAGAGTACATTACTGCATCGGAAGCTGCGAAGGAGGCATTCTGGTACAAGAATTTGCCGTAGAGCTTGGAGTGATGTCATTGGATGCCATACCTCTTTACTACGATAATAATGGTGCCATAGCCCTAGCTAAGGAGCCAAAGTCTCACCAGAAGTCCAAGCACATCGAGCGGTGATTCCATCTGATCTGTGATTATCTCGAAAAGGGTTATGTCGAGGTTATGAGAGTCGACTCCATAGATAATATGGAAGACCCGCTGACTAAGCCATTGTGCCAACAGAAGATCGAAGCCCACCTTGAGAAGATGGGACTTAGATATGTAGCCAATTGGCATTAGGTCAAGTGGAGTTTGTTAGATGTGTGCCCTAGATGCCAGATCGGCTGACACATTTCTGTACAGATCTAAGGACAAATTTATAATTTTGACTATAAATGAATAAAAAAGTTATTCTTCTATCACATTGTATACATTGTATCTATGATACATCCTTTGAGTTAGTAGGAATGTAAATTTATATTTTCAAGAGTTAAAAATTTAAGGCATGAATTTACATAACTAACTCATAAACAGTTTCGGACCATAGGATCATCACGAGGATGGTGATCGATCTAGAAGATTGGTGTACGATCACTTCCTTAGGGTAGATGTATCTTGAGTTTACGGTGTGAAGACACAGAGCGAGAGTACAGGTATTCTTTGAGAAGAGAGTACTGAGCGTGACCACTTCAAGCAGTCATAAGGAAGTCTACCTTCTCATCAATGACTAGCTCGATGCTGCAATTGTGTATCTAGTTCTTTGACCTGAGGTGCATCGACAGTTTCTTTGAGTGTGTTATAGTTTGACTACACTATAACTCAGTCTCCTAGCTATTCAGAACCCTGAGGTGTATGTTGGTTGTAGCATATTCATTGTAGGAACTAGGTCGCACCAAGATGGGATCTATCAACCTCGGTAGATGAGAGGAGTAGTCCTATGATAATTGAAAGACCGAGTCCTTAAATCCATGGCCATGGCAGAGTAAAATAATGAAAAAAAAAATTCATTAAAGTTTCACATCGGACTCGAATCGATCGATTAACTCATATGACTGATGTTGGTTTGATGAGTTCATCTTAACCCTAATTTAGTCGGGACTCATGATAGAAGAACTCAATCACACAGATAGCTGCACCGAGAGGTTCATCTTCAGTTCTGATGGATTGCCACCACATACTGCTAGGTGTCACTGATAGATTTTGAAAGCAATTAGAATCATATTGATGATCGATCATTCTAATTGTCTGAATCAGAAGAGTTCTGGTCCATCGAAAGGAGTTTCGATGATGTCGATGATGAGATCATGATATGTCTCATTACCATATAGAATTAACCTAACTGAGTCACACAAATAAGGATTAGGATCTGGATATCATCAATTGGGCTAACCCAATTGATTTGGATAAGATCTAATTAGGTTCAAGAAAATCATGCTAGCACACGATTGAGCCTAACTTTCTCCTCATGTAATCTTTTCTATCTCTACTGAGCCAAATATGATTTGACTCATCCAAAGAACCTTAGAAAGATTTTCTTAGTCTAAATGAAGCTTGTCTAGCTCAGAAAAGATTTGTCTTAATTCATGAGATGAATTTAAGACAACACCTGCTAATTCTTAGTACCTGCCAATTTCATTTTAGGACATCTATCAAAAGTTGACATATGGGTCTTAAACTAAAGAGGGCTCATTGGAGGATTTTTATGGAGTGTCCACAAGCCAAGCCATATCAAATTAGGGACCATAATCATATTATGGTGTGAGCCCAATTGGATTAAAGTGGGCGCTCCAAGTGGATAAGGATTGAAGAGTCCTGATCAATTTAAACTCTTAGGCGCCACCTCTATTTGTGCTTATCCAATGTTGGCACCATCTTTTGGAGATAAGGTGGGGTTCTTATCTGATATAATCAATGACATTACTCCACCAATCAAATTTTTTCAAAATTTATTGGAATTTTTTGATTGGTTGAATGATGTGGCACTGCGCAGCATACAGGGTCTATATAAACCCTGCTGCGCCTAGGGTTTCGAGGCAAAAATTATTTTATGCATAAAACCCAATAGCTGCCACCCCATCTCCTCTTCTCTATGTCCTCTCTGCTCTCCTCCCTCCCTGTTCATGTCCAAAGAGTTGGACGTCTATCTGGAAAAGATCCAAGGCGTGGTGATGCCTGAACAGAAGGCTGCAGGACTTCTTCGACAGGCTGCTGCTCCAACTTCAGGAAGACTTTTGAAGATTTTTCTAATCAGATTTAGTTTGATTTTTGGAGCATAGATTCATGAGAGAAGATGGTTCAGATTCTACCCGAGTGGATACCGATAGAGGCCAGGTGCTTGCGTGGCTACATCAAAACCTCGGGCTGTGCAGAGATCATCTACAGGGAAATCAAATTACCCTTGAGATATTACTTATTTCCTCATCCCTTTAGATTTATTTTAGATTTAATATCAGATATGAAGATTAGATCTAGAGACTTAGATTTGAAATGTATGTAGGATAATTTTTTTTTAAAATTATTCCATCCCAGATTTGATGAAATCTGGAAGATCCTATAGAGGAAAAGCGGTTTTCCTCCTTCACTCTGATCATTCAAAAGTCCTCATCTAATTTATCATCTTGAAGAAATGAAAGCATTTTTAATCGATCTGGAAATGAATCGGTTAAGAGCTGCAACTCAACCCAATAAGCTTTGGATTCTTGTTTGGTGCTAGGGTGCTTCATATCAAGGAGCACTTGGATCTTTTTTGGATTGACTTCTATCCCTCACTGGGTCACCATAAAATCAAAAAAAAATTTTGAGGTGACTTTGAAGATGTATTTATTCATGTTGAGCTTCATTTGATGTCGGCAATGCTTCTTCTAGGTTGGCAATATACCAATATGCTTCCATACTTTTGACAAGTACATCATTGATGTAGACTTTCATGTAACGACCAATCTGGTGTTTGATTATCTTATTGATGAGCTGCTGATATGTTGCACCTACATTCTTAAAACTAAAAGGCATCACTTTGTAATAATACAAATCTTTATCTGTTATGAATGTAGTCTTCTCCTCATCCTTGGTTGCCATTCGAATTTGATTGTATCCTAAGAAAACAACCATGAAGCTCAATAATTGGTGTCCTAAGGTGGCATCGACAAGTTGGTCGATCCTCAACAGTGGCAAGCTATCCTTTAGACAAGCTTTGTTAAAATTAGTGTAGTCAATGCTGGTTCTCTACTTGCCATTGATCTTTTTGATCATGATGATGTTAGAAATTCACTCTGGATATTGTGCTTTCTGAATGAATCCCACCGCCATCAGCTTATCAACTTCCTCATCAATATCTTGCATTCACTCTAAAGCGAAGCTTTGTTTCTTTTGTCATAGTGGTCAATAATCTAGATTTATATTTAGTTTATGAACAATAACATCAAATGGTATACCTAGCATATCTGATACTGATTAGGTGAAGATACCTTTGTTGGCCCATACAAAGGTCATTAACTGATCTCTATTATTAGCTGTCAGTCAAGAACCGATTCGAATTGTTTGAGTTAGGACATCTGTAAAGGGAATGGTGATGAGCTCCTTAGCTGGTTCTCCTCGAGACTCTTCTGAGTCTTCCCTATGATCTCAATTGGTAGGGCCTCCATTGGCCTCTTCCTTTTGATGGTTGCAAGAAAATATTGCAAACTAGCATCTAATCTCCTTGGATCTCATCGACTCCATTTTGAATGGGAAATCACACCAGCAAATGATAGGAGGAGATGATTGCTCAAAGAGCATTGAGTCCTGATCATCCAAGGATTGCACTATAGGCAAAAGGCACTCAAACGATGAGGAAAGTCAACTGCACAGTCTTCTGATAAGGTTCTGTTGGGTATAAAATACCCTCGACCGAAGTTCTTGGCGGAATTGGCCCTCGCAGGTCTCTTCCGACTTTCGACTGCCGTTGGTGAACTCCCATCACTCCGCCCGGACTCCTACGGGAGCCGGGCTCCATCCTCGACTCCAACGGCTGCAGACGGACTTCGTCCGGACTCCTACGGTAGTCGGACTCCGCCCATGACTTCGACCACAAGTAGACTCCGCCCGGACTCCTACGGGAGCGGGCTCCATCCTCAACTTCAACTGCAAGTAAGCCTTGTCCGGACTCCTACGGGAGCCGGACTTCGCCTTTAATTTTAATTACAGGAAGACTCCGTCCGGATTCCTACGGGAGCCGGGCTCTGTCCTCGACTCCAACGGCTACAGACGGACTTCGTCCAGACTCCTACGGGAGCCGGACTCCGCCCATGACTTCGACCGCAAGTAGACTCCGCCCGGACTCCTACGGGAGCCGGGCTCCATCCTCAACTTCAACTGCTAGTAAGCCTTGTCCGGACTCCTACGGGAGCCGGACTTCGCCTTTGATTTTAATTGCAGGAAGACTCCACCCGGATTACTACGGGAGCCGGCTCCGTCCTCGACTCCAACGGCTGCAGACGGACTTCGTCCGGACTCCTACGGGAGCCGGACTCTGCCCACGACTTCGACCGCAAGTAGACTCCGCCAGGACTCCTACGGGAGCCGGGCTCCATCCTCAACTTCAACTGCTAGTAAGCCTTGTCCGGACTCCTACGGGAGCCGGACTTCGCCTTTGATTTTAATTGCAGGAAGACCCCGTCCGGATTCCTACGGGAGCCGGGCTCCATCCTCGACTCCAACGGCTGCAAATGGATTTCGTCCGGACTCCTACGGGAGCCGGACTCCGCCCACGACTTCGACCGCAAGTAGACTCCGCCCGGACTCCTACGGGAGTCGGGCTCCGTCCTCAACTTCAACTGCTAGTAAGCCTTGTCCGGACTCCTACGGGAGCCAGACTTCACCTTTGATTTTAATTGCAGGAAGACCCCGCTAGGATTCCTATGGGAGCCGGGCTCCGTCCTCGACTCTAACGGTTGCAGACAGACTTCGTCCGGACTCCTACAAGAGCCAGACTCCGCCCATGACCCCAACTGCAAGTAGACTTCATTCGGACTCCTACGGAAGCCAGACTCCATCTTCTATTCCGACTGCGGGAAGACCCCGCCCAAACTCCTACGGGTATCGGACCTCGTTACCGACTCCAACCGAACTGCGGTCGACAAGTCTGGACCCCCTGGCGGCCACAGTAACGGCCACAACACTGCTCCACTCCCTGCGCGGACCCTACGCAGCTCCATCACTCCCTGACAGGCCGTATTAACGGCCACGATTCTGCTCCACTCCCTGCGGCGGACCCTACACAGCTCCACCACTCCCTTACGAGTCACGATAGCGAACGCCGCTCCACTCCCCGTAACTGATTCACATGGTGAGCCACGGTGATAGCCACGATCCCACTCACTACCCTCCGTAATAAATTCCTCCTGACTCTGGGCGGCCCACTACCAGACGGTTACAGGCATCACTATCAATTTATTGCCCCCTCCATCTATAAAAGGAAACCCCAGATACGTTATTCTATAAGCTCTCATTTTTACCTAAAAACTCTGCTAAAATTTTTGTTCGAGCACTCCATTCTTGTTGAGGCAGAGAACTGACTTGAGCATCGGAGGATCTTGCCGGAGCAACCCCACCTCTGGTTTAGACTTCTTTTGCAGGTCCCGACGGCGACCGCAACTCCCTCGACTCCAGCTTCTCCGGCGCAAGGGATTTTTGCACCAACAGGATTGGCGCTAGAGGAAGGGCTGTATCTTCGCAGTATCCTTGTTCTTAAAGGAGCGCTCAACGGAGCCGCCTTCGTCATCTTCTCCGGCACCCACTCCTCCTTTCTCCCTCTGGATCCTCGCCTGATGCCTTGTCACGAAGCATCCGCGTAGCTACCCACGGCCTCCGCAGCCATATCTCGGACCCCGATCTCGCCTCTGGTTTCCCAGGCCTCGCACCCTCCGCTATGGTCGCCGGCATGGAGTGGCTGGGCGATCGACCTCCGACGGATTCCGCCAACACCATCTCGGGAGGATCCCGGCAGAAAAGACCAACATACCGGCTGTATCCCCCAAGCAGCAAAAGACTGAAGCGCCCATAACCTTTACGAAGAAGACACTCAGGGAGTCCAATTCCCTCATAACGACGCGGTCATAGTTTCCTTGAATATAGCAAATTACGATGTCCGTCGCATTCTCGTCGACAATGGAAGTTCGACCGACATCTTGTTCTACGATGCCTTCTCAAGAATGTCCACCCTTGACAGCCGTCTGAGGCCGATTAGCTCCCTTTGGTAGGGTTTACCGGAGATGCCATTCCGACGGAAGGAATAATAACTTTGACTGTGGCCGCAGGTCAATACCCAAGACAATCCAAGGCCCTGGTGAATTTCTTGGTGGTGAAGGCGCCATCAGCCTACAATGCAATCCTCGCCGACCTAGTCTCAACGCTCTCCGAGCTGTCGTATCGACCTACCATTTGAAGTTGAAGTTTCCCACCAACCAGGGGATCGAGAGGTCCGGAGAGACCAAGCCCTGGCCAGACACTGTTACAATATAGCCTTGCAAAGAAGCGATCAATCCGACCCCTGTCCCATCGATGGACTGGATGCTCGCGATGATCTCGCCGAAGAAAGGGCACCCCAATGAAGATCTGGTACCAATCCCTTTGAATGACGGAAACGCGGAGCATGTAGCGATGATCGGCTCCAACCTAGGGGAGGAGGTGCGGACGCGTCTCATTGATTTTCTACGAAGAAATGCGGACGTTTTCGCTTGGGTTCCAGCAGACATGCCAGGGATTGACACGGAGGTCATGAAGCATCATCTGGCCGTTGATCCAAAGCATCGACCGACGAAAGAAAAAATCCAGAGTCACGCTCCAGAGAGGCAGAAGGCGATAGCCGAGGAAGTGGATAAGCTCCTTAAAGCCGGATTCATTAAGGAAGTCAATTATCCCGATTGGATTTCCAATGTTATCCTAGTCAAAAAAGCAAACGGCAAGTGGAGGATGTTCATAGACTTCAAAAAACTGAATAAGGCCTGTCCGAAGGACAGCTACCCCCTTCCCAGAATCGATCAACTGGTGGACGTGACCTCGGGCCACGAGCTCCTCACCTTCATGGATGCGTTCTCCGGCTATAATCAAATTAGAATGGCGCAGAAGACGAAGAAAAGATAGACTTCATCACTAATCGTGGCCTTTACTGTTACAGGGTCATGCCTTTCGGTCTCAAGAATGCGGGCACGACCTACCAATGGTTGGTGAACAAAATCTTCAAGGAGCAGATCGGCCGCAACATGGAGGTCTACGTGGATGATATGCTCGTAAAAAGCAAGTCTTCCAGAGATCATGTCGCCGACCTCAAGGAGACCTTCGACGCTCTCCGAAAATATAGAATGAAGCTGAACCCAACTAAATGCACTTTCAGAGTAACCTCAGGAAAGTTCCTGGGCTTCATGGTATCAGGACGCGGGATCGAGGCCAATCCAGAGAAAATTCGTGCCATCCAGGAGATGGCCGTCCCAAAGTCGGTAAAAGAGGTTCAGCACCTCACGGGGAGGATAGCGGCCCTTAATCGCTTCGTCGCAAGGTCGGTCGAACGGTGCTTGCCCTTCTTTCAAACCCTCAAGCAGTCGAAGAACTTTGTTGGACCTCCGAGTGCTAACAGGCATTCGAAGAATTAAGGAGCTACCTTGGCTCACCCCCGCTGTTAGCAAAGCCTGAGCTTGGGGAGGAGCTATTTTTATACCTGGCGGTCTCTCCTATGACCCTCGCGGCCGTTCTTGTCAAAGAGGAAGTGAAAGTCCAGCGGCCAATCTACTACGTTAGCCGCGCGTTGAGGGACGCCGAGACCAGGTACACCAAATTAAAAAAACTGACTTACGCCTTATTGATTGCAGCCCGGAGGCTCCGACCCTACTTTCAAGGGCATACCGTGACGCTACTCACCAATCAACCAATCAAGACGGTTTTGCACCAGGTGGACACCTCTGGGAGGATGGAAAAATGGGCAATCGAGCTCATGAAATTCGACATCAACTATCGACCCAGGCCAGCGGTGAAGGCTCAAATACTGACAGATTTCATAGTAGAGTGTACCATCCCAGAGGAGGCTGAACTTGAACAAAGCAAAGTTGACGACCTGAAGTCCCAACCGAACTCCCCCGAAGAAGAGGCCGATCCCTCTGATCACTTTTGGGCCCTCTATGTGGACGGATCTTCCAACATGTCGGACGCAGGTGCAGGCCTGATCTTGGTCAGTCTGAAGGGAGTCATCGCGGAATACGCTCTGCGTTTCGAGTTCTCCACAATAAACAATGGAGCGGAATACGAAGCTCTGATCGCAGGACTAAGGATCGCCAAAAAGCTGGGAATAGATCAGCTCCGGGCGCACAGTGACTCTCAACTAGTGGTGGGACAAGTCAGCAGGAGTTACGAAGTGCGGGAGGACAATATGGCCAAATATCTTGAGAAGGTAAAGGAGCTCACTCCCGCCTTTAGCAGCTTCAACATTAGACAGATTCCAAGGTTGGAAAATATCAGGGCTGACCTTCTCTCCAAGCTGGCGACGTCGGCTCCGGCCGAATTGCCCCAAGGCATTCTCTTTGAAGTTCTAAAGCACCCGAGTACAGAAGAATCGCGGCCCGTGATGGAGATTGACCATGAGCTCAGCTGGGTCGACCCACTGATAATCTATCTCAGAGATGGAGTTCTCCCCCAAGATGCGAAAGAAGCTCGAAAGCTCCAAAATCAGGCCTCCCGGTACATACTTTATGAGGGCATGTTGTACAAGAGATCATACTCCTTGCCCTCTTGAAATGTCTCCGACCCTCGGAAGCCGACTACGCTTTGTGGGAAGTACATGAAGGAATTTGCGAAAACCATTTGGGGGCTAGATCTTTATCCCACAAGTTGCTCCCACAAGTTGCTCCGCCAGGGATATTACTGGCCACAATGCATCATGATTCGATTGAATATGTCAAAAAGTGTGATCGATGCCAGAGATACGCCAACGTCCAGAGACAGCCCGCCACCGAGCTCACACCCCATGAGTGCCCCATGGCCTTTTGCACAATGGGGGATGGACATTCTCGGCCCCTTTCTCCCTGACGTCTGGGCAAAGGAAGTTCCTCCTTGTAGCAATCGACTACTTCACCAAATGGGTTGAAGCCGAACCACTAGCAAAAATCACAGAAGCAAAAGTGCAAAATTTTGTCTGAAAGTCGATCGTGTGTAGGTTCGGTCTGCCTAGAACCCTAATCACTGATAATGGACGGCAATTCACGGGAGCAAAATTCACCGAATTCTATGAAGATCTGAACATCTCTCACAACTTTACATCAGTAGCCATCCCAGGC